>NC_063435.1:13269228-13595373 GCF_020379485.1 Brassica napus | reverse complement strand
TGATGGAAAATTGTCCAACGGAAACAACCTAAACCTAACATTTCGGACATACCACAACAATATGGACCATTTGTACAGTTACATAGTAGGAAATTGTTACGTAGAAAATCATATGTTGAGATTTAAATGAACTCTGATACTATATTAATGATGTATCTAACTCACACTAAAAAGCTAACTTAAAAGTGGAAGATTGCCACATTACATATACTAGGTCCGTGTCCGCCCTACGGGCGGATAATGTGGTGATGTATTTTTCCTTTTAGTTCATATAGATATGCAATATCATTTGATAAATTTGCCCTAAAGAACTTACAAAGTTTGAACTTGGGAAGTAAGTAGTGATCTTGTTATCCTTTTATTAATGTTTTTTTGATGATTTCCTTTGGCCAAAAGCTATATTTACAACGCATCTTTCATGTAAGTTCAATATCTTGACAAAAATTTAGAGGAAAGAATTTTGAATATATGAAAAGAGGGTGAACAATAAATCATACATAATCATCTGAAGGGTTTGTGGTTTTATTTAGAGAAGCAAAAAAATCATAAGAACGCATGAACGGGTGCCTATAAATTTAAGGATTTTAAATGTTAAATATAATTTTTTTAAAAAATAAAATTAATTAATTTTGTTTTTGTGTTATAGAATAGAAAAAATGTTATCATGTTAATGATGCTAATGAGTCTTGGAACAGCCGGAGTATAGAGTCCCTTTTTAAACAATTAGTTTTAACCTATATGTTAAAATAATCAAGTTGTCACTATGAATCCCTTAGATTGCAAGAAACCCAACTTTCTATTTTAAAGTCCAATTTTCTGCAAAGTGGAGAAATACTAATGTACCACATATAGATGTTTATAGTTTCACTCTAAATTTTAAGCTGCAAAAAAGAAATGAACTTACATCCTTTAAAAAGAAGAATCTACTATAATTTAAATAAGAAGAAAAATCATTAATCTTGTAAGTGTAACTAATGATATGTTAGTTGTATCCATTATTAGTCTTATCACTTGCCCAAATCAGAATTTTAAGCAAATGTAATGTGTGGATCGCATGCATTGCATTTAGTCGATACTCGGCCCCATATCATATACACGTAAAACAGCTAAAAATGATACAAAAATCAGATTTATTTCATAACATACGGCAAAGCCTATATACAATATACAACACACTAAAAAAGCCAAAAGCTTCAATTAAATTCGGAAAGCATCACAACCAACAAACTAAATCATCAAACTCAAAGAAAGAAATTATTAAACAAATTTAACCAACAAAGTTTATAAGAGAGATAGTTCAATATTGCAAAGATAAAGTCTTAAATTGGAAAGAAACAAAGCATAGACTCTTAGTCACCATAAATCCATCACTTACATACATCCTAGCCACATTTGGCTCGCTTTGAATCTTCTGCCTCAACATTATCAGCAGTCCTTTTCACCCTCTCACCACCAGATTCTTCAAAGCGTGTGGAAGGACCATCCTCAGCAATTCCATTCTGCAAAGTTTTCTGGGCATCTGGTATAGTCACATTTTCTACATTGCCTTCAATTTCTGGATCTTCTGGAATGAGCACCTTTGTCACAGTCAAACTTTGGGTCTTGCCAGTCAAATTGTGAGTTGATACCTTCACAATGAACTTGCGAGTCTGTCCTATGGTATTGATCAGAGCTTGAGGCACCGGAACCAAGTGATCATCTCCCATATTCTCATTGGCCTAACATACATTTAAACGATTGTCACTATATATATCGAACTATTTTGAGAAAATACAGTTTCAAATAACAAAGATATACAGGTTTGTAATTACCTCGAAATAACTATCAACCAACTCAGAAGCTTCTTGCCAGTCAACTCCTGACCAGCATCACCAAGGAGCACAAACACGCCTGATCATCATTGTCATACACAGATATCTTGGCTAGGTACCTGTGTCATGAGCAGTTTTATAATTAATGCATTGAAGTATGAGTATAAGTAAATCTGAACCACTTACTGTGCAACACCAACAATATCACTCTTCCCACATTTTTTACACATTAGGGTGGTAGGTCCTTTGGTTGCTTTAGTGTGGCACACACCACAACCTATGTAATACCATCTTGATCCGTGCACAACATCACCAACTGTTGCTATGCACTCAAACCAAGCAACCTGCAAAACGTTTTAATAATTATATTAGAATCTGAGTCTATCATAATGGGTGCGTTACTCATTCGTATGTACTACCTTGGCAGCTTCTGCTTCATATAGGAGAAGAGCTCGCCTATGGTCACTGTCTCAGTCTTAGTGACAACTTCCGCAGAAACTATATCAGCAACATCCATGTTTGAGTTCAACCTGAAGACAACGTCCAAACATCAGACAACGATAGGATAACTACGAACAATATCTAAACACACGAATGCTTACCAAGTGAGATAATCTCGGGTTGCTTGAACATCACTGTCCAGAAATACCCGTGATGACGTCATAGAGGAGAGAGTTAGGACACCTATAACAGATCCAATGTTATAATAAAAATGCTAAATTATAATGTAAAATGAGATGTAGAATTATGTATATCTCTTAATTCCTCACAAACTTTTTCAAATGTCTTATAGCTAATAAGCCCAATTCATTCAAGTGCAGTTCTATTACTCAAAGCTAACTAATCAGATAAAATCCATTGACCATCCTATGTAACTTCTTAAAACATAGAAAAAGCTGATGATACGAACCTCCAAAACGTTTCGGGTTTAAGGTGGTGACCAAAATAACACTTGCAGCTCCTCCAGATGCTTTAAAATTTTCCACTAAAATCAGAGGCAGCCTTGTCCCAGAGGTACAACTTCATCACCGGACCACTATAACATCAAAAAATGTTTGTTAAGAGTGTCAATATATGATTATGAAAAAGATATAGATTAGCTTACTCATGTGTTTGAACATGAAGCAAAACTCGGCGGGATGAAGCTATCTCGGCATCATCTAGCACGAGACTGTCATTGAGAACTTGCCCATTCACAAGCTTGATGTGACCAACATAATCTGCATAATAAACAATCAAACTTAGTGCTTTATATCTTATAAACCCACCATGAAACCTTAATATCTAAGAATGTATCAGAACATTATCCTAGCCAAACAATGCTGAATATATTAGTTTTGAGTTAAACACATCATCTAAGGTTAGATTAAACATTATACTATAAAACAGTGAGAACTTACCATAGAGATCCCTTCTCAAGTCGCAGGCAGCATCGAACTCCTCATATCCATGGAACCGAAACGGTCCTCAGGGAAAACAAACCGAACTATCCTCTAGATCAGAGAGGACAGAATACGATGAGAAGGTGATGGTGACACTTGGTTCAGCCACCCGATACAGAGTCTTGTTATTAGACCCGTAAAAACTGTTAAGCCTGTAAATGCCACCAACTTTCATGTGTGGCAGATAAGTATCTATCCTCCCAGCTGGAATGAAGCCCTGGATACAGTAGTTCCTGTTATCAACAATAGAGAAATTAAATTAGGAAGCTAGACAGGAACTCCTAGAAAAATAAACACAAACATTAAAGATATTCAAACCGCAATGCATCAACAACAGAAATAAAGTTATGGTTCTATTACCAATAGCAAAAACTTGGTACAATTCATTAAAAGAACCAAAGAATAGAACGCTAAGTTTGAATATAAACGATTTAGTAGCATCTCGACTAAACAATTTTTTTAAACTAAACCGCAAAAGAGAGTTCACTTTATACCTCTTGGTCAATGAGAAACATCTCGAGACCGATAAGCGTCTTCGTCACAACATTTCGAGCTTCCCATAAATGGATCAACCGAAATCTCAACTCGCATCCATGAGCTCCGAATTTCACATCCTTGAAAGACATCACTTCCACAGCTTTGGCGGAGACAATGGCTTTTCCCTTGGCGCGAGAGGAGACAGCGGCTTGCCTCTAACGCCTAAAGAGACACCGGTCTTCGTACCTGCAGTGCAATATGAGCGTTGAATTCATCAATGCGTTTATATTTTCTGTAGACTAAACCATCAAATAATAAAAAAAATATTGTTCATATCAGTGTCTTCAATCACGAAGCTCTAGACTCAATAACTGTTCTGGTGATCAAACGGACTCTATGATTTGATAACAAAACGAACCACAATATAAAATATATAGTTTGTTCATCTCATTGTTTTAGATCACAAAAGCTTCATACTCTATTTTTTTCGGTAATCAAACGGAGTATATAATTTTGATAACCAAAAGATCAGGTTCTTACAGTCGGGGTTCTTCGAATTAGGCACGCCGATCGAGAGGCCGGAAGAAACACCGGTCTTGCCGCTGGGTTTGATCAGACCGGAGGAGACAGACGCTTCGCTTTTGGTTTTCTTCGAGTGGGGATCGCCGTTCGAGAGGCCAGAAGAGACATAGGATGTACCGGTGGGCTTAATCGGTCCGGGAAAGGAGTCAGCATCAACGCCTTTTGGTTTCTCCGACAGGGTTTCTCCGTTCGAACTCATTGCAATTGCGATGTAGTAATGAGACTGTAGAACAAAATCTGATCGAAATAAAACTCAGATCGAGAGTTTTATAAACAAAATCTGAAGGAGGAAAACAAAGTGAATCCATTAATGAGATTAAAGAGAGACAAAGTGGAGGAGGTATGATGTTCGAGGATGAAATCATGAAACTGAACAAAGAAGAGGAAGAGCAAAGGTTCTCGTATCGAAGAAGGCAAGCTCGAGTAATATTAATCCCGTGTATCTGTGTCTCAGTTATGGTGGGTTTTGTGGCCCAACATCATTTCACGATAGATAAAAAAAAGAAGAAATTTTCGTATGTCCGTCTATTATTTACGATGGGTTTAATGGCCCAACATCAATTCACGCCAGATTTTTTTTTTAAAACAGGAAGTCCAGATGACGTGTCAAATAAACAACTTTCTATTGGACGATTTTAATGTCCTAAGTGGACAGGCTCTCTAATCAGTATATGTTCCATTTATTACTTGTGTGATATTAGGTATATATTGCCTAAAGACATTATACATCCACGATGTGGGATGTTAATAAGTCACAACCTTGTAGTCTCTTACATGCTTGAGGATACGTTTAAGCTTTACCATAATACAATATATATATATATATCCCAGCGTTTTTTTTTAACGAAAAATATATCCCAGTTACAAAAGAAAACAACAAAGTAGGTTTCACAAAAAAGAGACACAAGATGGGTATTACATGACAGGCTTGTAAGCTTATGCGTTGGAGTGTTTCTCATATATATGCATGACTACTTGTTAGCTTGTGTATTGAAATTATATACGCAAGTATGTATTATGTTATTGATGTATAATGTATACACTATACATGTCCCTTTCATTTGTAAGCCTTGTTTGTTACACATTGGTCTAGAATAGTCATTAAGATCCATATTCATCAACCACAATTCCACATGCTGCGTCTTCTTTTAGTTGTCTATCTCTATCATGTCGTTCACATTTTTATCATCAGTTTAGTTTTTTATAATATCCTAAAATAAATGGTCCAAAAAACGAACTTCGGAATTTATTTCTAATTTCTGTATCAAAAATTAAACTTAAGGACGTAAACTTAGCACGATTCTTATGTTATTTATGCATAAATAAATCAATACTAAATGATCTCATGTTGCATATAGACTATATGTAGTACACACATACTATATATATATATGTATATTTGTGTAAAATTAAATAAAAACTAGATGATAATCCGCACGCAAGCGCGGATGAGTTTTTTTTTTATATTGATGTTTGTTTATTAAATAGTTTTAACATTTTGCAACATTACAATTTTTAACGATTGTAAAATGACGAATACAAATATTAGTCTCTAAAATGTATCATTGTTGTTGAAGATTTAACATAGTACAACTCATTTAAATTATTTTTATGACTTCATATGCACAAAATAAAATTAAGTTTGTGTCTGACACAAATCACAAAAATCAGATAGGTAACGTCGATTTCAAAATAACGAAAGGGGGATTAAGTTTTCTGCTCTCAATTTGTTTACTATTGTCTCTCCATAAGTCTACTTCTATAAAATTGTGTTTTCGTTCTCGTTTCTGTTTTACTGATATGAGTTTTGTTTTTTTTTTTTAACTTCTTTTGTGAATCGGTGAATTACATAAGAGTATATTGATAAAGAATATGATAGTGAGATAGGATATTAGGAAGAAATAAATATTAGACAAATGATCAAATCTCTCATTATTCGAACAAACTCAAAAGTGGGTTTTGGAATCTTGTCATAATATTTCATTAAAAGCTTCTTAGAATAAAAATCAAGACTAAAATATTTATTCTAAATGAAATAATATCTATATATATATATTTTTTTTCCAATATTAAAAATCACTTCTATTTGAAGAAATGTATTGGAAGTTTTTTGTTTATTTACAGTCATGTTTTTGGCAAATAAATAAAAAAATTATTTATTTACTTTATATGGTATATAATTAAACTTTAGTGATATTGACACACACATATATATATATATATAGTTTAGTTTTAATATAAATATTTATTATTGACATACTCATTTGATTTTATTAACATTTGTATATTTGTTGTAACAAAAATTTAAATCACAAAACTTTTAATGTGAGATTTATCAATACAAAGTTCAAAATAAAAATATTAAGATCTCAATAATTTTTCAATGCAAATTTTGAAATTAACATATTTATATATTTATATATAATATATAATTTAATTTAAATGTATTACTATATATATATCTATAATATGAATATCTATTAATGAGAATTCATATTCATATGATTTATGTTCATTTGTATATTGTTTGAACAAAAATGTTAAAAAATTGATCACAAATTTTCAATGTGTGACTTTTACTATTTTTAGTATTGTATATTATTTTTAAAAATTCAAAATATAACATATAAGAAAAAAATATAATTTTTATATGATTAGCGTGATTGTTTAATTTTTTAATAATATAAAATTAAACAAAAAATAGATATGATACAAAAATTGTTCTTAAATATGTATTATTCATAATCATTAATTGTCATATATATGTTAATCATATAGTAATTCAATAGATTTTATTTAAGAAAAAATTGAAATATTATTTGTACACTACTAATCAATTTGATAGTTAGTTTAATAAAATTTATAATATATTTTTGTATGGAGAAATTATTTTCTAAGTATTCTAAGAGTCATCCTAATGATAATACGGAGTTACGAAAATATGTTGTTATGGATTAATACATAGGGGATTCCAATGGTTGTTGGTGGTTTTACACTTAAAATGATGCATGCGTCAATTTGAGTCCATTTAAAAAACAATTTCTAAATTTTTATAATGGGCTTCAGAATATTATATGACTGTTTAGTTTCTAGCCTAAGCCAATTAAGACAAATATTCATGAGATCAATCAGTTCACACCGCATCTATGCCTCAAATGTTGAAAAAAATATGCATCGTTAGTATGTTCATGATGTTGTTTTTGGTACACACCTCTCTTTGAAAAAGGCAGTTGATAACTGCGTAAGGCAATGCATCCCAAACTTTTGTATGAAACATCGAATAATAAATCTAGAAATATGCAATCAAGTCTGCGGAAATATATGCATCGATTCTAAAAGCAATGGGATGTTCAGTGTCCATTCAGATGGTAAGCATATGATGAATTGTATTTGCTCATTTTTAGGCTTAATTGTCCTGGATACTAAAGGTAGAATGGATTACGATATATATTGTTCGAAAAATATGCATAAAGCTTGATTGCTTTTACATATGAAAATTAAATTAGTAAATCTACATGGATTTTTGTAATATATTTTAAGGCTTCGAATGGTAAGCAGATCAAGAAAACGCAGATCAAATCCAAAACGCAGATCAAGCAGAACAAATGCAGATCAAGCAGAACAAATGCAGATCATGCAGAACAAATGCAGATCTAACTGGTTAAGCTATTTTATCGAATTAGCGTATTTAACCAAATGTTAAAAATAAATTTGAAAATTAAATATCTAAAAAAATACAAATTCTTATCAATTATTTTTTAATTAATTTAATAAATACAAAAAAAGTTTAAACATTATATAAAAGGTAAACACAATTAAAACAAAAAACCGTAAAAAAAATATCACTATAATAAATATATTGAAACTTAAAAATTATATAAAATTCATTAAAATAACAAAGAGTATTACTTGTCCCTTTAATTATTTTATAGTACAAACAAGATCCCTTTAATTATTTTTATAGTACAAACAAGATCCAAAGACGTTAATTAGGGCTGGAGATAAAATCCTTTTCCTTAATTTTGAACCGAACCCGAACCAAAAAACTGACTCGTACCAAGTTCAAAATGTAAAAAAATAAATACCTGGATGTGTTTTGTAGGGCGTTATAAAACATATCCAAAGCGAAAGTGTTATTAAACTGAACCTCAACGGGTGAAAAATATCAAGAAAAATCGATCTGAATGTCCAAATTTATATAGAATATAAATGATATATATCAATGAATATTTAAAATTTAAATAAGTATATTTAATACTTCATTCTATGTAAATAACTATATATGTTTTATGTTTTTATTTTAAATTTTAGATTTTATTTTGGGTATATCCGAACTAATTTAATATAATCTGAATCCTAAATTTTTTTTTTTATATCATTTTCCTCAACCATAAAATAATATTATTTTATTTATGTTAAATATTATCAATTATAAAAAATAAACTATAACATATATGTTTCCTTACCTATACATTATTATAATTATTTAGTATCAACATATATTCTTAGATTATATAAAAAATAATATGCATGACTATTTATTATTAAAAATTATATAAAATTGTGAATATGTAATCTACATATACATAATTTTCTATTAAAATATTTATAGATATATAAAATATGCTTATAAAATTCGTTTAAAATAAACTACTAATAAAATGAAAAATGGAACAATATATTAAATGTACTTTTGAAATGAAATATTATGTGAATTTAAAAGTGAAAGAAATAAATTAAATGAATATATTTATTGGTAGCTGGAGAAGAAAAAAAAAAAGAAAAAAAAACAAAAGACAAATGATTCTCATTGGCCCTCAGCATGTTTTTGGTGTTTTCTTTTTTCTCTCCTGCAGATCATTAAATCAATGACCAAATTTATCCTGCATGCAGATTTTCAGATTTTTTTTTTGTTCTGCATTTGAAAAATTGAATGGAAAAAAAATTACAGTTCAATCTGCATTGGTAATGATCTGCATATGTACTGCATTTGGACTGTGTTACATTCATAGCCTAAGTATTTTGATTTGTTGCACTGAATATTTTGCTTAATAGTACTACTAGATAGAATGATAGATAAAGGTTGGTGAGATATAGGTTGCTACTAGTAAATCGAGGAGACTCTTGAGCTTACTAATTTTGTTTTGTGCAAATAAATAGCTAGCTAGTCATCGTCAGCTCATAGCGGGTATCAATATACAATACTAAAAGGGGAATAAGGGCTCCCCTCATGCTTCCACGTCCTCACAAATAATCAACCAATAGGAAACCAGAAATGCGCCACGTCATACATTTGTTTTCTCGACAAAGAAAACATCTAATTTGGGCTGACAAAATTGAAAATGGCCCTGTAAAGAACAGCCCATCTCTTTCTCGAACATGTTACCCTTCTACTCCGACTCTTCCAATTCACTATGTAACTACCCCTTTCGTGTTTCAAAAAAAAAAACTACCCTTTCATATTCTTTCTCTCTCTCCCGAGTCATCTCCTTCTGAAACTCGATCTGATCACTGAGAATCTACGACGACGAAGAAGGTGGAGGACGACGAGGAAGAATACAATACTAAAAGGGGAATAAGGGCTCCCCTCATGCTTCTACGTCGTCACAAATAATCAACCAATAGGAAACCAGAAATGCGCCACGTCATACATTGTTTTCTCGACAAAGAAAACATCTAATTTGGGCTGAACAAAATTGAAAGTGGTCCTGTAAAGAACAGCCCATCTCTTTCTCGAACATGTTACCCTTCTACTCTGACTCTTCCAATTCACTATGTAACTACCCCTTTCGTGTTTCGAAAAAAAAACTACCCTTTCATATTCTTTCTCTCTCCCGAGTCATCTCCTTCTGAAACTCGATCTGATCACTGAGAATCTACGACGACGAAGAAGGTGGAGGACGACGAGGAAGAATGAGAATCTCAGGCTACGTAATCGTTGATTTATCTGTAACTGTATTCTATTGCGTCGATCGTAGTGTTCACGCGTGTCCCGTCGTCCTCATCCTCTCCAACAACGATCTCAACAGCGGCGGCGACGATCCCGGAGTCGGAGACTCCTCTAACTTCGAGGAATTCGGCGAATCCGAACCCAAATCCGAAGAGGAGCTCGATCCCGGCTTGTGGCGACGGAACTTTCGATAGGTTGATGGAGGAAGCGTTGGAGGAGATAGAGGCGGCTTATTCAGCCGGAGATCCACACTCGCAGTCGCTGATGGGCTTCGTCTACGGGACGGTGATGATAAGGGAGAAGAGCAAAAGCAAATCCTTCTTTCGCCATAACTTTGCTGCTGAAGGTGGGACATGCAGTCAAGGATGACACTTGCCTTCACGTATCTAACTCTTCGAAACATGTAATGCAGTTGTCTCTTTCTTAATGCAACTTTGGGTCACACTTTACTTTGACGATGCAGGTGATAGCAAGTCAAACTTTATTTGATGAGTAAGGCCCTTCATTGTAGTGCATAGGACATAACATGTTCTCATATGTCTTTCTAATCTCCTTACATCCCACTTACCAGGTTGTGTGCCACAAACTATGATGCACGGGGACGGCATATCGTTGACGTCTCGCGTACCAGCGGCGTTTCAGGGACGGGGACGGTGCGGGGACGGTGTGGGGACGTTTCCGAAACGTTTCAGAGAGGCTGGGGACGGCAAAGGTTTCTGGGGACGGCATGGTTAGGTTTTGGAAACGTTTCCGAAACGTTTCGGATGTATAGTCGACATAATAAGTTTGATTTTAAAAGTTTGATTATTTACTTTTTATACTCTTTTTATTTGGATAACAATTGAAAAAAAAAGGAAACACGTCTTGTATAATACAATTAGGGTTATAAACTTTTAATCCAAGCTCTTATTCTTCATCTTTCTCACATCTAAACATCTAAGAAAAACACAGTAAGCATATCCCAAACTCTGGTTTTGGTTTTTTAATGCTCATGTAAAAGAAAGTCTTAGACAATATTAATATTATTATGGTGTTTTATTTTAGATGAGATTTATGCTTTGGTTTTAATATTATATATACACATTTTTATATACACATATATATATAGACGTACCCATGCCGTACCCGTATCCATAAATTTTAGATTTAGCCGTTTCCCGTCCCCGCCCCCGTCCCCGTATCCGTCTCGGTGCAACATAGGCACAAACGTAAGTGACTCCACCAGTGGTACCGAATACGGTGGAGTCCAGAAGCTGGAGGCAGTTTCATTAGCGGAGTTGAACGCCTACGTTCTAACCTCACTCCACAAGTACGTTTTCTGATTTAACATCTACTCAAGCGTTCTAATATTCAGGACATTAAACCCATATAACTCACTTAAACACAAAATATTGAGTTCATATTCAGGACAATGTCTCCTCCTGCACATGCACTATATGTTTTAACGCAAGTGCTGTTGGAGTTGTGAGGTTGTTTCCTAAATATTATCTTAAACCTCCAAACTTTTCAAAAATCTTTTGACTTTTTTTACTCACCAATTTGTTAACATTCAAAGTTTGATGCTTTTAAAGATAACGTGTTGAGATGATGGTGGCAAATGGAGAAGAATCGCTGTCTTTGTTGCCTTCGACACAGCTATCACTAAGCTCACCTATGCCAGGGCCACAGAGGTTTCCAACCCTATTGTGAGTGACATCGACATACTCCGAGCATCAACTAAATTTTGATGTAAGTTAATAAAAATTTGTTGACATGGATTTTGCTTTACTTCAGGGTTATGGTGAGCAAGACCCAGCAGAATATAACCTCCCTTACTTCCTCCAAGACATTGTTCTGAAGAGCTACATTTCATCTCAAGCTTACAGAGTTAATTTTTCTTTCCTCCATGAGTTATTTACTGTCGCACGAATCTTTGACCCCAATCAGAGAAACCCAGGGCCCTCCTTTGCACTGCATGTAACTCATATAAAATTCTCGCCACTTGGGTCTCATTAAACAGCAAACTACTTACAAATTTAACTGTTTGTCTAAAGGGTGAGGGCAACAATCGTGGTGACAATATCTCTGGAGAAAATTGTGCTTTTTGCAAGTACCCTGTCGGTGACTCCTTCTCAAAGGACACTCATCTTCCTGAAGCTAATGACCAGACCATTGGACCTGCAAGTGTTGTGCAAGAAGCGTCAAACACCTACCAGGTGGAGTCCAATAGTGAGAATGTTGATGATCCACAGGACCACCACAAAGAAGGCCCGCAAAGCTTAGTTTTCACCATGGAGCGGAATAGAGGAACAAATGTTTCTCCCATGCATATCGTCAAGGCACTCACATTATGTTTTCCAAATAATAGTTATGACACTAAGTCTACCATGAAGTTAAACATTTTGCGTTTATGATATAGAACATATTTCAAATTTTCAGTAACTTTAAATAATGTCTACTCTAAGATTTTATTAAAAATTTATAGTCATTATATCAAACAATTAATAAGAGGAGGATATAAACCTTAGATAGAGTGTTCACGTAGGCGAAAATAATCGGCCAATGAAAAACTATATTTTTGTCATGTCACCTACTCTATTTGTTTTTGCAAAATGATCTTTTTATCTTTTTACTTAAACAATTATAATCAAAAATATATTTTTAGTGAAATATATTATTTATATAAATATAATTCATTATTTATTTACATAATAGTTTGTAAGGAAATATTTAGTGTAAATAATATCATAATTATAAGATACTAAAATAAATTGGGTTGGTTTTTAACTTTCACAAATAAAAAGCATTATTTGTAAACTTAGAAAAAAATATATCAAGAATATTCTTTTTCAGAAGTGAAAATAGAAAATTACGTCGGAGACAAATCCATCTCTATTATGTAATTCCTCTATTTTAGAGAAAAATAGAGGAATACATTGGAGATGGTTTAAGGCATGGCCGACGTAAATGATCGACGTTGAGGTTTCAGCTTTTTTGATTCTTACTATTCTAATATTTCAATATAATTTGAATATTTCCGTTGCTTTATAATATAATGGTTTAAACGTAATTTTTATTTCACTATATAAATTGTTTTTATATTTCAGTGTAACTTTATACTTATCGGATATTGTGTGGCCAATTAAATTTTATAAATTACTGTGTAATTGATTAAATCCATATATTAAATAACAGTTTTTTAAAGTAATAACTTTTAAATATTACAGATTTTAACTAAAACTAGAGGATATAAGCCTCAGATAGATTGTCCACGTATGCGAAAATAATCAGTCAGTGAGAAACTATATTTTTGCCATGTCATCTCCTCTATTTGTTTTTACAAAATGATCCTTTAACTTTTTATTTAAACAATTATAACGAAAAGTATTTTTTTGTGTAATATATTATTTAAATAAATATAATTATATCTTTTTGACTTACATAGTAGTTTGAAAAGAAATATTTAGTGTAAATAATATCATAATTTTATAAAATACCAAAATAAATTGGGATGTTTTTCAACTTTCACAAATAAAAAATATTATTTGTAAACTTAGAAAATAATATATCAAGAATATTCCTTTTTAGGAGAGAAAATAGAAAAATACACGGAGAAAAATCCAATGAAATTCTTCTATTTTAGAGAAAAAAATAGACGAATACATTGGAGATGGTCTAAGGCATGGCCGACGTAAATGATCGACATTTAGATTTCAGCTTTTCTGATTCTTACTATTCTAATATTTCAATATAATTTGAATATTCCCTTTGTTTTATAATATAATGGTTTAAAAGTAATTTTTGTTTCACTATATAATTTTTTTTTATATTTCAATGTAACTTTATATTTATTAGTTATTGTGTGGTCAATTAAATTATGTAAATTACTGTGTAATTGATTAAATTTATATATTAAATGACAGTTTTATAAAGTAATAACTTTTTATATTACATATTTTAATTAAAATTTATTACATTTTGAACCAAATAGAGTAATATATACTAACTCTATATTGATATGAGGACAAAATTGTAAAGTGGTCCCGCCTTGAATTTTTCTCATTCTTTGCATTGCTAATTGGAAGGAGATAATCACCATCTAATATTATGTTACTCTCACTATATTAGAAATGGTCGAACCGTAAACCAATTAAGGATGATGTAAGGAAGACATAAAGATGTATTTCCAGTTATCACAAATATAGAATCAATTGACAACAACTTAATTATCTCCAGCGTAGGACAACAAAGAAGAGTTTACATATTCTAATATTATAATATATCACTATATTAGTAGCTAAATCAGTTTTCTCTAGTATAAATACTCACTCCATTCTTGGAGTTTAAGCCGTTCTATCTGATGATATTAGTAGTTTGATCCAAACAAAAAAAAAAAAGTCAAACTGTACATTGTAATCGGAGAAAGAAAACAAACAAAATCAACCGAAGACTTTTAAGGTATATGAAACAAAAATTGGAAATAGCAATTTTCTGAAATTAAAGAATAAGGCAATAAAATTATAAAAATAGAAAATAAAACAAAAATATACACAAAAGAAAGATTAGTAAAATAAAATCATAATATAATTTTCATAATTGATAGTGCTCAGTTACACTAAAAGGTCTAAATTTACAACATACACAGTTTTATTTACATCTTTAAATCTATTATATAATTAAAATGATTCTAAAAAATGTGCCAGCATAAAGAGTTATAAAATATACGATAAAATATAATACATAACGTTAAAAATACATTATCACTGATCACTAAAAAATCATGTTAATAGTAAAAATTGAAATGACAACACATTTATTAAAATCATAGAACAGCACACAACAAGGTGTTATTAAATATACAAACTACAAATTAAATATGCTCAACGCAAACACACATAAAAATGAGACATCATATTTGAATATATTTAAATAAATAATTTTAAATATATTATATTCTTGATAATTTTAAAATTACTTAAAAGAAGCTAAATTATTAAAAAAATAATATACAAATAAAACTAATTCACTATTTTGTAACGTCAATAAATGAATAAAAAATATATTATGTTAATAAATAGATTTTAGATTTTAAAGAATTCTAATTCATGTAATATTACAAAAAATTTTAAAAAAATTATTACAATTAATATTTTACAATTAGATATATTAAATAATATACTAGATCGATATTCAATTTTCAGTTTTCAACTATTACAGGTACAAAAATATTATTAGGTACGCTTTTTTTTTTGAAAAGGGGGTTTATATTTTAAGTAGGTTATTGGAGTACTTTTTCTTTTCGTGAATTTATTCGAGATGAGATTCCGATCTTTTAAACTAAGATAATTTATGTTCTATACATAATTATAGGTTTTTACATAACTCTAAAATCTCGGACATCATTGTTCATATTTTATTAGTTAATTGTGTTACATATAATAGAAATACTTACTTCAAACTAAAAATATATAAAAAAAATCAAATTCAAAAAATTAGATATATAATTAATATACAAAAATTCGTACACAAATAAAAATGATAAACGCAATAAATTTAAATATATATCCGCGCGTAGCGCAGAGACAGGATCTAGTTTATATAAACAAGTTTGGTGCAATATTAAACACGTCAGGTTCAATTAATATACCACACATCTAATGAAACTATCGAGGATGTCAATATATAAAAAAAAACTGTCAAGAGACTGAGAGAGGCATAAGTCCTGTGCATATGGACGTGTTCTCTGGTTAGTCTCTTCACTGAATCAGCTCGATTTCAGTAGTGTGCTGTGTTGAATTCTGATTAAACAAATAATATGATTGTTAAAACTACACTTAAAATGATATTTACCTTGTGTGCTTGTTCTTCTATAGTTTCTGGTATTCTTGAATCCAAAATTGGAATATATATACCAAATTCTTGACCGGAATTTAAGTTAGCCGGTCTGGACCCCGGTTATTGACGAAGTGTAAAAATGTGTCCACACTCCACACTGGATAAGGGGATTAAACTAATTTCAAAATATTTGGGATACATACGTAAAACCTACAAGAATAAAAGGGGGTGATATTAAAAATGAACCCTCAAATTCGTATATTACCTACCTACTTTGATAAGAAAAGAAAAAAGAGAGGGGGTAGCTCAAAAGCCGTCCGATGAAGTTCTAGTTACACGTGTTCTACGATGAAGCAACCGACTATAAAGAAAGTAAATGAAAAGGAAGAAAAAGAAAGCAACACACAGTCGGCGCAAATCCGCCGACCAAAATCATTAAGGTCGTTTTCTTCCTCTTTGGCTCAACCAATCACACCTTTCTTTCTTCTTCTTCTTTAATTCATTAAAGATCCTTTTTATCTCCTTCGTCGCGATTTCTTCCGTTTCGGAGTTTTTTGATCTGATCGGAAGATAACCTAGGTTTTAGCTTCGTTAGAGTTATATATAATACTTTTGATCGATGAAGAAGAGTGTTGTTTCGGCGGAACAACAATCAGCGAAAGCTGGTGAACGAATCGAAAACGGCGACAAGGATAAGAAGAAGAAGCGCAGAGGTAGCCGTCGATCCAAGAACACCTCAGGTAACATCCGCATCATCGATAGATCTTGATTGGTTAATACTTAGTAGAGATTACTTGAATCTAATGAATATTAGTAGCCTCGCTTACAAAGCCTTTAATGTCTTAGGTTGTGTAGTAGAAGACATCCATGTAGAGTCATCGGATGGTAAAGCAAAGATAATAATCCCAATGAGTTAACGAGAGCGTCTAATGTTGCTTTCAACTCTATGCCGTATTCTTCTGCAAGTCCTTTGGTTCCTTCTGCTGAAGTTAGTAAGCAGTTGTTGTCCAAGTCGTGCCCTGACCCTAGGGATTGTGAGCAGTCTTCTATAATGGATGCTGACTTGTTCCAGCAGGTTGATGAGTGTGTCTCACTGAGAAATATCTTCTCTTCACATTGGTCTCTCGATGCTGTCAATCAAGCTTTAGAGGTTTTTTTGCCTGAGTGTAATGTTCTCTTTATTAATTTTCTTGATCGAAGAAAGCTAATTGTGGTCTTCTCTTTGTAGAAAGGTGAAGTTTATAAGGCGCTGTTTCGGGTGAATGCTCATAACCGCAGTGAGGTAAGGTAAGAAGTAACGTCTGAATTTTTAAAGAGACTTGTTGTTTCTTCTGCTCATGTTGGATTCTTTTTTTGTTTTTTTCCTTTGAAGGCTTACTGTAGATTGATGGAGTCCCTACAGATATTCTAATCAATGGAATCGCTGGCCAAAATCGAGCAGTAAGTTTTGGGTTGCTTTTTTTCATTACGCTTCATGATTTGTGTTTGAAGTCTTACTTGTGTTCTGTGTATAGGTGGAAGGAGATATTGTTGCTGTTAAACTGGATCCGCTCTCACTGTGGCCCAAGATGAAAGGATTTGTTACGGAAAATGTTGCCAAGCCTGAAGAAACCAACAGTCCCCAAAGAAAAAGATGAGCGTCTCAGCCATTTGGAAAGAGGCGAGATAGATGCTCAACAGAACAAATGTTCAGTTATAGGACAAGGAGCTGAGAACTGTGTTAGTCGCAACTCTATGCCATTACTGGATTCATGTTCTCTTGGTGAGCAGACAGGAAATGGCACTGCGGTTGAGAAGCTATGCGTCATCCTTAGTTCCTTCCCCAACAAACGACCAACTGGACAAGTAGTTGCTGTTGTTGAAAAATCACTTGTAAGAGATTCCATTGTTGGATTGCTGGATGTGAAGCGATGGATTCATTACAAGGAAGCTAATGCAAGAACGAGCAAGTCTCTTTCTGATGATGATTACATCCAACTGATGCCTGCAGACCCTAGGTTTACTAAATTGATCGTTCCCTTCCATGCCTTACCTGGAGGCATTCGAGCAAGACTTGAGAGTATGGATCCAACTCTCGAGGCAGAGCTGGTTGCTGCCCAAATTGTGGACTGGAGCGAAGGGAGTCAGTTTCCCCTAGCTCAGATTACGCATATGTTTGGCCGAGGCAGTGAACTGGAGCCCCAGATCAATGCGATATTATATCAGAACTCGGTTTGCGATTCTGAGTTTTCTCATGACTCGCTTGCTAGTCTTCCACGTGCTCCTTGGGAAGTACCAGAAGAAGAGGTTCAGCGAAGAAAAGATCTTAGAGACCTGTGTGTATTTACCATCGACCCCTCAACGGCTACAGACCTCGATGATGCTCTATCAGTTCAAAGTTTACCCGGCGGTTTTTTAAGAGTCGGTGTTCACATTGCTGATGTCTCCTACTATGTTTTACCAGACACTGCCCTTGACACAGAAGCTCAGTTTAGGTCGACGAGTGTTTACATGCTGCGGGAGAAAAATACCAATGTTGCCTCCATCATTGTCCGACAACGTAGGTTCACTTAATCCAGGAGTTGACAGGCTTGCCTTTTCCATCTTCTTGGATTTAAACAGAGAAGGGGTTGTCACAGATCGCTGGATTGGTCGTACTGTTATAAAATCGTGCTGCAAGCTTTCGTATGACCATGCTCAAGACATTATAGACGAGAAGCACGACGTTGCAGCAAATAGCCGGCCTGCTTTGCACGGACCTTTCGAGTGGAGTGATGTAGTTCGATCTATCAAACAGCTTAGTGAGATTTCAACCAATTTAAGGCAAAAAAGGTTTAGAAATGGAGCTTTGCAGCTGGAGAATTCTAAACCCTCTTTCCTCTTTGATGAACATGGAGTTCCGTATGAGTTTGTGCTGTACCCTACAAAGGCTTCAAACCATCTCGTTGAGGAGTTTATGCTTTTAGCAAACATGACAGCGGCTGAGGTGATTTCTCGAGCTTACCCTGACAGTGCACTGCTCCGGAGACATCCAGAACCTAATCTGCGCAAGCTCAAAGAGTTTGAAGGCTTTTGTGCAAAGCATGGTATGGAGTTGGACAGTTCTTCTTCTGGCCGGTTCCATGAATCTTTGGAGAAAATCACTGAAACCCTCAAGGATGACGCAGTTTTTGTAGACATTCTCAACAATTACGCTATGAAACCGATGCAATCTGCGTCTTACTTCTGCACCGGGAACTTGAAGGACTGTGTTGCTGAGTGGGGACACTACGCACTAGCTGTTCCTCTCTATACTCACTTCACATCTCCTCTTCGACGCTACCCTGACATAGTCGTCCACCGTGCCGTAGCGGCTGCTCTTGAAGCCGAGGAGTGCTTCTTAAAGCAGAAGCAAATATCAGTGAGAAGCTGCTTCACTGGTGTTCATTTCGATAAAGATGCTGTAGAATCTATGGAAGGCAAAGAAGCGTTATCTGTCGCTGGTTTGAAACATGGTGTTCCCTCCACTGAAAGGGTCTCTGAGATCGCTGCTTATTGCAATGAGAGGAAGCTGGCGTCTCGAAGAGTCAAAGATGCGTGTGATAAGCTCTACACTTGGTGTGTTCTAAAGAGAAAAAAGGCAAGTAGTATTAGAAACTTCTGCATCATAAGTAAAGCTTCTTATGTTTACGTTTGGTGATTAATTAATATCATTTTGTTTCCTTCTCTGCAGGTGTATCCATGCGAAGCTAGAGTAATGAACTTGGGACCAATGTTTATGACTATTTACATTAGCAAACTTGGCGTAAGTCTCTACTCATTCATTCACCATTTGTAAAACTATCGTAAATCTAACTCTTCTTATTTACGTTGCTGTTACAGATTGAACGGAGAATATACTACGACCGAGTCGAAGGCTTGTGTGCAGACTGGCTCGAGGCGACATCAACCTTAATCCTCGATAAACTCGAATTCAAAAGAGGTGGAAGAGGCTATCTGAAGCCCTTGAAAGAGGTTGCTTATTTGGTGAGTCCTAGTGACACATGCGCTGCTAAATGCAGTGCAATGTCTGTTACCGACACCACCGAACAGAGAGAAGAAGTTGTCCCTGCGGTTTTTCCTTTGACCGTTCAAGTATTCTCGACCATTCCTGTGGCTCTTCACGCTGTTGGTGGAGATGATGGTCCGCTCGACATAGGAGCGAGACTCTACGTGAGTTCATATTATAGATGATCTCTGAAAATCACAGGTAATAAAATAGCAGCTGTTATATATCTTTTCACATTACAGTTGCTGGAAAAAAAAATCATGAATACAGTTTAGTTGTTGGATGATATTTAGATACATAGAGACCAACGTGGGGGACTTGCCGTTGTTTTTTTTGGTTCGGTTGGGTTCCTCATCGGTTCGAAGTTGTGTTTTAAAAATGTCTTTTGTTTTTCATGGATCTCGCTTTGCCCAATATGTTTTAGTTTTGGGTTGGGCGAAATCATCACAAACTGCTTACATGTATTGTTCCATTGAGAAAGGAACAAGTCTCTGCTACTGAACTTGCAACATACAATCTTAATTGTACATGTTTCAATTTATTTACAAATGCATTAGTGGCCAAAAGGATAATATGACAGGAGCTTGTGACTATAGAGTTCAGGACTGAGAATCTTGGGTCTCTGGTTTGATTCGGTGACGCATTCTGAGCTTCTTTCTTGTCACCTCACCTGATGTTTCAGCGTGAATCACGTTGTGCATGCATTATCTGAAAAGATGAGTGATGCTAGTGCGCTCAGGACTGAGAACACCCACGTCCCTCGTGCACTCACTGCAAATGAGAAAGAAAAAAACAGAGAATACAGGGAGCTTAAAATATTATGTCATGAATGAAGATTTGGTACTTCACAAGGAAGACCCGAAATACTATAAAGCTCTCCCAAGACTGACTTCCATTGCGACGCCTTAGATATTAGAATCCGTAACCTGCCACTGATTATAGGAAGGATCTTGATTTAAATAAAAATCCAACATTAGTCACTTTCACGAGCTATCTGAAAAGATGAATTACTTTAACAACTTGGCTGACACAAAGGCCTACATGAAGCCACAAAGAGTAAGGGCCTGACTGGTTTAACCGCAGCGGTTGCGGTTGCGGAAGTTTGCGGATGCGGGTGGTTGCGGTTTCTAGCGGTTTTAAGAGATTTGTACGACTGGTTATGCGGTTAGAGATTTGTGCGTTTGCGGAATACTTATGACTGGTTAACTACCAAATGCAGCAGCAGTTAAATAATAAATTAACAATATTTACATTTTATACAATTTAAAAATATCAAAAATAATAATATTATAATATAAAATTTATATTTAGAAAGTTATAGTTTAAATTTTTTAAAAATATAGAAAATATTTTTATTTTAAAGTTTTATAATATTAATTAAAATTTAATTGATATATTTTAGCATTTTTATAATTTTCAGTTTAATTTTTTTATTGAAATTTTTTATTTTTGTATTTATATTGTTTTGGAAAAAAAAAAAAAAATTTATCCTCCCGCAAACGTCCGCAACCGCAAACGCTAGCTGGAACCAGCTTTTGAATTTATGAGGTTCAGAGCGATTTGGAGCGATTTGGAGCGGTTTAGAGCGGTTTGAACGATTGTTGCAAAACGCCAGCAACCGCTACCAACCGCAAAAGCTGCGTTTGCGGGTGGTAGCGGAAAAACCAGTCATACCCTAAGTGGAGTCGAAGCCAGCTTTCTCCTTCCTTTACCATAAGGTTTTATACCAAACCAATTAAAAATTTGGTGGCGTCATCTCCAGAGCGGCTTGGCCCACGAATCATGAGTCTTGTTATGCACTGACGTAAAAAAGACAAAAAAAAACATGTTTCTCGCGAATCAAAAACCATACAAAGCTTAAACGCGAAGAAGTTAATGTACCCGGACACGCACCGGTGTGATGCTCAGACAGTTTGGCTTCAGATCCTCTCTTCTCACTCCCGACTAAGCTCCACACAATCAGTAGCCTGGATCATCCCTCAAACCTGAGCTACTAGCCTACCATGGTCACGACCCAAAACAAATCGACTCAGCAAACTCAGAAACCGGTCCATGCATGCTCGGCTCCAAATATGAAAGAGTTATTATCATAGTTACATGGCTTTAAACTGTTGAATTTTTTTATTGAGATTAACATAAAAATGTTTATGGTCCCCTAAATTTCTGGTTGGATGGCGGTTTAAAGTATGAAAACCATTTTTTCCCTAAACCATTATACTGAATTTTTTTTGATGCATTTAAACTCGTATATAAATTTTGGCTCCTAAAGCTATTGTTTAATGAGTTTAGCACACAGGGCCAGCCTTGCGTGTAGTTGATCATTTCGTGGGGTCTCCGTTTTCTTAGTGATCTCTAGTTCTTGTGTTAATCAAAATGATAAAAAGGGCATGCTTCGATTCTCGTGTTTGGAATTTATTTGAATTCCTATTTGTTTTGGCACTGCTTTTGCAACATTGGAAGCTGCTGTTCTGTCAATTTGGATTTGTGCGATTTGGATATCCACTTTGTTCATGCCGGTACGGTCCCACGATAGCCTTTTACACCTTGCACTAATGCCCATGTCATCGATCAGTCCAAGTTTTCATCTTCAAGCCTTTTTCAGCTCGTTGACTCAAATAAGCATCTTCTAGTTTGTTCTTTAGAGAAGTGTTGATCTTAGGGTAAACATTGGCCTACGTTATTGATCTCTTATACGCACAAAATATTTTATATTTTCTCTAAAGATGAAGAGACTTTGTCTCAAGTTTAAGAGAATGGTCTGTTTTCAAAAAAAAAAAAAAGGTTTGAGAGAATAGTCTCAAGTTTCTTCTTCGGTTCCATTTGAAAATAGACTTTGATTCAGTAAAGCAAGCTAGTAAAATGAGTTCATATTATAAAACGAGTAAAGTAGCAGACATTGTTTTCATCTCGTGTATTGATTTGTTTAGTTTAATTAGTCTTTGCAAGTCTTAGATTTAGTTAATTAATATATCAAGGTTGAATATTCTTTGAAAGACTGAAATTGATGTGATTATTGTATTGTTTGGGTCAGATTATCCTTTCCTATGCCGAAAGTTAAAAGTAATTGAATGCATTTATGACTTAGACTTTTAGATCTTAATGACAGCGATATTACCTTAATTAATCAAATACTAGAGCATCATAAAGGAATAGATACTCAGAGCAGGATCTCATAAATACAACAATAATAAGTTTATCATACTAAATTAAATTAAATAATTATTTTAAGATGATAGAAAGGCAAATGTTAACTTTTTTTTTTTTTGCTTTAAAAATGTTATAACTTGTAAGAGTGTTTTACTCTTTTTGGTAAGTTCCTCAATAATAACCATTTATCTCTATCTCTATTTTCCTCTTTCGTTTCTTCATTTTTCTTTTTGTTTAATATTGTAGTATTTTCAGAGATAAACTAGCGTAACAGATATATTTTCTAGTAGATATCTCCATGTAAAATGTGAATGTATCTGGCATTATATAACTACTATCCCATGTGAATTTTATTAGAAAAGAAAAGATCAGAGGGCTACTAATGCGGAGTGCACCATGCGAGGATGTTTGGTAAAATGTTTGCTTTCATTCACAATTTTGATCCAAACCCATTTTTTCCTGCATCTTCACTTTATTCCTATACTAGTGGTTGGCCCGCCCTACGGGCGGGTGAGTTTACACTAAAATTATTTTATATGAAAATATATTTTAATTTTATTATAAAATTTTTAAATTTATTTTATATTGAAATTATAAATATAATATTTTTTATATTAAAGCTTTTTGATGTTTTTTTTGTTTGTTTCGTGCGGGAAATTTATATATTTTATTTAACATTTACTTTATTTAAAACATATATTTGGCTATATATTTTGTATTTTCTTTTTTTTTATTCCTGTTAATTTTTTGAGCTTACCATATCACTTTAAATTCGTAGGGGCTATGTTATGTTCGCTTTAAACGATTTGTAGCTTTTATTGAGATAATTTCTAAAATAATTTAGTGGGGCTCTTCTGCTTTATATTGATTGTGTATATCTTTCTATATGTTTGTTTTATTTTATGTTATCTACTTTTATTTCTGACTTTTTATATATTATATCAAGTTGTTTAATGATATTCGAAACTATTATATTCTTCTGAAATGTCATTCTTTAGTTTTTATGAAAGTAGTAAATACATATTGAAATAAGTCGTAAATTTGTAGATTTGTAGCATTTTCATTTTCTTCTTGTTATTTTTCGGTCTGAATTTAGATTGTGTTTGCAATTTAATTTGTTAATGTCTGCAAATTTTCATGAAACTAATCGATGTTCCTATTGTTTTAGTTTTTGGTGTATAACCTTTCTAAATTTACAATTTTGCGATTATTAATATATCCAAAAACCACATAAAAATTTACAATTTTTGCGATTATTAATTTTTATTAACAAATAAGTTAATGTGTTAAAATTTTATATATTATTTTTATTTTATATGTAATATTATCAATGAATCAGATAATTTTTTAATAAATTCTAGATTATTATATTCAGTTTTAAGTTTTAGTTAACTTATAAGTTGGATATAAGGTAATAATATATATTTTTAATATTTTATATATGAATAAAAATTAGCATTTATCTTTAAATTTTGGTGTATTTGAACTTATTTATTACTGTATAAGTAATTGTTCAATAGTTTTGTTAAAAGAATTTGTCATGTAAGATACATTATATAATGTCTGCAAATATTAAATATAAACATAAGTATAGCATAGAATCGAGAGAATATTCTACTTGACATTAAAATAGCGAAGAATTTCACAAAAACTATTAAACAACGCTGCGAAGATTGGAACCATTAGAAATAGTATTCTCTTTAGAGTATTATGATCTTCAAATAGACTATTAGATGTTGTATTGCTTCTATCTTCAAAGTATCATTCAAGGAGTTGAGGATATTCTTTCCGTAGTGTGAACTCTCAGACTAAACACCAGAAGGAAATCTTCTTCATCTGGAAAGCCAAATCATAATCTCAAAAAATACAATGTTACATGGTTACCAGAAATGGAAAACTAAATCAGCATAAAAGATAGCGCAGTTGATGGCATGAGAAGAAGAAGGACAAGAGAGACTAAGAAAGATCCAGAAGCTGAGGCGTTAAAAGTTAGAAGAAACCTCTGATATAGGTCCGTGATCTCACATGACTTGGCTGATCAAGATGTCCTCGATTGGGGACCTGAATATAAATAGATGGGTGACTCTCCCCTGAACATGAGTCAAGTACCCTTCATACAATGCAAGTAGTTCTAAGAACAACAATAAACAGTTCTGGGAAATCTTAAAAGTTGCAAGTATAAAATCAAACTTAACAGCTGACTTCATACTCATCCACCATGAAATTAAAAAAAAAAGATAAGAAAGTTATGTTTCATTCGATATATGAGCCTTAGCTCAGGTATGATGTTCACCTTAAAGTATATTCTCTCTATGTCACTCAATTGCCAACAATGGGTGTTAGAATGCGACGTTGCTATGAAATTATGTCACATATACTGTCGGTTTTATGCTTGTCTTCAACCTGCATAATGAAAGAAAAACACTTGAAAGACAATCAGTTAAGAAACAGAGCCCGAGCTGAAGGTAATTACTAAGAACATTGAAGTGACATGTTGACACCTTTATATTTTTCTTTTTTCTTGGCATTTTCCCACATCTGAAACTGTAAGCGGCTTCAATGGCGTTTTTCCTTACCATATCCTGTAAAGCTAACCTCTCTCTCTCTCTGATAATACACAAAACCAATACAAAGTAAAGCTCAAGAGGACAAATATAACCAAACGGTACTGCCTGAGGCAAATGCAGACCTTATTATGTCCCAAGTTGAGAAGGTTTGTATCGAAATAAATAGCAAAGCTTCCAAAAATATTGATGAAAGCTCGGACGACACAATCTCCCAGGATTAAAGAACGGAGACAACGATCATCTAAAGCTGCAAACTTGGTGCAATCACAACTCAGGCTCTCATGTGATCTTAAATCCTTTGAAATCTGCAAGAAAAGAACCCATTTAAGCGTATAACCAAACATGGGCTACGTGATGTTAATTGCAAGAGATACAAACAAAAACACAAGCTTGCAGCTTCAGTTAGGTAATAAAGAGAAAACTGTCCATAAAAATTCATCTGGGTATCTTCAATCGTTAAATCTATCAAAACAGAGATTGAATAGCAAAGAATTGAAGAGGCAAAAAAAAACCTGAGAGGAGACGATGGAGAGTTACAGATCCAGAATGATTCTAAACAGCAAAGCAGGGTAGACGTCTTCTTCTAACACCAAGAAAATTGGTGTTGAGTAAAGGAAGAATAAAAATTGGATCTTTTTCCCCACTTTCCTTCCATATCCAGACAATCCTCCGCCTCCGAAGTCGACGTCGTAGTCAACAAATCCTCTCAGATTCGCCGTCGTAGAATTGAAGACCACAGAGTAGGGCTACTTGAATGCAAGCTGGTTCATCGTTGCTGAACGAAGGAGGAGCTGAGACGACAGAGCTGGTTCATCGTTGCTGCAACACAGTAAGATCTCTGTTATTGGGCCAGTATTTGTGAAACTGATAACAAAGCCCGTATAACCTACAAAAACTAACTCGTGAATTCATTTTACTTACGCCACGTGTCACGTTTTAGAGATAGGAGAGGTGAGGTGGTTCAATGTGGAGAGTTTCTCTTCAACTTTATTAGTATAGATTTCTTTCCGTATCAAGTAATTGATATCCACCGTCCGATTTGGTAGATCACCTACACTTTACAGTTTTCACCAACTATACCCAATATGAATCGTTGATCTTTTACACACGGCTCATTTTAGTCTACGCTTTTATATAAATAAAAATAAAGTAAGACTTACTATGAACATATACTAACATTTATAATTATTCCTTCCAAAGTCTAACTCAACTTTTATATAAATACAGAAAATTCTCCCCAAAAAGTTTAATTGTTGTAGAAAAACTATCATGATCAAATTTTTTAATTGAATCATCTCTTTATAAATAGTAAGTGGATTTAACCAAGTAACCTTTATGACGTCAAAAAAAAAAAACAAGTAACCTTTATTTTTTCTCTAAATTATATAAATGTTATTTATCGTCTCATTTTAGTAATTCATCTGGATAAACAAATGAATATACTTTTACTATAAATATATACTAACCTATATAAATATTCTTTCCAAAGTCCAAATCAACTCTTATATAAATATAGAAAATTCCCCTCTAAAAGGGAAGATATTTCAGCAAAGTTAAAATTTGAAAACAAAAGGTTTAATTATTATTATTACAAAAACCAAAAATTAAAATATTGATAATAATAGAGATGTGTGTGTGGCGGCACGTGCCGGGCCTGCAACAGTAAAGCTAAAAAGCGTCCCGTCAAGACCGGGACTTCTTCTTCCCTAAACTCACGATCCAACGGCTACCCTTCTTCGCTTTTCCTAATCAACCGTCAGATCTTAATCTAACGGTCAATATTGAATCTAACTCCATTAAAATAAGCTCCAAAACTCACATCTCTCTCTCTCTCTCTCTCTCTCTCTCTTTCGATCTCTCTAAGCAAAGTGAGCTTGGCTTCGCCGTGAAAAAACGAAACCTCTCTCTTTCTCCTCCGTTTTGCGATGCTCGTCACGGTGGTGCGGTGGTGGTTTGGCCGGTGATCAGTGTCGGAAGATTTGGCCGGAGAGATGAGCCAATCGAAACTAACGAGGACTCAATCGTCGCTTCTCAGATCATCTCCGACGATTCGATCGTCGATTCACAGTCTCTCTTCGATCACTGAACGAGACTTCAGCGAAGCCTCTCGCAACGATCTCGAAGCAGGCGAGAAAGAGGAGAAACAGAGGAGGAGCAAAAAACAGAGTAAATCAATTAACCGAACCGGTTTAATCCGAATCAAACCGGGTCTAACCTTCACACTCGCTTCCCTCAGCCTCGCATCTTTCTTACTCTTCTCCGTCTTCTTCTCTCAAACCGGTACATCGGAGAATCTCCTCCTCGGTTTAATCTTCCTCGCCGTCGCTCTCTTCTTCGCGTCGCGAAACATGGCGGTTATCAACCAAACCGTGCTCGCAATCAAACAAACCAGTAAAAAATTAACTCTCCGAACCAAACCGAAACCGGTTCAATGGTATATCGGCGATTCGAAACCGGAACAAACCAAACCGGAAGAGTTCGTTAGAGAAGGAGTTCAGCTCTTCAGTAACGGAGATATTTACGAAGGAGAGTTTAACAGAGGAAGAAGCCACGGAAGTGGAGTTTACTACTATTACGTTAACGGACGTTACGAAGGAGATTGGGTCAACGGAAGATACGACGGCTACGGAATCGAGTCTTGGTCCAAAGGAAGCAAGTACAAAGGACAGTACAAGCAAGGAACTAGACACGGCTACGGAGTTTACTGGTTTTACACCGGAGATTCTTACTCCGGCGAGTGGTTCAACGGTCAAAGCCACGGCTTTGGTGTTCAGACATGTGCTGATGGAAGCTCTTATGTCGGAGAGTTTAAGTTTGGTGTTAAACATGGACTTGGATCTTACCATTTCAGGTAATAATAAAGTTTGTGTCTTTTTTTTTTTAATTACATGTACGGATCTCTCTGTTTTTTTCTTTTTTTTTTTGAGTTATGATTTGTTTTGTAGGAATGGTGATAAGTATGCAGGGGAGTATTATGGAGACAAGATTCATGGGTTTGGTGTTTACCATTTCGCTAATGGTCATTATTATGAAGGAGCTTGGCATGAAGGTCGTAAACAAGGCTATGGTACGTATGGGTTTAGAACCGGAGATGCAAAATGTGGTGAATGGGATGATGGTCATCTCGTTAACCGGCTTCCTCTAGAGACCGCACCGGTTCATAAAGCCGTTCAGGTAAATATTTATATTTATATGATGAAACTTGAGGTTTGCCGTGTATTCAAAATGCTTTTGTTTTGGGTCTAAAGGGTAAAACTTTAGTAGTGTGACGACTAAGTGGCGCTTAAACTGATTTTTTACAAAATTTATTTTGTTAATGACCGATTTACTGCTTAGTCGATTTTTGGAACATTAAAATTTGATTATACTTAAAATTAACTGCAGAGTGCTCGAGAGATGGCGAGAAGAGGCGTGGATCAGAGACGGGTGGACGAGCACGTGATGCGAGCTGTAGCTGCGGCTAATAAAGCTGCTACGGCTGCGAGAGTTGCAGCTGTGAAAGCAGTTCAAAATCAGATGGATGGTAAACTTTGTGAACAATGAAAATGACAAAGTTAAAGATGACATTAACAAAGGGTGCCTTTTTTTTTATTGTAGCCCTTGTGATCTTAAAACTATGAGAAGTTTTCTTTTTAACTAAGAATGTAAATGTAAATAGAAGAAGTCATGTTTCTGTTCATCTTTTTTTTTTTTGTACAAAACTTATGTGGTTGATTGATCTGAATCACTGACATGTAGATTTGTTTAGTTTGCTTGAAATCAATCTTCTTCTTTTTTGAAACACCTCTTGAAATCAATCTTCAAATCGAATCTATGTTTGGTTTCCTACTTGATTTGATCTCCTCTGTCTTAAGAAAAAACATGAATAAAATAAATCAATATATTATTATTATTATTACTATGACAAAAACAGGAGGAAGATTCTTCGAGCCCAGACTTGTCAACGTAAGCTAGATTGTAGCCATATCAAGTAAAAACTCTCAAGGCAATGGATTTCTATGGCCTGAGTACTGTAAGTGGTCTGACCAAATTAGTTACCACATTTCAGAACTTCCAGGAAACTTCCTTTATATTATGCATGTATTAGGTGAACGTATTAAATATTTTATAGTAGCATTTATTATATTAACATGTACAAACTGTACCTTTATCACTTTAATGACTGCACCATCCAGATTACTGTTTCACAGTTTCAGTTGTTTTTTTTGAAAAAATATTACTGTTTCAGTTGCATAACGATTGTAAAGTGTAATGTTAAAAAAAAAAAAAAACGATTGTAAAGTGTAAACCTTATAAAAAAATAACAACTCCACTATTTTATTACCTACATTTACAATGAAAACCAAAAAAAATTAAAGCTTCTTGTTTATACATATGTATTTAATTATGTATAAAGTAAAATTATAGAATACTTATTTGGTTGACCAATTGAATAAAGAGTTATTTTCACATATAGACACATTATGACTTTTTATTACACTGCAGGGCACAAAGTGCTACTGAGGTAGTTTTCAGTGGTTGAAGACAAATTTAACCTTCAAAAAGTGAAACCAAAGATGGGCAATTATGTAATTAGACGTAGGCTTTCTAGTTGGACTGATTAGAGTTTTTTGAAATTTGAAAACAATTGGTTTGGTGGTGGTGGACGTGAATCTCATATGAGATTGGGTTTTTTTTTTTTTCTTTACTCGTGAAAATAATTGTTTTGTTTACTTACTCTTTTTATTTATTTCCAGTAAAAGTAAGAATAAAGAACTCAGAAACCGACGAACGGAGAAGCCAACGAACAAGATTTCCGGACGGAGAAGACCTGTCGTCTCAAAGCGGAGAGTTTCAAAGGGCGAGGCTAAAGGTTGGATACTTTCCTTCCTCCCAGTTTCATTGATTTGGATTTCAAATTAGAGATTAGAGTTTTGATTTCTGGGTTTCGATTTTTTTAGTTTGGTAAAAGCCTCGACGTGAGGTGTTAGGGTTTCGATTTGGGGGTACAGTTCTAGATTTATGCAAAACTTCCATTAGGGTTTTGATTTGTAGATTAGGATTTCGATTTAGGGGTGCGGTTCTAGATTTCCAAGTTCTCAAAAAAAATTATGGTTTTTGTTTGTTTTACAGAGATGTCGCAAACTGAAGAGGTGAATGGAGGAAAAGGTCAAAGCTTGTTGCTAGTTTTGGTGTTTTGACAAAATTGTGGTCGGATGTACACCAACATGTGTGTACATATGAACAACCAGGATTTTGTACATGTGTACACGCATGTATAGATACATAATAAGTAATGTAGATATGAATGTTCTTGTTGATAGGTTGACATGTATATGTTGTGTTTGTTGGTGTAGGAGTCAGTACATATGAACACTATCAATCTATTCCATTGCAAAATATGAATATAAGTAATGTAAACCTTCCAACATATAGCAATACCAATATATATTGAGAACCATTTAAAATATTATTATAAACTCAATCATATATATTTCATTGATGGGGTGGATGAAAATTGTTTAAACCAACCATCTGAAAGAGTGTGTACATATGGACAATAGAGAGAGTGTGTACATATGGACATTAGAGATCGAGAACTCGTGGATTGCAATATAACCATAAATGTGTATTTTTATGACTTTAAAAATTTGATTGGTTTATGTTAGATAGTTGTATGTAATATCACTAGATGTATTTTGTGCTGGATGAATGGACTGGATCTTTGTGAAAAAAATACTCATGTGTACACATGCGAACAATATCCACGTGTATACATTAGGAACTTAGCTGTACATATGTACAACTAATGACCTAGTTACATGTTTGTATGGTTTGTAGTGGATGTGTGTATTGAATTCGTTTTGGTTTGCCGTGTTTCAATGGTTGCGAGTGGCCTGGTCTCGCGCGGTGGCGGAGTAGAAGGTGGGACTTGGGGGGAGTTGTTGGAACGGGCAGGGGGTGTACGCATGGACGCCGAGGAGTGTACACGTGGATTAGTCGACTTATGTAAACTGTTGGGGGTGGAAGTAGGTTGTCCATGTGGATTATGGATTCTTTGTACTCCGGCTGAAGAAGTTGTTGGTTGTCCATGTGGATACGTCGCTAGTTCTTTTGAGTTCGAAGACCAGTAGCTCAAAGAGGTTTGTGGGCGTGCTTGGTTGTTAGGAAAGAACTCCGTCAAAACATTGTTCTGCAGTTCTACCAAAGTCATGGAGGGGCTAAGCGACACGATCCTCAACATTTGTTGTTTGTCGATGGAGAAGTTTCAGTTACCGCATTCTCCGGCAATTATCATACAGTGGTCAGCCATGGTGGTCACCTGCGAACAACAAAACACTCTTTAATTAGTACGAGTCAACGTTAATTAAAAAGACAATTATCTTGTTAATTATGTTACAAACCACAGCTTATTAATGTCCTGATTTCGCAGTAGATTATCTTGTTAATTTGCAGGTTAATGAGGATTGAAGGAGATGACTTTACGTAGAGAAGAGGATGAGGAAAGTTGGGGAACAATGGAAAATGATCTAGACCGTCGATTCCAAAAGATTGATCTAACGGTTTAGAAGGTAAGCAGAGGAGGTGTCTTTTATAGATCTATGAGATTAAATCTCAAACGTTGAAAATAAAGTAAAATCAAGGGACAGGGATAAATCCCGCCAGAAACAAAAAGGAGAAGAAACTGAGTGCTTGATCTGTAACGAAATGGGAGAATTATTAGTTAGGAAAGTTACCAAAGTTAGGCCAAGTTGTTAGGTAAAGTGTGTAGGTAGAACAAAGTGTTCTAGAGTGTGAATAAAAGAGGAAAAGTGTCCTAGAATGTAAATCTTTCTTGAATAAATAGGTTAGTGATTTTGATATTACAGATAGAAAACAATTAAATAAGTAATAACATTCTTGAGTGTACGAGCCAATTCAATCTCAATGCGTCATCTTATGTACTCCGCTGATTTTTCAGTTAAAGCACAATCCAAATATACTGATAGCTCAGCATCTCGAGTCATTCATACTTTCAAGTTATATCCAATCTTATTTTGAATATGATCATACGAAAAACAAAATAAAGTTTAAATCTAATATTTATAACCAGCTCGTCGTCATGATATCAACATTGAAACTCAAATAATTAAATGTTTTTTCGCTTAAACTTGAAAATAAATAAATGTTAACCAAGCGCTCGTACCTTGGTGGTAAAGGAGGTACAACTGTACTGCCCGCCACCCGGGTTCGAGTTTTGGTCACAACGGATTTAACATCCCTTCCGTTGGGGCGCTGGATCCTTTTCGAGGGGATAGTTGGTAATGTGGCTGTCCAGATACCAGAGTTATCAAAAAAAAAAAAAAAAGATAAAATAAATAAATGTTGATTGCGGAAAAACGTCCAAAGCATACCTCGTTAGTATGGTTGAAGAAGCCATGCATGTGTCCTCATCATAACTATCGTTCGAGGATCTTAATTTTGTTTTAGATACATTATTATCCATTCTTTTATGTATGTATACATTTTTCAAGCTTTTATACATACATAAACATACCCTCTCTATTTTTTTGAAAAGGCTTACATAAACATACTTGATACGTTGGCAATGGCACGTTGTATTAGATGTCTCGAAATATTTAAAACTATATTATTAGATACTATATGGTAAATCGAATGATCGGTACGCGAAGGCATATATGTCATGGTAATCTTGCTTACATCAACAGTTTGACTGTGAATCTTTGGACATTCAAACCTTGGAAGTCTCCTCTCCAACAACTCAACATGCAAAATTCCTCTATAAACACAAAATCCTATATAAGAAAAAACTGTTGGTCCAATTTCCAATCTCTATAAACAGAAAAGGTACTGTGCCCTATAGATGAAAAATCAATTCGCATTAAAGATTACCCTACAAGGCTATAAGCTATGAGTCAAAAGCATTTATTGAAATTATTGAGATTTTTTACACATTATGACACGTAATTTAATTCTTTGATTCGTCGACTACAAATTAAGGCTGCAATATTCTTTCTATATATTAATTAATGATCATTTAAAAAATTATAACCTTAAGTTTGTAATATTAATTAAAAAAATATCATACTTATAGGTTGATTGTTTCCAGTTTTTGAAGTAGTTTTTGGCTTTTGTTTTTCTAAAAACCATTTTCTAGACAATCAAACTTAAAAAAAAATAGATTCTCTATAATTTAGGGAAACTAATTTTGTTCATATAACTATATTTTATAGAGAAAAACCAAAATCCAAGTTTTTATGTTTTCTTCAAAATCTACCGACAGTTTTTCAAATTTTTTTGTAATTAACTTTTTGTTATATTTATGCTTTAATACAGGCAAAAAATAAAACAATAAATACTAGAAACAAATCAGATTTAGTAAAAAGCATATGTTTAATATATATAATACAAAAATAAATTTCAAATAAGAACATTTCTAAAACTTGTCAATAAAATTAACTTAAATCATACAATTGTATTAATATGAATTTTTATTTAATAAATTAAACTATGTACTATTTAAAAATACATAAATATGTTAATTTAAACTATGTACTATTTAAAAATACATAAATATGTTAATTTTGAAATTTGCATTGAAAGAGTATTAAGACCTTAATATTTTAATTTTGAAATTTGCATCGAAAAATACCACATCGAAAATTTTGAGATTAGTGGCTTAAATTTTTGTTACATCAAATATACAAATGTTAATAAAAATATATGATTAAGAAGTCTCAACAAGAAATATTTATATTAAAATATACTATATATTTATGTCAAAATCTTTGAAATATAATTATATACCTTATAAAATAAATATTTTTTTATTTATTTACCATAAATATATTGTAAATAAACAAAGAGGTATTGTTTTGATTTATGCGATTACTACAATTTCTTATATATTAATTGAGAAACAATTGATTACTCTAGCAAGTGTAAGATTTTATTAACTGATATTGTTCGAAAAAATTACAAGAGTTCGATACAACTAGGATTCATTTAGAAGTTATTGAAATCACCTAGCGAGAACATGGATTGCACAACAAATTTGCTTTCCTAACCCTAAACCCTTTCTATTCGTCACAACACCGACATAGAATATTTGTAAGTGTCGATTGACAATCTGAAATGGTAACGTTTTTTAAAGTTCAGCCCATTATTATTTTTAAATGGGTCTAGAACTTTTTTTAATGATTAATTAAATGAGCCACATCATATTAAAATGTGCTTTGGTTTAAAATTTGTTGCATACCCAAAATAATATGAACCATCATCATTTTCGTTTAAAACTTGCCACAATAAAAATATAGGATTAGACAAAAAATCTGAATCCAAAAAACTGAACCAAAGCCGATCCAAAGAATAGTAATGAACTTTAACCAAAATTGGTTAGATATCCGAATGAGTTCAAAATTTTGTTATCTAGAGAATCCGAACCGAACGCGATCCAAATCGTAATATTTTAGGTATCTGAATATATCCAAACAAGATTTATACACTTAAATATATTAATTATTTTTAAATTTATTATCTAAAAGAATGCAAAAATATATAAGATATTTTTAAGTTGTCCAAAATACTTGGAAATATATACAAATATTACGTATTTTGAAACATCAAAAACTTTAAGGTTCACCATCCAATAAACACCACTAGGCTACCACGTTATGGTTATTATAAAGTTTATTAACCTTTCCGTTTCATAAATAATACTCTCTTCATTCCCGAAAGTTAAATTTTGTAGATTTATTTTTTGTTCTAAAATAAAGATTTTCTAAAATTTTAAGGTTCTTTTAGTAGTTAATGTTGATAAGTTATATACTTTTCAAAAACATTAACTGAAAATACTTAAACTGGTTAAAAACTATTGGTTAATATTTATTGGAAAATCTATAGTAAAGTAAACAATAAATTTAACTGTACACATTCGTTACATTTTTAACATGTGTGAAATGGTAGGCTACGTCATGGTTTCATCGTCAGCTAGTGTTATTGAGGTAATGTTTTTTTTCTAACTTTGGGACCTTGTCTGTGTGTTGACTTGTCTTGTACTAATTAGCAGTGGTTACATTTCTTTTAGGGTTCCTCTGGCCCTCTGGGATTAAGGTTTGTGTTCCAACGGTGGATGGAAGGAAAGTGGTCGAGATAACAGTGGAGTCATGGTTATTGGAAAAGGTGGCGAGTTTGAAGGAGAAGATAGGCAAGATGATTCAAATGCAAGCAAAGGAACTGAAGTTAAGGAGAAAATCAGGAGGGGTTTTAAAGGAGGACAAGTCACTTGCACATAACAATGTTGAAGCAGGAGAAATCCTCACACTGACTTGGCGCATTTCAAGGTGGAATTAGGGAAAATACAATGCAAGTCTCGTTTATTTACTATGGTTTTGGTGAGAGGGTGATTTCTGGGCGATAGCGAGTTAGGGATACGGGCTATGGTTTCTGATGCGCCGCCTGAACCGCCAGGTTCTCCGGCGAGGGTTTTGGAAGAGAAAGAGATGGGAGATGAAGGTTCGTCGGTGGGTAACTCGGATCCGGTAGTTGTGGCAAAACCCATTGCTCCGTCTTGGGTGTCTGTGGCGCAAGACAAGAGAGTTCTAAAGAAGTACGATGTAGAGATTTCGAACAAGGATGGGTTGAACTCGGTGGAGATTCCAGACGATGTTCTTGCCAGTTCCACGCCGCTGTGGGAGGATTTCATAGTGGGAAAGTTCCTGGATATCTCCCCCCACGTCGCAAAGGTTCACATGGTGCTGAATAAGATCTGGAAATATGGTGAGGTCTCTGCAAAGGTTGAGGTATTTGAGGTCAATGCTACGACAATGAGGTTCCGGGTCGCAAACCCAAAGGCTAGGGAAAAAATTCTGAAAAGGGGGATGTGGAACATAGTTGGGGTTCCAATGGTGGTATCAAAGTGGTCGCCAAGGTCAGAGGAAGAAAAACAGGAGGAGGAGGCAACTCCAATGTGGGTACATCTTCGTGGTGTTCCGATGCACATGTATTCCTGGGAAGGGCTTGGCTTTATCACAAGCGCTGTTGGATTCCCGGTAAAACTACATCCAGAGACAGTCACGTGTACTAACTTTGAAGTTGCAAAAGTGTTTGCAAAGGTGGATGTCTCCAAACCTTTACCTAAAGAGATCAACTTTAAGAAGAATGGGAAGGAGTTCGTAGTGGGTTTTCACTTTCCTTGGCTCCCAACTAAGTGTAGAATCTGTGACAAATGGGGTCACGCGGAAGAAGTATGTAGCTCGAAAGGAAAAGAAACAGAGGGAAAGAATAAAGTTAGGTCTGTAGCAGAGGATGTAAGGGTTGTGTCTTTGGAAATTTTGGAGTCTGGAAAAGCACATCAAGAGGTAGTAGTGACAGGGAGTAAACGAGAGGAGGAGGAAACACACCAGGCAGTCGCTGTGGTAGAGAAGAATTTGGAGATAGAGATGATACATAAGGAGCCGGAAAAGCTTAGGGATGAGGTCATTGAGGTAAATGGAGAAATACAAAAGGAAGGGACTAATCTAATGGAGAGGTCAACAAATGAAAGCTGGTCCAGCGTCTCTCCTACTAAGGTTGGAAGATCTCCGGTAAATCCCTTTGTCACTCAAAGGGAGGACAGTCATATCTTGGCTTCTAAGTTTTCTGTACTAAGTGTGGGGGATGAGGAGGAAGGTGAAATCCTGCAAGACAGGGAGTTGGTTGAGTATGATGCTACTGATATGGGTAACGATGAGGCAGGGCAGCTTGAGGAAGACTTCATTAATCAGCAGTGTGCAAATCGGAAGTTGAAAGAGAAGAAAGCTAAGTCTCAGGATGCAAATCCGAGGGCAATGAGCACAAGGTCTTCTCGCCGTCATCATTAATATGTCAAGTTTCTTTTGGAATGTGCGCGGATTCAACAAAACTTTGAAGCATTCCGTGTTAAAAGATTGGCTGAGTAATAAAGAATTGAAGTTTGGGTGTATTTTGGAGACTAGAGTTAAAGAAAAGAAGGCTGAGAGAATTTTGGGGTCTGTGTTCAGAGATTGGTCAGCGATGACAAATTATGAGCATAGTCAAGGAGGAAGAATCTGGTTGCTTTGGAGAGATACAGTGCGTATATCTCCGGTATATAAGACGGATCAGCTAATCACTGTATCCGTTGCTTTACAAGATGAAGAAGAATTTTTTTGCTCGTTTGTTTATGCAAGCAATCAAGTTGAAGAAAGAAAGGTGCTATGGGAAGATTTGATCCATCACAACGCTTCTCCATTGTTTCAACAAAAGGCGTGGATCATAATGGGAGACTTTAACGAGATATTGGATGGGAGTGAACACTCTGAATTTGAAAACTTGGGGAGGCTACCAGTGGGTATGCGAGATTTTCAAAGAATGGCTCTTCGGTGTCAACTTTCCGATCTCGGGTATCAAGGACCTCTCTTCACTTGGTGCAATAAGAGAGATGAGGGACTGGTTTGCAAGAAGCTAGACAGAGTCTTGGTGAACCATGTGGCACTGCATAGATTTAGGAATGCTTATGCTGTTTTTGAGCCAGGGGGCTGTTCTGATCACATGAGGTGCAAAATTCATTTGTTGCAAGACTCTGAGAAGATTACAAGACCTTTCAAGTATGTCAACGCCACTGGTAGGCTTCCTACTTTCCTTCCTATGGTAAAAGAGTATTGGGACTCAACAGAAAAATTATTCCATTCCACTTCAGCCATGTTTCGGTTCTCAAAGAAGTTAAAGGACCTTAAGCCGCTGATTAGGAATCTTGGCAGAGATCAGTTGGGCAATCTATCCTTAAGAACCAAAGAGGCGCACGCGGTACTTTGTGATAAGCAGAAGAGTACTCTAGCTAACCCAAGTGGGGAGGCAGTTCAGGAAGAGGCAGAGGCATATGGTAAATGGCTTCACCTTGCGGGGTTAGAAGAAGATTTTCTCAAACAGCGGTCTAAGTTGCATTGGTTGGATGTGGGAGACCAAAACAATACGACGTTCCACAACTCAATCAAAACTAGACAAGCTCAAAACACTATGCGGGAAGTCAGATGCCCAAATGGTTCTATGGTTAAGCAACACTCGGGGATAAAGGCTGAGGCAGAGAGATACTTTGCGGAGACTCTCAATCAGACACCGGAGAGCTATCATGGAGTATCTGTGGAGGAGTTAAGGAGTCTGCTGGATTTTGAATGCTCAGGGGATGATTGTAGAAACTTGGAGGCTGCTGTAACTGCTGAAGAGATCAAGAATGTCCTTTTCTCTATGCCATCAAATAAGTCGCCAGGACCTGACGGGTTCCCATGCGAGTTCTTTAAAACAGCTTGGTCGGTTGTTTCTCATGATTTCATAGTAGCAGTACAATCAGTCTTCCAGCTGGGGTTCCTCCCAAAGGGTATCAACTCAACAATCTTGGCGCTCATACCAAAGAAGTCAGCTGCGTTGGAGATGAGAGACTTTAGACCCATTGCTTGCTGCAATGTGATCTATAAAGTCGTCTCAGAAATCCCTGCAAACCGATTAAAACAGATTCTCCCGAGGATCATTGTTGCAAATCAGTCTGCCTTTGTGAAAGGCAGGTTGCTGATGGAAAATGTGCTGCTGGCATCAGAATTGGTAGCTGATTACCATAAGGACTCAATCACGCCACGCTGCGCTATGAAAATCGACATCTCCAAGGCTTTTGACTCTGTCCAATGGACCTTCCTGCTGAACAGTTTAGAGGCTTTGGGATTCCCTACAAGATTCATACATTGGATAAAGTTATGTGTTACCACTCCCTCCTTCTCGGTTCAGGTTAATGGAGATTTAGCGGGCTATTTTCAGAGCTCAAGGGGTCTTAGACAGGGGTGTTCCCTCTCCCCCTATCTTTTTGTCCTTTGCATGAATGTTCTGTCGTACAAAATCGACAAAGCTTTCCAGGAGAGGAGATTTGGTCTTCACCCTCGATGTCAATCGCTTGCTCTTACCCATCTTTGTTTCGCCGACGACCTGATGGTGTTTGTGGAAGGCAGTAAGGCGTCGGTGGAAGGAGTCCTATCAGTTTTTGAGGAATTTGAAGGTTGGTCTGGTCTCTCTATTAGTTTGAAGAAATCTACTATTTTCATGGCTGGGGTTTCTGAAGTGGAGAGAAGTAGAATCCTCACTAACTTTCCGTTTGCTGAGGGTAAACTGCCAGTTCGCTACCTGGGGTTGCCCCTGATGACAAAAGGAATGGTTAGACAAGACTATATGCCATTGATAGAAAAGATCCGTGGTCGGATCTGTTCTTGGACATCTCGGTTTTTATCCTACGCAGGGAGACTGCAATTAATCAAGTCTGTCTTGATGAGTATTGTAAATTTTTGGGCCACGGCATTTCGTCTACCAAGTCAGTGCTCAAAGGAGACTGAGCAACTCTGCTCAGCGTTCCTATGGTCAGGGCCAGAACTCAAGTCCACTGGAGTTAAAGTTGGGTGGAAGGACATATGTAAGACAAAAGAGGAAGGTGGATTGGGAATCAGAACGCTGAAGGAAGTGAACTACGTGTATGGTCTAAAACTCATATGGAGAATGCTTGCTGGAGATTCTCTTTGGGGCCAATGGATCAGAAGGAATTTGCTTAAAAAGAAGAGTTTTTGGGAAGTAAAAGAGAGCATGCAGACAGGCTCTTGGGCCTGGAGGAAAATGCTCAAGTTGAGAGATGTTGCTAGAACTTTTCATATGAAGGCAGTAGGGAATGGGAGACATATTTCCTTCTGGTTTGATCGCTGGTCGGAGATTGGGGTGATGATTGAGGTAATTGGTGACAGAGGTTTAATTGAAATGGGAATTCGTCGGGAAGCCACCTTGGAGGAGGTGATTTGGAACCAACGGAGGAGGAAGAGACATAGACGGCCTCTGTTAAATGAAGTCGAAAAGGAGCTGAGTATAGTCAAAGAGAAGCTAATTCTGGATATGGATGATGTGGATCTGTGGAGATGGAAGTCAGGGTTCAAACCCAGCCTCTCAACTGCTGAGACTTGGTTGATGACCAGAGAAGTAGCGACGCCATGCACCTGGGGGCAGAGTATCTGGTTCGCACAGGCCACACCAAAATTTGCCTTCATGACATGGATTGCCATTCGAGATCGACTTTCCACAATGGATCGAATTGCTGGTTGGAATCCAGTTGTAGACACTACCTGTGTGTTATGCAAAAGAGCCCCTGAGACAAGGAATCACCTCTTTTTTGAGTGTTCCTTCTCATCCTGGATTTGGGAACATCTTGTCAAAGGGCTGTTGGGAAGAGCTTACTCGAATAAGTGGAATATTATGGTGGAGCTAATCTCTGTTCCGACAATGGAGAAAAGGAAAAGGTTCTGTCTCAGATATGCATTGCAGGTCACTGTGTATACGCTGTGGTGGGAGCGTAATAAGCGACGACATGGTGACCTTCCAAGGCCGATGCAAGTTTTGGCTAAATTTATAGATAAGTCAATCAGGAACAAGCTGAGCCTAGTGCAAATGAAGGATATGAAAGGTATGGGGGGCAGTCTGCAATATTGGTTTGGCACAAGACTGTAAATAAGTTTTTGGTAGCTAGGAGATAGAATGCTAGAGGGGTTGTAGCTGTAAAAATTTAGAAGGCTTTACCTATCAAAGATCCACTTGATGTAAAAAGGTTTTTGGTGAATAAAATTTAACATTCATTCAAAAAAAAAAAAAAACTTGTTTTTGATTTGGTAGGCAACTGTGTTTTGCCTCTGGTTTCTTGAAATGGTAGGCTATGTCATGGTTTCATCGAAAGTTTTGACTGAAAATGTTTGGACATTCAAACGTTGGAAGTCTCCCCTCTTAACTACCCAACATGCAAAATTCCTCTAATAAAAAACAGTTGGTACAATTTTTGGATGAATTTCTTCTTGAATGGCTATTTGCAAGAGCTTGTTTCCATCAATATAGAACAATGAACGTCACAGACAAAAAAAAACATTAAAAAAAACACACACACAAAAAAGCATAGGATCCAAAAGACTAATGAAATAAACCATAAATCAAAAACAAAAATACCAAAGTATTAAAATTATCTACTTGCAAGACAGTTAACCGGACACTTTTCAAACCGTCAACTGGCTTTCCATCAATACAAAGCTGATTCAATCACACACTCAGTCACACTAGTATTCTTATAATTAACAAAGACTAGTGGTAATATATCACCTTCCACTAAACCAAGATTACAAAAGAGTAAGAAGCAAAAGAGATAAAAGACACAACGAGTGAGTGATAGCTAGTCAGGCAAGAAGCTATAGAGATACTCCCAGCTGGACCATTAGCTGGATAGCCAGGAATAGAACTGCTTGAAGCAACCGTAGGTCCTCTTGGTGCAGCTGCAACTGTGGAGGGTCCTTCACTAACAACACCATCAGACGCCGGTGCGGGTGAAGGTGTAGGTGAGGGTGAAGGTGCATACATCAGTTCCTTTGGAACAGTATCAGGTGGAGCTATAAGGGGAGCCAATTGTGGAGGTCCTGCAAAGACAAAAAAGATTTTCATTAAAGTGGGTTTTCATTCTTATAAGCATGATGTGTCAGTGTACTAACCAGGACATCGAGGTTGTAGAGACCTGGATAGCGTGGTCAAGATAGTGCCATTGGCGAAACCATTGTAAGTACAAGTGGTGAGTTTACAACCAGCACTAGTCTCCTGCGAAGTGATGTTCCCTAGCATGAACTTGCTGTTTCTACATTGCATACTAGAGCAAGAGACTTCCAAAGAAGCAGGCTCACAGTACATACTGCAAAACCATCAGCTCAGTTTTAGCTGAACTCGACCTTTAAAAAACAAAAAGAAGCCAATCGGTATTATTAAGTACCTGCGGCTTCCGAGTGAACAGCTGCATTGTACACAGTGGTCTGCGGTGAGAGCGTAGCTTCCGTTTGGAATGATCAGTCCGTAATCCGTAGCGTATTTGGGGAAGTTTGAACCACAAGCTGTGACGATTTTAATACAAAACAACAAAACATTCTAAGTAGTTACATGTCACTTGAAATACAAAACTCATATAACAAGATTAGGACTTTACATCTCTTATGCCACTGAAGATGACTTTTCTAATCAGAGCGTTTTTACATACAAACCAACAAAACATTTTCAACACTCAAAGTAGTTACGTATATGTCTGAATGCAAATTCATATAGAAAGATTGAGACTTTACACATCTCATGCCACTGAAAATGACTTAGAGAGAGTGCGTGGATCTTATCTAGCAATGGGACAGCAAGGATAGAAAACAACAAAACATTCAACACTCTTTAAGTAGAACCACCACAAGCTGTGATGATTTAGGACAAAAACAACAAAACACTCTACACTGTAACTAGTTACATGTCACTGAACTACAAACTTCTATATAGACTTCACACCTCTTATGCCACTGAAGTTGACTTCAGAGCGTTTCATTACAAAACAACAAAACCTTCAACACTCTAACTAGTTACTTATGTCTGAAGATTAAGACTTTAACACCTCTTATGCAACTAAAGATGACTTCAGAACGTTCTAATCAAACAAAGGGAGAGAGTGATAGACCCTTTATTACAAAACAACAAAACATTCAACACTTTTAACTAGTTTACTACTTATGTCTGAACACAAACTCCTATTAAAAAAAACAAGATTGAGACTTTAAAACCTCTTACCTAGCAATGGGACAGCGAGGATATCACCAGGATTGATATCAGGAGCTCCCATGGCATTCACATTCGTCAAATCCGCAACAGTAGTCGAGAACCTCCTCGCAATCCCACCCATCGTGTCCACACCTCTCACAACATAAGACAGATAAACCGCCGGGAGAGACTCATCCGTCCCATTGAAGCAAGCGCACGGCAAAGGAATCACAAGGCTCGTCCCAACATCAAGAGACTCGATATCCGGATTGGCCACCTGAATCTGCTCGGGGGAGACGAGACCGCCGTAAACGGAGCCGGCGATGGAGTCGAGCGTGTCGGAGGTGCGGGTCTTGTAACGAGTGGAGGTGGATTTTCGGATGCCGTCGACGCAGGAGCAGGTGATGGGGATCTTGAGGAAGAGGTGGGAAGGGAGGACGTGGTTCTCGACGTCGGGGTAGGAGGTGGAGATGGAGTTGGAGAGGAGGATGGAGACTGGGTCGGCTTGGAAGAGGGAAGCGAGCTCTGTGACTTTGAGGTCGGTGTAGAGTGTGTAGCCGAGGAAGGAGTTGCACGTGGAGCTCGTGGAGCAGGGCTCTATTGTTGATTTTGAAGTGGCCGTTGATGCTAAGGTGGAAGCTAGGATTAGAAACAGGAGTATGGGTTTTTCTGGGTTCTTCATGTTTTTAAACTTTCTTCTTCCTCTTTAAGTGAGAGAGAGAGTAAAGGTTTAAGCTTTTCTGAAATAGTTGAGAGCTGGAGTGAGAAATGAGCAGCAGACAAAAGACAACGGTAGCTTAGTGATGTTGCAGGTGACATATTTTTCGGTATGACGGTTTTGTCCCTCTTTAGTCTTTTGTGTATCTATCCGTTCGGTTTGACCCCACCGGAATGATTTACCGGTATTACGATCAACAGAGATTAAATTGTAGTCGATAGAATCATAGAAGTAGAACTACAAGTTATCTTCCTTTTTATTAATGTGATAATTTGGTTAACTACAGATTATCTACCGATTTGGTTCACAGAGTCGATATAAATCTGTATAAATCGATGATAAAAAAAAGTTATTTTCTTACGTGATAAATTATATTATCAAACTTTGTAAACATCATTTCAATTGTGTATTGCTGGTTACTTTTAAAACGATATAATGAACAAAAAATAGATTTTTGAAGGAAAGATTAAAAAAGGATGAAAAACTGAATTGTTAGTAAGATAGTGAATTAGAGAGTATCATTCACTCTACAAATTCATTTAATTTTCTGATATATGAAACAAAAAGAACAAAACTGAAGAAAGATTGTTTTATTTAAAAAAAAAATGAAATTCCTTTTAATATTGTTTGTCACACTTAGCTAATTTTATTTTGGAATTTAATAAAGTGATGTATTCCAAATAAATGTATGTAAACATTTCCACCGAAATCGGTTAAAGAAATTAGGAATAATCTGGTAAATTAAGAATCTGAATAGATGTCCAGTTAATAAAACCCACTTGCCTCTTTTATTTCACGAACGAGCAGAGGTATAAAGCTAAAGAGATTATCGCAATGTTAAACATTAAAATAGCTGGAAAAATAGCTGAACTATTATTGATCCAAACAAGGTCATAAGATTAGCGGAAAAAAGGAAAACAAAATCTTCTTCCCTCCCAAAATCAGATATTACAGTTAATCTTTTTGAACCTTTGGAACGTTATATCTTTTATTAGTTTTTACCAAGATTCCCAAATCAACACTAGAAACCCTAGATTCTCTACCCTAACTTTGATCTCTCTCAGACGGGATTGGTGCGACGATGATCCAGACTCCACGGAGGAATGTCCTTCGGAAATTGGTGCAGTCGATGATGCTCCCGCATAAACCAGAGGAGGTTGTTGAGTCCAATAGAGATCGGAAGTGCGATGCTGGGGAGAAAGAGGAAGGCGAAGCAGGAGATGGTGGTTTTTTTGTAGCAGTCAAGGGAAGAAGACGAGGAAACATAGGACTCCTAAGAGCATCTCCAATGTATTACCCCATTTTTTACTCCAAAATGGTGCAACACCAAAATAGAGTAAGGTTTTACTTCAATGTATTACTCCATTTTCTACTCCAAAAATAATATTTCTTAAATAATTTCATTTTTATTTTATTAATAATTGCAAATAAAATCTTATACTTATAAAAATTTACCAATTAACCCCAATTATTTTATGTTCACGATAATAATTAAAATATAAATTATTTGAATTAAATATTTATTATTAAAAAGTACAAGAAATCATTAAAAAAGACAACATATATATAGGTTCAACAATGAGCATTAGAATATTTTTCCCACAAATGATCAACTAATGCATTTCGTAATGAAAAATGAGCTTCTTTATTTTTGATATTCCTAAATCGAGCAAGAAAATTTTGAAATCGGACATTTTCATCTTCTGCAATTTCAATATCTGGAGGTGGAGCTTCTCTTTCAAGTTCAATTGGTGCATCAAGTTCACGCTCATTTTCATCTTCTGCAATTTCATGTTATTGAATCATTTTAAATATTATTTAAGTAAAAACTAGAAACATTAAAGATTCAAAGGATCATTTTATAAATAAAAAAAGTTCAACTCCAAAATGGAGTAATGGGTAAGATTACTCCATAAATGGAGTAACCCTAGCCATTACTCCATTTTTAACTCCAAAATGGAGTGGGGTTGGAGAAGATTTTACTCCATAATGATGTTTGGAGTTGAAAATGGAGTAGGGTTGGAGATGCCCTAAGAAGACCGGAGCTTCCAACAAGGTCAAATAACGAAATGCTTTAACTTTAACATTTCTGTATTTTCTAAGGCTTTGAGTTTAGTAGTTGGAATAATTTAGTTGAAGACTCTGCTATAATGTTTGATTGCTTTGGAGAAGATTATGTAAATGTTGTTTCTCTTTGTTTCTCCCAACGAAGATGGCTAAAGGAAAGTCGCCTCGTAAATCAACGCCTAAGAAAAATGCAACTAAGAACGGGATTGTAGCTACTGCTGATGATCACATTAATGTCTCACCTTCACTTCCCAATTTGCGGCTGGAGGCAAAACTAAGAGCTGAGGTAAGTAAAACCATTATTAGAATTATGCATAAATATGAAGTAGCATCAAACGAGGTTACAAGTTACCTATTAGGAGTCTAAGTGGTCACAAGTTCAAATTCTGTTGGGAAGGGTCTCTGCTCTTCAAAAGATAGTTAGTTTAACATGGTTTGGGCCTTAACAAGTATCATCAAACACTTGGACGAGATTTGGTGTGAGGTTTGGTCTTATATGTAAATTGAGTTTGAAGTTTGTGCATTTGTTGGTTTCTTTGTTTGATCAGGAAGATTCGCGGATGTCTGCTGGGAAGCAACTACATCCCTTTTTCTCGTCTTAGAAAGGAGGTAAGAAGAATCAAGAAGCAATTATAGCGGATAATGGTGGTTGTCAGGATCAAGGGAAAGATAAAATTGTCACCATCGGTCCTATCCATGTATTTGAAAGCCTTCCATGAATATGCTTCATACATAGGGCATATTTCAAGAGCTAATCCTTCTAATTTATCTGGAGCCATGGAGAATAGCAGACGTCGAAGGTGAGTACCAATTAGTTAACCCTTATTTCAGAGTATGATTGACCTCTCTCTCCTAATCTTCATGTCTCCTCGTTTCAGGTCAAAAGAATCTCGACATTATCTGTCAATGGATCTTTCCTCTGAAGATATTGCATTCTTGGGTCAACAAAACACATATAGAAGAGAAGAGATGAATAACTAAACCAATTTCAGTTGTATAGAAGTTAGAAAAGCTCCACACTTCAAAGAGTTTTAAACGTGTTTGCTCACCAATAAGTTAGCAGAGATTAGAGCTTTAGGCATGACCTTATTGCATAGTTTCTTCATTTATAACATATACACATATAAAATTCATAAAAAGAAAGAAAGAAACACCAATTGTTGTATTTGATAAATTAAAGATTCTACATATCATATAATAGAATACTTCTAGATTAATGATATATACACTTAAAAACGTTGTGACGTGCAAGTGAATGGCAATGTACTAATTTTCAGTTTTCTACTCTTTTAGGTCCTATAAGTGGTCAATAACATAAGAAGACTACATCTAAAACTTATCCTTAGAGCACCTCCAACAATAAGAAACCATATAAGTTTCTAAAATATATATATTAGTATTATAGTTAGTCAATCATACTTTTTTTAAAATCAATAAAAACACTATTTTTTACATGATGACATGTGTATTTTTAAGTTACTAATAGTTTCTAAAAACCTCTAAGTTTAGAACTTTTTGTGTTTTCTCTCCTAATTTTATTATTCATTCTTTTTTCTTAAATAGTCAGAACCCTTCATAATACTCATTGTTGGAGGTGCTCTTAGATGTTTTGTCCATGGCATTTCCTATATTCCAATTATCACAAGTTCAGTATTATTGTTATAAAATTTTAAAATATTAAGAAACTTTAACCTCTTGTAATTCACGCCTTCACGGTAGTGAAACAAATTTTTGTTGCTCCTCGCATTGCAAGAAAGTTATCTGATTGGTCAAGATAATAAGCCCAATTGCTCATTTAGTCACATATGGCAGGAAGATGACGTTCAAATTGGTTACACTAATCAATAAAAAAATTTTAAAATGTTAATACCATTGGAGATGTAAAAAACAAATAAAAAGCATATTTACCCTCTCACAAGGATCAATGTGCATGTGGATATCATAATACTCCTTCTGATACTCTTTCAGAAGCCAATAAACACCAAAAAGATCCCTCAACTTTATTGTAGCTCTTTCGATTTCATAGGACTTTCTAGATCCATTACCGTAAATCTTTTGATCTGTCTTATCAATTGAATAGAGTTGCCATCCGTAAGTAGTTCTACGACTGAAACAAAACATAATTCAATTAGTCAACTTAACAAGCAAGTTATGACAAAGTTCCAAATACATTTATTATCAGTACTCACTTAGATCTAGTACCCGGAGTAACAAGTATTCTATTGAACACTACTTTGGTCACGGTAGTTATGGTTTGTCATGGATTGAAAAGCGTCAGTGTAGAATTTGACACCAAGAAGTACATATGAAGGTTCTAGAGGAATATAGTGCATTGTCTTCTAAGTGTCCGACATGTTTAACAAGAAAAACAAAGGTTTTTCTATGGATCATTTAACAGATTTGAATGCAAATCAAGAGATCGAGAAATGAATAACATCGTTATGAAGGATAATGACCTAGATAATATGTGATTCAAGAGAAAAATCATGAAATAAAAGCAAAACCTAACATGATTGCTTGTGGAGTATACTCATGATCATAAAGGATATCACCCAATTTGAGAGTTGCCATTGAAAATAAAAAAACAGATCGTTAATAAATATTTTTTTAATAAAACTTAAAAACGATTAGATAGAACATCATAATGGAATTGAAAACAAAGCCAAAACTATTAGTGCATTAATACAATATTAAATTTTGATCAGTAATGCATTATTTTTTTGTGCACAAAAAATACATTTTTTTTGGAATCAACAATTCTTCTTTTTTGAATATATAAACCAACTATTTCTCATAAATTTTAACCAATAAAATTTCAATAACCACATTTATCTTTCTTGAAATTTACAATTTACCATTAAATATTGTATTGAAAATGTTTAAATGTATATTTTTGAAATATTTTTTTTTAAATGTAAATCTTTTCAAAACTGAGGGAGTATGTTTCTATTATGATTTGACCTTATACTTAGTACTCCCTTTTGGTATTTCTTCTTTAAATTGCTTTGCTCTTTTTTTTTTGGTTGTTGCCACTTTTGCATTGTATTATTCATTGAATGATATTAATAATCGTTTTGATCTATGGTAATAGTTTTTGATTTTGTAACTTTTAACTCATAAGCACTGCTAGTAATTTATTGTTTCCTCAAAGCATAACAATTTCATTACATAAACATATAAAACGATTCATAACCATTGTTCTACAAATCTAATCAATACTTTTGTTTCATCATTTCCTCAAATAATCTATTACTTTTGCTTCCCCCAATACTTTATATGCCCCCAATAAGGCATTGTAAAGGAGATCCATCATCCAGATTTCTTGTGGAGTGGGATCCCAAGCGAACTTTTCACTGATTCCAAGTCTCTTCTTGTTCATAGATTTCTTGCGGTTTGGAAATGCTTAACCAGTTGACGAAATGAATCTGCTATGTTACTGTGAATCAAGGCGAGCTGTGGAGAAACAACAAGATTGTTGGGGTTGGGCAGACAAATTTCCTCAAGAACAAGGGGACATTGTACTCAACACTTTTCTTCCAAACAACCAACTCGGGAACGTCAATCATTGTCGGATTGATGAATAAATTCACAACTAATGACTGTCGAAAAGAATTAATTCTGTCCAACTGTTAAAGAAAGAGAAAAAAAGAACACACAAAATATATACACTACTTCATCAAATATGGGACGTAGAGATTGATGATTTGTAAATAGAACAATGTTTTCAGATCATACAAAACCTGAGATTTCTTATCTGTGACATTTCATGTATTTCAATTATCACAATTTCATTATTATTGTTATTTTTTTTAAAACATATAAATAAACTTTAGCCTCTTGTAGTTGGCGGTAGAGGAGCACAATTTTCTTTGCTTCTAGATCTCGAAGAAATAAATCTGGTTTATCAAGATAAGAAGCCTATTGCTTCATTTCATCACATATGGCAGGAAGATGACGTTCAAGGTTACACTAATGCCTGTAGACATCAGAGTACTCCTTCTTATACTTTGTCAAAAGCCATGAGATACCATAAGGATCCCGCATCTTTACTGTAGATCTTTGTTTTTCTACAGGGTTTTCTAAAACCATATCCGTAAATCTTGCGTCTTGTCTTATCATACGAAGAGAGTTGAGATCCGTAAGAAGTTTTATTACCAATGAACTGTAAAACAAAACATAATTCAATCAATTAACTTAACAAGAGTTATGAAAAATTTCAAAATACAATTTGTTTTATTAATACTCACTTGGATAGAGTAGCCGGAGTAACAAGTACATAGGAGTCGTAGATCTTCAACTGAACACTACATTGGTCATGGTAGTTATAGACTGTCGTGGCTTGAAAAACTTCAGTGTAGAAGTCGACAACATGTGTTACGTAGGCGTGTTCTAGAATAATATAGTGTATTGCTCCGTCAGCGCAAAACATGCTGAATAAAAAGACAAACCTTTTACTATGAGATTGAAATGTAAATCAAGATATCGAGAAATGAATGAAAAAATCAAATCTACAACACTGTTATAATAGCTAATGACATAGACAATAGCTAATTAAAGACAGAAAAAATGAAACAAATAGCTAACCTGATTGATAGTGGAAGATAGTCTATATGTCTCTTTTCTCTCTCGCGGTGCAATAGATACTGATTTTAGAAAACCTAATCTAAAGGTGAGAAGAGAAAAATCAGCGAAATGAGCCGATATCGGTGCCGAATACAACTTTAATATGACGCCTTATCCAACCTCAAGGAGAGCAAAAATGATATCACCCTATTTTGTGAATTGCCACAGAATTCTTTTTTAAAAAACGGATCGATAATAAATATATTTTAAAAGACCTCAAAACGATTAGGTAAAACATCACAATAAAATTGAAACAAAGCCAAAACAATTAGTGCATTAATGTATTATTAATTTTTGATCATCAATGCATTATTTTTTGTGCACAAAAAAATAATTTTTTTTGGAATCACCTATTTCTTTCCTTTTTTGAATATATGAATCAACTATTTCTCATAACTTTTAACCAATAAAATTTCAATAATCACATTTATCATTTTTGAAATTTACAATTTACCATTAAATATTGCATTGAAAAGGTTAAAAATGTATCTTTTTGAAATAATTTTATTTTTGATAATGTAGATCTTTTCGAAATTGAGGGAGTTTCTATTATGATTGATCTTATAATCAGTACTCCTTATTAGTATTTCTTCTTTAAATTGCTTTGGTTGTTTTTTGGTTGTTGCCACATTTGCATTGTATTATTCATTGAATGATATTAATAATCGTTTTGATCAATGGTAATAGTTTCGATTTTGTAACTTTTAACTCATAAGCACTGCTAGTAATTCTTTTTTTGAACACATTTTTTGTTTAACACAAGCACTGTATAATCATAAAATTGTTTTTTTTTTACTGTGAAACTTATCGATGAATGAGCCGTATAGGTTTTGGTATGACACTCAAGACTGCTAAAAAGTCGAAGCTTGATACCTCAAGATATATGCTACAAGTTGAGGATCATCTACTTGTACTAATGGAGAAACTTTTGATAGCAAGCATGCAATACCGTGGCAATTACAATACAAAAATCAAAATCTGAATGACCAACTTAATTAGCTTAATAAATAACAATAATGAGCAAGCTGAGACATGAAAAATTCACATAATGTACATAAACTTCTGATCCAAACAAGTGTGCTCTATCCAACATAAATGCAGAGAACTTTCAGTTTAGCATTATACAAAATGAGTAACAAGCACAAGGAATTTCTACACAAAAAAAACCTTTAGGCTAATTAACAAACACAAGGAACTTCTGACCTCCAGTCTTCTTCCTCCTATAACCGGTTTTGGACCCGAACAAATTATTTAGGCTTTTGGAGGATTTTTAAAATTGGGCCGCCAGTAGGCCCATATATCCAACCCATTTTTCTTTTTACTTAGGGAGTGTTATACACAGTCTCCAATGACGACAACGCTTATATAATTAATAAAAAAAAAAAAAAAGGGAAAAGGGTCCCTCCCTCCCGCCCAAAGCTTCCCTCTCCTCCTCCTCCGTCTTCCTCGCAGACTCACCGTTTGATTTTCACTCCACTGACGGGCTTTCCTAGGGTTCCGTTTCGTCTCCTTTTCGATTTTCGATTTCAGTTAGCGCTGTACGGAGCATGGAGAAAACTCCGACGGAGATTGTCTCCGAGATGGGTTCTCGTTTGCTTCAGTCATCTCGTCCGAACAAGGGCTCCCTTGTGAAATCACTTCGGGTAAGCATCTGGGTTTGTTTCCGATTAACTTGATTTCATCGCTCTGTAGTTCGATTGACTCCGTAAAATAGCTCGATTCCTTTCGAAATCGACTTGATCTTGAGTGGGGTTTGTGGTGGGTATCTCAAGGGGTTCGTCTTTGGCTTTGCACATTTGAAATCGATTTTAGGGTTTTATCGGTGATCCGAGGGTTGATTGAGTGTTATTGTAGTGACGTTGGGAAGATCTTTGAGAGTTTGCTTACACATGTATCTGTGACTTTACAGGAAGCTGCTACTACTCTATCACAAATCGAGCAGCCTTTAGTCACCGAAACTGTGAGCAAGAAGAAAGCTCTGAAGCTGCTTGAAGCTGAGCTTAGACCGCTGAAGAAATCCATCATCAAGCATGACCTTCTTAAGAATCGTGATAACGACGTGAGTCTATTAGTCACTGTCTGTGTCAGTGAGATTTTTCGGATTCTGGCACCTGAGCCACCTTTTGAAGACAAGTATCTCAGGGTATGAACATTCCTTCAACTCCTTTGCAATAAACATGTCTCTGTTACTATTGATGACTAGTGTTTGAGTAGATAGACTCTCTTGCATTTTGTGGAACTTACAGCGTCAGTAGTACTAGGTTCGGTTGTGTGAGGTGGGTTATTTTTTAACATGTGGTATCCTTATTTCAGGATATCTTCAACCTCTTTCTAGCTGAGTTCTCTGAGCTCTCTGATACTGTAAGCCCTTATTTCTCGAGAAGGGCAAAGATCTTGGAGACAGTTTCTCGATGTAAATGCTCTCTGCTAATGCTGGACGTGGACTGCCATGACTTAATTCACGAGATGTTTAACACGTTTTTCTCTGTTGTAAGGTAAGAGATGAAACATTTTATTTTCTACTGTTACGAAACTACTCTGGTGTTCTGTTGGTAATAATAAACTGCATTAACATGATCATTTTATTCCCTTCTCGTCACAGAGATCACTATCAACAGAATTTAGCTCATCAGAAAAACGCTAAAGTGCAGCAGCGAAAGGCTAACACGCAGCAAGCGCAACAAAGTTTATTTAATGACATTCTAACGATAATGACTGATATTCTGAAAGAAGAGGCAAGTTCGTCACTTGTCGGTGTTATTCTTGAAAATCTTGTGAAGGAGGGAAAGGTATGGATGTGCAGATATTAGTTTTCTATCGATTATAATTTGCAAAATTATCAGATTATGATATTTTTATTATCTTGTGTGTTCACAGGATGCGACTCCTGCTGCTAATAACCTTGCGAGTTCTCTCATTAAAAACTGTACCGACACGCTTGAGCCGTTAATTTGCAGTTTTCTAACATCCTGTTTTATGGAGAAAGATTCTATCCAGTCCAATCTCAAAGATTCTTACCACGAAATCATATTCATGATCTCCTTAAATGCTCCCCAGATACTGCTAGCAATTATCCCGAACTTGACCCAGGAACTACTGGTATTTATTATACACTTACGCTTTAATAAACATATGATCTTACTTTTCTAACTCCTATTCTTTAGAAAGTTATAGATTGCTTTTGTTTTTATTTAGTGCTTATATTCCTGTTTGTTTGTTTGGGTATTCACCAGGGTTGTTATTTTCTGTCTACAGACTGATCAGGTTGATGTGAGAATAAAAGCTCTGAACTTAGCTGGAAGGATTTTTGCACAGCCTAACCACTGTTCCGGGGAGATATATCGAGATCTTTTTGTAGAGTTCTTGAGAAGATTCTCAGATAAATCTGCAGAAGTCAGAATGGCTGCATTGAAATGCGGGAAGCAGTGTTACTTGGCGAATCCCTCTGGAAATAAAGCATCTGGAGTTCTCAGTAATATTCATAAAGCACTTTCCCTTTTTGCCTTGGTTCTTTATTTCTTGCTCTCTCTAATAATCCCGGTGTCCTTCCTTGACTTTTTAATGTCTCAGCTGCCATTCAAGAGCGCCTATTAGATTTCGATGATAGGGTTAGAACACAGGCTTTGGTTGTTGCTTGTGATATAATGAAGTCTAATATGAAGTATGCTCCTTTGAATCTGATCTCTGAGGCCACTGAGAGACTTCGGGATAAGAAGGTACTCTTACGTTAAAGTATATGAGGCGTTACTAAGGGGCTGTTTCAAGATTATTCACCACTTATTCCATATTTGAAAAAGATATCTGTTAGGAAGAAGGCTATGCAGCAGCTGTCAAAAGTGTATCAAGATTACTGTGACAAGTGTTCAAAAGGATATCTGACAATAAATGATCATTTTGAGCAAATCCCATGCAAAATCTTGTTGCTTTGCTGCGATAAAGATTGTAAAGAATCATGGTAGGATAATTTACCAACTTTCCTTGAATTGCGTTTTTAAAAAAGAAAATATTTCTGACAAGCTAATAGATTTCTGTGGATTACTTAGGTCCCACAATGTGGAACTTGTGCTATCCGATGATCTTTATCCTCGCCTTCTTCCAGTTGAGGAGAGGATGCGGCACTGGGTTCAATGTTTTGTCGTCATGAACCATATTCACTTGAAGTCACTCAATTCAATTTTATCTCAGAAAAGAAGGTAGCCATAAGAATCCACCATCAAATATAAATTAAAAGGTTTTCTTGTTATTCACTCAGTATGTTTCCAGGTTTCAAAGTGAATTGCGGCATTGCCTGACTATCTTGAGGGAGGCTAAGGTCGTATTTTCTTTTCTCTTTCTTGAACTCTGGTGCTCATAGATCCCGAGGGCTTCGCAAACCTTATGTTTCTCACTTTTTGAGTTTAATCTGATGCTTGCTTCAGGATCACAATGTAGAAGAAGTGAAAAGAAAACAAAAAAGCTGTTTTGTAAAGCTTTCATCTGGCTTTCCAGACACTTCCAAGGCAGAAGATTTCTTTCACAGATTAGACCAAATGAACGACTCATCAATTTTTGATGCCTTAACTCTACTGCTGGATGAACTGACATTCACAAAAGCCCAGACTATTAGAGTAAGTCCAAACCTTTATGATGATTTACTTATGCGTAATTTATGTTAAATTCAATTCACAATTCGTAACGTTTTGTTTTTTTTTTCTCTGAAACATCTACAGTATCGTGAATATTCTACTCATTTTCATTCTTGACTAATTCTGTGCTGCATTATTTTAGTATTATCAGCAAGAGTATATTTTTTCAGGAAAGGCATTGGTATTCAGAATGAAGCAAATTAGATAAACCCTTGAATGTGCATCGTAGATATATTCAGCTTCACTACAGATTTGTTCTTTATTCTTTTCAGGAGAAGTTTCTCGAGAGAATTGGTGCTAATCATCAACTTTTCGACTTCCTGCGCATACTTTCTACAAAATGTGCGCCTACTATATTTAGCTCAGAGCATGTCCGGTATCTTATGGATCAGCTTTCTAGCAGCACCTCTGACACGCAGTTGAAGGCTCCTTTCATCAAACTTCTTTTGGTAAGAACAAATGTAGAGAAACATGCTGGTATTCTGTGCACTAATGTTCCATAATCAATAAAACATTTAAATTTTATTTTATGAATATCATCGTTCTTAAGTATACATAAGTGTTATGCTTAAATCAACTTCGGATATGAAATTGAACACAGTTACTGATTTCCTGAATTAGGTAATCCTCAACATGTTCCCTTCTTACCTGAGAGGTTCAGAAAAACAGTTCTTGGAGCTATTAGAGGACGATGATTCAGTCGCTGACGAGCTAACTGAAGCTTTGTCAAAGGCAGCTCCTTATATTTCTGCCAACTTCAGGTAACCATCCAGCACTATTTGACTTGCAATTGATTTAGGTTAAGTTATCATTTTAAGTAGAATTCAAGTTTATTTAAGTGGCCTGGTAGTCAGAGTACAATCTGGAATGCTAGAGCTACTTTCTTACTGTACTGCTTTATGATATCTTACGATAAGTTCATCCAGTTGGATAGAATTTTGGTGTTGCTAGAGAAATGTGTGACATGGCATTTTCTACTGAGTTTGTTTACGTACTCAGACATAAAGTAGAAAAGCTAATTTATTAACCAATTGTTTGATCAAACTAAAGAATTTAATGTCCGTCTTTGTAGCGCAAGTTTTAAGAGTCTACTCTCTGATATCTGATTTAAAGACATCAGTGTTCCATTTACCCCGCACTGCAAATATGCTGTGCTGATATATATAGCATAAACTTATCAAGCTATTGGGCTTAAGTGTTCTGCCTGTTTTTCATTCTGTACTCTGATAGTGTACTCCACCCATAGAAGTTCTCTGGTGGAAAATTAATTGAAGACGATTATTATAAGGCAATATACAATGAACATTCTGAATACAAAATTTCAGGTCGAGGCACGTTATGCAGTCTATGGTTTCTCGTCAAACATATAGTCTACTTTTCTGAACAGTAATTAAAATTTATAGATTTATTATAGGCTTTGAGATCGTTTTAGATACTCTATTCCTCTTGAGTATGGCTTATGTAAATTAGCATACCTAGACAACTAATATTCTATGCATATATTAGTGAGACCTGGACATACTTTAGACATTGGTTTGCTTTTGCAGTGACTATTCCCCTGTTCTGGAGAAGATGTGTCTGGAGGGTACTCGTTCTCGGGCAAAACATGCTGTTTCTGCCATTGCTTCGTTGGCTACATCATCTGAAAAATCTGTCTTTTCCAAGTTATGCAAGGTTATTTTTTCTGCAACCTGCGTTTATTTCTTTTACTCTATCTGTGCTTATTTCGTTTACTCTACATTACTTGATCACATATCGATTTCTTAGATTGAATGCATTTGTGTGAATGTTATTTAACTAGCTTTGGAAGATTCTTAGCATATAACTTTGTTGTGCTTTATGTTCTCCGGAGCCTAAATCTTGGCTTAAGTGGAGTTTGTAAGTGATCATCAACGATTGTAGGGAACATAGCTTTATATATTAGATAGTCTGTTTTAGGCAGAAATCTATAGTAATAGTTTTCCTTTCTAGAGAAAGTTGAGTGTCGCCATTGATTGTCTTGTTTTCCTTTTACTCAGAAGCTCAGAGATTCTTTGCTGTGTGGACGGAAAATTCCAACAACTCTGCAATCTTTGGCATGTGTTGGGCAATATTCTGTCTTGGCTTTTGACAATATATATGAAGATATCAGTAGATACGTATACCAAATTTTTCAAGTAAGTGGCAAGAGGTGCTATTTTCAAAATTGTTATGAAGATATCCACCTGGTTCATTAATTTATTGTATTTTTCTTATTGTTGATGGTAACCATCTTATTACTATTTTCAAAATTGTCATAGGCGGAACCATCTGATAATCAGCCTCCTTGTGATCAGTCTTCTGGTTGCTGTAACTCTTGCAAGCTAAAGGTAAGTGCTGGAGAAAGAAACACTTTTGCTTTCCGTTCATTTGTGTCTTAGAAAGTTTAGGTCTTTAACATGCAATCAACGTGAAACAAGTAGGCCGTTGTTAATGCTTCTGCTCAGCATGTTCTAGTTGTATACTTAGCATGAAGTTCAGCCTTTTTATGCTTCATTGCAGAATTTTTAGGAATAGTGCTGCCGCATGTGAATCACATTATCGTTAAGAATGTTTATTAGCTAGACAAAGAAATGTAAGCCTTGAGATTTTAAGATTTTTAATGTGGGATAAGTTCGAACATTCTCAAAGTTGGCAGGATCACGCATGTTAAGTTTTGAGTTGTTATTTTTCGCAGATATATGGGCTCAAAACACTTGTGAAAAGTTTCTTGCCTCGCCATGGTCAAGTCGTAAGGAAAATCGATGACTTGTTAAACATTTTGAAGAAAACACTGAGATCACAAGGACTCGAAGGCATCAAATCATGGTATGTTCTTGTGGAAAATTCCTGATCCTTGTTGACTTCTCATATGATCTAAGACTTACTTTCTCTTGAAATTTGTAGCGATGACACGGGGGCTAATGTTAGACTGGCTGCTGCTAAAGCTGTTTTATTGCTTTCAAGGAAATGGGACCTTCATATTTCTCCTGAACTTTTCCGTCTTACCATCTCGATGGGAAAGGTAAAATGCCTTCCACCTTGCATAACAACCAAACAATTTTTAGAAGATTCTTGAATATTATCCTAACTGGATAATCTTAACTGCTTGTTTTTCAAAAAAAAATTTGTGTTAAGTGATGGCGAGTCATGAGTTTGACTTTTACAGTAGCCACGTACTGGTTCCTGCATTTTGTAACTTATATAAGAGTATCTATCATTGCATATTGGACATATCTATAAGTTTCTCTAATGGAATTAGCTTGGGTTTATGGTCATCTATCTCTGAAGAAGGATGTTATTAGTAGTGTTAACTATTTAGTGGCAGTGGGGATGTTATTAGTAGTGTTAACCATTTAGTGGATGATATCTCTGTCCAGAAAGTTGGATTAATTTGGTGAGTTTATGGTGCACTTGATTGTCTTTCTGATCGTTTACCTTTGTCTTCTGTCAGGACTCCAACGCTTTTATAACCAAGACTTTTCTCACCAAATTACAGAAGCTATTGATGGAAAATATGATACCCAGAAGATACGCATGTGCTTTTTCGTTTTCCGTGTCTGGTCCCTGCAGAGATCTGCAAAATGATGTAAGTTGCTAATACTTCTCACTCTAAAATGGGAATATTTCAGTTGTTTTAACACTTAAGGTTTTCTGATGATTTCCGCTGCTTTTGTTCAGTCACTTAGATATATCAATGGATTCATCAGAAATGCTACAAGAGAAGCTCGGGCAGGTCGGGATGTAGATCAACGGGAATCACTCACTGATTGTCCAGCTTACATGATAGTGTTCCTGATCCATGTTCTTGCACATGACCCGGATTTCCCTTCAGAAGACTGCATGGATGAGCATGTCTATGCTCGATTTTGTGGGTAATAGCTAAGTTCCTATTATTGGTTCTAATTGGTTTCTTTTTGAATTTTTGTTCTTACATCTTTCCCTTTGGCAGCCCTCTGTTGTCGGTCTTACAAGTGCTACTTAGTAACAAGGAAATAGCCCCTTTCTTGTGTTGTATCTTGCGTGCAATTAAAAGAGCTGAAGATGCTGTTGATGCTTGTAAAACTCCTGTAAGTGTGACGTGATAGCACTGAATTAAAAATATGCTTCTTTACCATGCGTAGGCTAATATGATTATACTTTGCACTGCAGAGGCTGCATATTCTAGCTGATATTGGTTCTTCAGCTGTCAACACATCAAAATGTATTGACGCGACTTCCCCACAAGCTCCACGGTCAATTTTGCTACCATCATCGCTGTACAAACTAGGCCAAACTAGCATGTCAGACAGCCAGGCAAGTCCTGCATTGCGTCAATCCTGCTCAACTTGTGACATTAGCTTAAATTTTATGTTTCTGACACTCTGCAGAACAAGGCTAAGTCTCACACTCAAAATACTTTGGAACAAAGGTTCATGGAAAGAGTAGTTCATATATTCCGATCACAGATCTCTCTGGTATATCTTTTTACCGTCCTTTTTCCATTTTACTTGTATTATGCTTTGATTCCTGATCCTTTTCTGATCGTTTTTCTGCCAACTTGAACTCTTTCCAAGCATGATCAGAAGTGTCAGGAAGATACCCCAGCAGTTGTTTTGGAGGATGGAGATTTGCCTCTATTATTGGGAAATCAAATCGAAACCTCAATGACTGGTTCCACTGAAGCCAGCAAAAACAACACTAGGTGTAGCAAAAAGCGGACTCATTTGGGTTTGCCTGAAAAAAGTACTACTACTACCAGAGAGATGAAGAATGTTACTTCCAAGAAGTGTAAAACAGTAGAAGGGGGAGAACACATTTCTCGTGATTCCACCGTATCTTTGAGAACAGTTGAGTCGGAAATTCCTAAAAAGAAGCTAGAGAGACACAGTACTTGTTCAAAGGAGAGTGCTGGGGCAAGTGTCAGCAACAATGTTACATCTTCCAAACCTTCCGGGGTAGTATCTACGTTAAAGGTAAGTTCATAACTATAAGTTGGATCTATATATAGTTATTATTTATCTTCCTGTGATACTGGTTAATGATTGTCACAGGATACCAGCAACCACGGCGAAGCAATCATTGGGCAGCGGATTAAATTACTCTCCCCCGCTGATGGATGGTAGAAATTTTCTTAAAGACATTCGAACAAATATATGATGGAGTTTTCGTAATTTGTTTTGGTCGTTTTTACCAGTTTCCATCACGGCACTGTTGAAAGGTTTAATTCTAAAAGCAACTCCCACAAGGTATGCACTGTGACTTCTAAGCCCATATTATTCTAAAAGCAATTCTCATTTGATTCAGTGAGCTGTTTATGCTCGACGTTGGTCAGATATAGTATATACATCTTTGCATGGCTTTTCCTTTTCCCTGTTCTTTACCTATCTGTAGTAAATGCCACGAGCTTCTGTGTTTGCTTTGATGCAGATTGCTTTTGATAATGGGGATGTTGAATTGGTTTGCTTGGACAGCGAGAGTTGGGAGACCCTGAGCCATGAATCCATGGGGCAACAGGTAAATGAAATGTTTGATGGATACTTTAATTCATCATTCAAGTGCTAACATCTTGGAATCCGACGAAAATGAACTTGACACAAGTACAATATTTGTAGCATTTATTTATGTTTGGCTTCTTTTTTTTTTAATTATTCAGGAAATATTGAGAAAGGAGACAGAATCTTTTGGTTCTCGGTGAGTTACAATCAACCACAGTTCATTGAACAGCTGATTGCTCTTTTTTCTCTGTGTCATCTGTAATGATGTAGCGAGATACTCTCTGGTTTCTGCAGCGTCCCTGAAGTTAAAACAAAGCAGCAGAAGAAAAAGATGCCTACCAAATTGAATCCTACAGCTGGTAAATTGTTGCAAAGTCCTCAATTATTGGAGTCATTATTGTCTACTAAACCAACTGGTGGAAACATTAGCATAGGAGGCCTCATTAACCATGAATGATTCGCCTAGTCCTTGTCTAATAAGTGAATAGAAATGTTCGCATTGAGTTGGTTATTGTATAAAGTCCCTCTCACTGAAAAGGAAACTTGGTTGCAGGAGAAGAATCAGTGTCAGAAGTAACCAACACAAGTGACAACATTGTAAGCCTTCTTCTCCTATTGTTAACTTTCTTGTCTTTTTCTTGTAATGTCAATATGCCGACTTAAACGCTAAGTCAACTGCTGGTCAATGTTTCAGGGACTTAGAAGAAGTCGGAGACGAAGAATGTCTTAAGGAGCATGATATGCTCGCAACAATAGACTTCTTCCTCCTCCTCATATTTATATGTTTATAATAACCTCGTGATAGAAATAATAAACGAATACTTATGTCTAGAATTAAACTTGTTTAGACGGCAACAATATTATGAAAATTAACACACAGGTTTTGCTGTTTTGAGTTTCAATAGTTTTGCTTTTGGCATTGTTGGGTCTTCTTTTGTTCACTTCGTATCTCGACTTTTCATAACTAACCAAGTCAATTTCATTTTCCGAACTTATTTAACTCAACCAAAATGTTCCTAATTTCTCCCAAAATTCATTTTAATTGTTTGTTGTAGTTCTTTTTTCAAAAGAGAAGACTTTTCTTGATTTATGAGGTTACAATATAAAAAACATACAGAGAGATTTGGTTGTGGAATTAGGTACCAAAGGTAAGACAATTCGAGCGTTTTGTGGAATGAGAGGATTTATTTGGCGTACCAAATATGGCCTAAGCATCGTTGTTGTAGAGTGTAATGGCTACTATTGGATATGGGTCTCCTTTGACGCTCACTGATATTCAAACAAGATTAAAAGGTCACAAAAGGAGATGTCCCAGCATTAAAGCCAACTATAATGACAGCTGTTTCTTGATCGTGTGCGCAAAAAAGCATCCCTTAACATCTCCTTTGAGGGTTGCTACTCTCCAATCTTTCGATGGCTCAGTAGCAGTATTAGCAGAGAATAGGAAAAGTACACCAGAAGTAAACTTTTTTTTCTTGAAAAAGGCTTTACCAGAAGGAAACTTTCATGGCAAGAAATCATCTAAAGTTCATCAAAGCAACCAAAGAAATACCTCCAACTTCTTCTGATGCTGCTTTGACGCAAGTTTCATCAAAAATTTCATGTGATTATCCGTGAATGATGTTTTGAATGATTATCTTATAAAGAGATACTCAATCTTCAGTAATGATAAATACGAATAATGCAGACAAGAAAACATATAAGGTTCTATGGTGTAGTGGTTAGCACTCTGGACTTTGAATCCAGCGACCTGGGTTCAACTCCCGGTAGGACCTTTTTCACCATTTTTAGTTTGTTTGTATATTTATTTCATCCAACTTTGTAATTTTTCACCATTTTTAGTTTGTTTGTATATTTATTTCATCCAACTTTGTAATCAACGGATAACATGAATGAAAAGCCAATTGGAGAACTGATTGATGACTACTGTTTGTACGGGATTCGGTTGATTAGAATGATGAACTTAGGAAATGGGGTAACTAAAGACGTTTTTATTAGAATCAAGATAATGGGTTACAAGACTGATGAAAGGTAAGGAGACAAGGTCAGAGGTTTAAACGACAAGATCAAAGAGATGATTAGGAAACCCTAAATCTAACCGCTTAGTGTGTGAGTTGTCCAAAAGTCCTCTCTTCATTGCCTCTTCCTTCCTTCTTATAGTCCCCTTGTCCATGATGCCCTAATCGTACTGTCCTTTGGGCCTTGTCGCCAAAGGCCGAGTATGCGGGCCTTGGTACTGTTCCCTCTAAGCCGAGTATAATTGATCAGCTTAGCCGATCAGCTTAAAGTACTCTAGAGTCGAGTCGACGTCTTTAGCCGCTAAGCCGACTAAACTCAGCCGAACTTGCCGGGCTAGGGCCCGTTATTTGATGGGCCTTGTGGAGGGATGTAATCCATCTCCTACAATAAGTCTCCCCCCAGTTCACTTGTGAGCGGCTTGTCGGTCTCAGTGAATTTGTGGGTCAGGTTCGTTCATATAACAGGTCCTAGTGCCAGTGATAGCTCTCGCTTTGCCAGTATGTGGTTTTAGTCGCGCAGTATATCTAGTCGCTCCAAGCTGCGACTCCCACAATGTATCGTGTTTTACTCGGGAGGCGAACTTCTCGAATTAAGAGTTCGGGGATCGACACAAACCGGTTAACTTCGGCAAGCCGGTTCAGCTCACAAACCGGTTTAGATCGAAACCGGGTATTGGTTCTGGTTGAATTTCTCGATTGGAATCGGTTTGAGCGAGAAACTGAACCGTCGCGAGTAAGATTTTGGACATTTAGGCGGCCTTCGAAGCCCATTTAGGCCTTTGTAGACCTAATGATTACACTTCGGAGAGTGTGCCTTCGTTTTTGCTATAAATAGGCGTCTCTCCTTTGCTTTCGTCATTCTTCTCTGCAGACTCAGGTATTCCACTTTCTCTCCCTTCTCTCTACTTTTATTTTCTCTCTCTAGATAAGCCTTCTGTAGCATAGGGTTTTCCGCTAGCGATCTAGCTGGTTTAGTCGTCCCCCCGAGTAGAAAGGATATGGCTTCAGGGAATCGGTTATCGCGCGAGGAAAAATGAAAAGATATAGCTACCTCGCCGAGCCCGGCTAGGGATGCGGACGGGGGTCCATTGGAGGATTTTGACATAATCCATCGTGACGCTCTGCGGGATACGGAGAACATGAGCCTTTCCCAGCGTCTTTTGGTCGCTGACGCCCATAGGCAGTTTCGCGAAGAAATCGAAGGAAACGTTGAGGACGAGGATAGAGAGGCGAGTGGTTCTGAAGCGCCTAGCCTTGTCGTAAGACCCAGGAGACGGGCTCATCGGAGGGCTCGTATCGACCAGTCAGACCGTCTTCCCGCACCGAGAAGTGTTCCGTTCGACGAAGTAGACTGCCGTCCTGTGATATACCACCCCGGTGGGATTTTCGAAGAACTACCTTCGCTGCCTCCCGAAGCGTTACGCGACCCGCGAGTTCAATCGTGGGGAAACGTTTTCAGTTCCTGTTCTTCCAACGAGACCGTGAAGAATTTGCTAAGGGAGAATGGTGGCGCTGGAGTCACCTTCCTCATTCCGTCAACCGATCAGCGGCCGTGGTCGCCACCGGTTGGTTACCAGTGCGTGTACGAATCTTACTTCAAGGATCAGACAAAGCTCTGGTTCCCAATCCCCAGACTGATCACGTCTTACGCGTTTCGTCGGGACATCGCCATTTCTCAGCTGCTGAACGGGTCGCTGCGCATAGCTGTCATGTTGATGGTTATGACAGCGGAGATGGATGTTTCGATGAGTGTGAGGGTGTTCGAGGAGCTGACTTTCACGAAGGCGGAGCCGAACGGGATCTTTTCAGTAAAGATGCGAGCGAGTTACAACGTTTTGACCGGTCATCCCAACAAGACGCAGGATTGGCAACGCGCATACTTCTTCATTAAGTCCAACGAGCATGCCTTCGAGGAGCCGCCGGGGGACGATTATCGCGTTTTATGGAATCAGCAACTTGGTAGAGATTTGTCTGTTTACTCGTATTCTGGTCGATGGTTCTGATGCTCCCTTTTTCTTTTGCAGTTCGTCATCCCAATACAATTGCCTATCCCGAGAAATTCTTCGAAACTGCCCAACTGATCGCGACGCATAGTCATCTCAGGTGGCCGGATCTTAGTCGGGAGTGGATACGTCGGCAGCAAGCAAGGATCGCTAGAGGTAAAGTTGCTGTTCACCTTAGGGAGATGTTCTTGAACCTTTTTCGTAGTCTTCGTGTCTGATTTCTTTTTCTTTTACAGTTGATTGGGAATCGAGACTTCCTTGTGTACTCGGTCCCCGCAAGTCACGTCTCTCCCTGTTTACTCGGAAACAACAAAAGCTCCTTAACCAAGCTAGAAATATGGAGGGAGTTCCCGACTTGAGTGCCCTATTGAAAGGGAGGCTTCAAATGCTCTCAACGAAGTCGTCTTCTGCCGGTGCCTCAGAGGTCAGGCCTGTTCCCGCAGATGGAGATGTGAACTCTGAGGCGCCAGCTCAGAGTTCCCCAAAGAAGAAGGCCAGTAAGGCCAAGAAAAGGAGTGTCCCTTTGGAGGAGGCACCATCCTCTGCTGATGTCTCTGAAGTCGCTGCTAAGAAGAAGAAGAAGAAAAAGGGGAGCAAGAAAAGGTCTCGTGAGGAGGCTTCTGTTGAGGTTTTGGAGACCTCAACTGCCGCGGGGAATGATGATGCGGAAATAAACGATCCAACCGATTCTACTCGGGGATCACCTGAGGAACATCCCAAGAAGAGATAGAAGAAAACGACCGTGGAAGACGATGAAACTTCTGCTCCTGGGATCCCTTCTAGAGGTGGGGGACCGGCTACTGAAACCGGAGATGGCTCACGGGATGAATCTCCGTTGAGTAGGGGAACCCCTTCTTCTTCTGAGAGGAAGACTGGTGTGGAAAGCGGAGGTTCGCTTCCACAGAAGGCGGGAGGAGGAATTCGCTTTCCGGATCGCGTAGAGTTCCTTTACGACGAGGCGACTCCGTTGGTTCTGAATCCGCTTCAATGTGCTGAACTGACCCGTCAGATCCGTGGTGGGACCAAAGAGTTGCCGCCGATCGACGACTTGTACTTCAAAAAGGAGTACATTGACGCGGCTATGGCGAGCAAACGGGTAAACTCGCTTTCCCTTATTTCCCTTTTTCTTTCTCAAAAATTTCCTAAGTCTTTATTGCTTTATGCAGAGTGACGGAAGCATGAACTATCTCGTTGAGAAGTACGACACCACCTTGAAGCAGACGATGGTTCAGCTGGGCGCCTCGGAGAAGCTCGCACGAACCAGGTTGGGTGTGATCGAGAGGTTACGCGAGAAAACTCGCTTAGAGCGGTTGGTCGCTTCCCTCGAGAAAGAGAAGGCCGAGCTCGAGGAAGAGAGGGATGCTGTCGTTGGAACGCTGGTCAAAGAGAGGCAACGTCTGAGGGACTCTAGGGTTCAGGAGGTCACCCGCGAGAGGATCAAGGTTCAAACGGCTATGGCGGACAAGTCTACTCGCTGTGTAGGTAAGATGAAGGGCTATCTGGATCGCCTTAACGCGCTAGAGAAGGCCAAGAATCTATACGGGCAGGCTTCGGGGACGAAAAAGTGCCTTGAGATGATAAGAGATAGCGGGACCGAGATCCCGCAGAGTATGATCGACATCTTTTCGGAGCAGGAGAAGGTGCATGAGGCTGAAATCGCCAAACTCCGCCTCGAGCCATTCTCCGAGGATGACTTTGCTCTCTCTCCTCTCAACCTCCCTTCTCGATTTGTAAGTGAAGAGCTCGTGGGGGTACTCGACCCGTACGGGTCGAATGTTGGTTTGATTGGCCATGAATCGGCTTCCCTGTTGATCACTTCCTGCGAGGCGACCGAAGATCCAGTCGATGAGCCGATGGTAGACATTACTTCCGCTCTGTCGGAGCATATTGTCGTTCCCTAAGGAACTGCCATCGAGGAGCGTCCCGACAGAAACGATCCCGAGGAGGCCGGGGACGCGATTCCAGAAGACACAGGGGATGTAGCCACCGAAGATCCGGTCCTGGTTTCTTCGTCTGAGGAGCGAGAAGAGGACGAGGTGGGTGAGGAGGAGAACAGGTCGTCGCCGGCACTTATCGAAGAGACGGTCCCGATCCCGTCAGTTTCAGACCCTCCTGCTCAGGTCGAAGGCCTTGACGCTCAAGCCGTTGAAGAAGAAGTGGTTGAACCGCTTGACCCGAGCAGGGACGACCAAGACATTGTCGTTTGATCTTGTTGCATGTAATATTAGGATGCTTTCATCGGTGGTCTTGATAGACCTTGTTGTTGTATTTTAAGACACTTTTTCCTTTGTGTTTCTCATTATTTATTTGCAACTCTTTTAAGCGATTTCGGTTATCTGTTGTGTTTGGCAAACATCAGATTTTTATCCTTAATCTTTTGCAAATAGACAAGTGATGAACCGGTAATTGGTTTTACTCGGCTGTCATCATGTTTCGATAAGAAAGAGTTGAGTATAAGAGTGGAAGGTTCTTCTGTCCGTTTCCTCAGTGACAATTAAGTAACCGGGTAGCTAAGCCGTTACATTTTAGTCGAGAAAAGGCAAAGATTCACTCTGTTTAGTCGGTTCAATGCTTAGGCATAGGTGAATCGCGACTATTAAGGTCCTGGAGCCAAGTGTCTGATCAGGACATAGCTGTAAGCAAAGGAGCGTGAGTGTCCGCGTATCCTCTGCTGGAGGCACGGGGGCCATTCGATACGAAAGTCATTATTTATTTGATTGAGACCAAGGTAAGGTTTTGACTTTGGTTTTGTTACAGCTGGACCTATTAAGGCTGCCTACGTACCTCGGTTGAGGATCAAGCCATTCGTAGTTCGTTTTTCCCGAGTAAAAGTGGCTGTGAGTGGCGCATTTACTCGGTCGATTAGAAGTGACCACGGGGGTGCATCTACTCGGTTTTTTTTTTTTTTTTTTTTTTTTGTGGAAATACTTCTACGAGTAGAAACGTCGTAGGTGCATTGAGTTCCATGATCGTGGGACTTCTTCTCCGCGCGATGTTTCGAGTCGGTATACGCCAGGTTTAACAACTTTGATGATTTTGTATGGTCCCTCCCACCTGGCGCCGAGTTTACCGGCGTTTAGCTCCTTAGTGTTTTCGAACACTTTGCGCATGACGAGGTCGCCGAGTTCCAGAGGTCGGGCTCGAACCCTTTTGTTATAGTAGCTTTCGATCTGGTGTTGGTAATTCTGGATGCGCAGCAGAGCTTGGTCTCGTCGTTCTTCTATCTCATCGAGGGCATCGAGTAGCATCTCTTTGTTGAGCTCGACGTATTGAGGAATCTTGGAACGTCGGAGGCTTGAAACGTTAACTTCAGCAGGAGCCATTGCTTCGACACCGTAGGCGAGGGAGAAAGGTGTCGATTTAGTCGATCCGCGCGGGGTTGTGCGGTGGCTCCATAGGATTCCGTCGAGTTCGTCGGCCCAATGACCCTTTTTCAGGTCCAGACGCTTCTTAATGCCATCGATGATGAGTTTGTTGGAGGATTCCGCCTGGCCATTACCTTGCGGGTAACGAGGGGTGGAGGGGCTTAGTCGAATGTTCCACTTGCCACAGAACTCCTTGAAATTACCTGACATGAACTGCGATCCGTTGTCGGTAACAATTTCATAAGGTAGACCATGGCGGCAAATAATGTTTTTCCAGACGAAACCGCAGACTTCTTTGTCTGTGACTTGAGCGTATGCTTCAGCTTCGATCCACTTAGTGAAGTAGTCGGTGAGGACAAGGATGAAGCGTCTTTGGCAGGAACAAGGAAGCGGTCCTATGATATCCATCGCCCATCGCATGAACGGGTAAGGGACGGTGGTTGTGCGCAGCATCTCGGTTGGACAATGGATGCTGGGTGCGTGTCGTTGGCACTTGTCGCAACTCCTCGCGTATGACTCGCAATCAGCGTTCATTGTCGGCCAGAAGAATCCTATGCTCCTTACTTTGATTGCTAACGCACGTCCGCCCGAATGGTTTCCGCCAGCGCCTTCATGCGTCTCTGCCAGAACCCTTGCTGTCTCGTCGCCATGGATGCATTTGAGGAGCACTTTACTCACCGTCCATCTGTGTAGTTCATCGTCAAGAACGACGTAATGGGCGCTGCGGGCTTTTAGCCGGCGAGCTGCCCATTTTTCTGCTGGGAGTTCCCCCTTCGAGAGGTAGTCGATGAACTCGGTTCTCCAATCTGGGCCAAACCCGTCGTCGTCTGGAGCAATGGGCTCGACGACCTGGGCGACGATGGTTTGGTCGGTCAGTATATCGATACTTGGTTTCTCGATACGATGTATCGGGATTGTTCGTTTAACTTGGTCATGAAGCTTGCTACCAAGGGCCGCGAGGGCTTCGGCGCAGACGTTTTCACCTCTGGGAACTTTGATGAGTTCGAAGAACTCAAACTCTGCTGCCAGGCTTTGCACTATTTTGAGATAGGCATCCATTCGATCGTTGCGGGCATCGTAGTCGCCACTGAACTGACTGGCGACTAACTGGGAATCGCAATAGGCGCTTAGTCGTTTAGCTCTTACAGCTTTTGCTAAGCGGAGTCCGGCGATCAGAGATTCGTATTCTGCCTCGTTGTTTGAAGCGGGAAAACCAAAGCTAAAAGACTGTCTGATTAGCTCTCCGGTCGGAGACTGTAATTGGACTCCGGCGCCTGCTCCTTTGTTGGTCGACGATCCATCAACGTGCAGCGTCCAGTTCAAACTTGGGAGTGCGAGATCTTGTTCCAACTCCGGGGCCAGTTCGACCAAGAAGTCCGCGAGAACCTGTGACTTTGCTGCGGTGCGATTCTTGTAGATGATATCGCGCTCGCCGAGTTCAATGGCCCACTTTGTGAGTCTGCCAGACCTGTTGGTATTTTGGAGTATCGTTCGGAGAGGCTGATCGGTCAACACCTCTACCGAATGCGACTGGAAATAGGGTCGAAGCTTCCTCGCTGCTTCGACAACTGCCAAGGCCATCTTCTCCAGAGTTGGGTATCGCGTCTCTGGCCCGGTCATGCGCCGGCTCATATAGAAAATGGGCTTTTGCTCGCCGCGGTCTTCTTTTATCAGGACGCTGCTGACTGCAGCTTGTGATACTGCGACATAGAGAGACAGAACATCACCGACGTCCGGCTTAGCGAGTACAGGAGGTGTTGTCAGGTATTGCTTGAGTTGAGTAAATGCATCATCGCACTTCTCGTCCCAAATGAACTTCTTGTTTCCTCGTAGGAGATCGTAGAAGGGCAAGCACTTGTCGGTGGATCTGGAAATGAATCGGTTTAGAGCGGCTATCCTCCCTGTGAGTCGTTGTACTTCTCTACTGTTTCTCGGACTCGGGAGGTTCAGGACCGCGGATATCTGTTTCGGGTTCGCCTCAATTCCTCGCTGCGTGACAATGTAGCCGAGGAACTTGCCAGAGGAGACTCCGAACGTGCACTTTGCCGGGTTCAGCTTCATGCCGTACTTGTTGAGGGTTTCGAAACATTCTTGCAGGTGGCGGAGGTGATCAGTGGCGTGGAGCGACTTAACCAGCATGTCGTCGATGTACACTTCCATGGTGATACCCAGCTTATCTGCGAACATCTTGTTCACAAGCCTTTGGTAGGTTGCTCCGGCGTTTTTCAGACCGAATGGCATGACCTTGTAGCAATAGGTTCCCCTATCTGTGATGAAGGCCGTCTTCTCGCGATCTTCCGGGTGCATCATTATCTGGTTGTATCCGGAAAAGGCGTCCATGAAGGTTAGCATCTCGTTTCCAGCTGTGGACTCGACTAAACGGTCGATGTTGGGCAGAGGGTAGCTATCCTTTGGGCAGGCTTTATTCAGGTCGGTGAAGTCGACGCAGACGCGCCACTTGCCATTTTTCTTTTTGACGACTACCGGGTTTGCCAACCACTCAGGGTAGCGGACCTCAGCAATCGAACCTGCGCCGAGTAGCCTGTCAACTTCTTCGTTTACGGCCTTAGACCTATCGGGGCCGAGCTTGCGTCTCTTCTGTCGGATAGGTTTGAACGTTGGGTCGACGTTTAGTTCGTGAGTTGTTATAGTCGGGTCGATACCTTTCATGTCTGCCATAGACCAAACGAACGTGGATACGTTCTTTCTGAGGAAATCCAGAACTGACTGGTGCATTTCGTCGGAGAGGTATGCGCCAACTCTCACGGTGCGACTCTGGTCGGCGTCATCAATAGGCAACTCAAGAACTTCGTTTTCCTGAGAGTAGACTTTTGAGATTGGAGGGGACACTGAGTTAACGGGTAGTGACGTTCGTTGGAGTTTGACTGTGGCGACTAGGAGATCCCTAGCGGCCTTTTGGTCCCCGCGCAATGTTTTTATCTTCCCGTCCGCGCCAGGGAACGTGACGCACTGATGGTAGGTGGAAGGGACAGCCTGCATCGAGTGTAACCAAGGGGTACCGAGTATAGCGTGATACGGAGCTTTTGTGCTAACGACGGCAAATTTGACCGTTCGAGTAACGCCGCATGCGCGCACCGGGAGGCGGATCGTTCCCAAGATAGTTTCGGATGACCCATTGAATCCGGTTAGCGTTCTGGAGGACGCTTTTATGTCGTCGAGGTCGACTCCCATCTTCTGCAGAGTTCCTCGGAAGATGAGGTCAACGGAACTTCCAGTGTCAATAAGGATCTTGGTGACATCGTACTCTCCAATTCCAAGGACGACGAGGAGTGGATCATTATGGGGCGTGTGAACACCTTCAGCGTCATCTGGTGAGAAGGTTATCGGGGGATGACTTGTTGGTTTGGTCGGCCATTTCTGGGACGTCGCGACTTGTCGACGATAATCTTTCACGGAACGGACTGAGTCTCCGTTAGGGGGGGAGCCTCCCATGATAACGTTCAAAGACTGTCCCGTTTGTACTTGCTTAGAGTCCAGTAAGGCGCAGAGATCTTTGGATATGCTGGTCTCGGGAGGAGAAGATTGAGACTGACCTTTTACTCGCTCCAACTGTCGTCGTAAGTCTGTTGGTTTTGAACGATTGAGCTTCACGCGAAGATCGCATGCGCCGGCATTGAGTTTATCTCGGAGATCACTAGTCGGCCCTTCGTTGTTGTCAGCGTCGCTTGCCGAGATGCGTCGAGACTTCCGTGCATCCAGCATCGTCCGGAGATCTCTGTGCTTGGAAGCGCCTTCGTTTTCTGATTCGAATTTCCGTTTAAGGACGTCTCTGAGATCTGCGGGTTCAGGAGCATCGTCGTTCTCTTCATCGGACGACAAGGATTGCTGAGAGAGTATGACCTCGATGCGTCTGCGATTAGCCGAGTGCTCTTCGTCGGCTGAGGAGTCTCCCTCGCCGTTATCCTTCGGGGTTTCTTCCTCGTCGTCTCGTCGCGGAGCATCGTTTTGTCGACCTTTGCCGGTGGCTTTGCGTTGGGCTCTTCTTTCCTTATTCTTGCTCCAGCTCTTACCGCTCTTTGGTTTAGCTTTCAAAGGCTCGAACTTAAACTCGCCGCTCGCAAGGGATGAGAGATAATGTGCGTAGAGAGATTTGCATTCCGTTGTATCGTGTCCCTTGACGTCGTGATATTTGCAATGCTTGGTGAGATCAACAGTCCTGGAAGGCCCCGCTGCTGATCCGGTTCCCGCCGTAGGTTGGGTGGCGCAAACAGTGTCTACTTGTTTATCGGGTGATTCGAGTTCTCTTGCCCACTTGTTCCACCCTTCTCCGCGAACCACGAGAGTAGAGATCGGTACGTTATTCTCGTTGACGACATACATGTATCCGTCTTTGCGACCGTTTTTGTCGTTTGGAGCGTGCTGGCGCGGCTCTTGTCGCGTATTTGCGTTCTTAGCCGCTGGAGCCTTGGGCGCGCTCATCTTGCTGAGAATTGCATTGGTGTCTTCTTCCATCCGAATGAAGTTATCAGAGCGTGCGATAGCGTCTTGGAGCGACTTAGTCGGGTTCTGGTACAGGTCTTCTCGGAACTTAGAGTGGACCCATAAGGTATTGCGCAAGGCGTCGATAGCGATCCCGTCTGGGATTTCAATCTTTGACACCACAGCTTTGAATTTTTCCATGTACTCGCGCAGGCTCTGGTCCTTCTTCTGATTGAGGTTCCATAGGCTGGATGCAGTGGCGCTGCGCTTTGTGAACATGATGTATGTCTTGAGAAAACCTGCTGATAAGTCGCGGAAACATCCGATCGAGTTCTCCTCCAACTGGGAGAACCAAGTCAGGGCTTGCTCGTGAAGAGTCTCGACGAACAGCTGGCAGTAACCTGCGTCCCTTTCGTCGTCAGGGAGTCGAGCTCGCGCCATCGCGATGTTAAAAGCGGTCATATGTTCCACCGGGTCTCCGCCGGGCTTATACTCGGGTAGGCGCAGCTTTTCTATCTTTCCGAGTTGGACGCTAGTTAGCGCGCGAGTAAAAGGAGTACGCGAGGTTGCGGCGAGTACACTCTCTATTTGCGGAGCTGTGCTGGTTACTTGGTGGATCTTCTCTCCCATTTGTTGAAGGCTGAGTTTGAGCTCGGCGAGCTCGCGTATTGTCGTGAGATCTGAACCTGCTGGGAGAGCGTCTGCGAGAAGGGCTTCGTTAGGCTCCGAGTCGTCAGAGATATGGTCGACTCCGGTTGCCGTAGGGTTTGTGTTGAAGAGGCGGCGGCGTATCTGCTGGGGACGGCTCGTTTGTCCCTCAGGAGCTGTGAGCGCCGCGACCAACGCAGCGAGTTGGTCGTTGGTTGTCTTTTGGACTTCGTCTTGGCGGGCGAGTCGAGCCATGACGGAGCTCATGAAATCTGAGGTGATAGGCGGCGCGGCCGCAGGCGTAGGCGTCGGTTCCTCGCCTGGAGCGCCGAAGGTGGCGTCGTCTTGAGCCATGTAGATCTAGAACGTTGCTTTAGTCAGCCCCACGGTGGGCGCCAATTGTTTGTACAGGATTCGGTTGATTAGAATGATGAACTTAGGAAATGGGATAACTAAAGACGTTTTTATTAGAATCAAGACAATGGGTTACAAGACTGATGAAAGGTAAGGAGACAAGGTCAGAGGTTTAAACGACAAGATCAAAGAGATGATTAGGAAACCCTAAATCTAGCCGCTTAGTGTGTGAGTTGTCCAAAAGTCCTCTCTTCATTGCCTCTTCCTTCCTTCTTATAGTCCCCTTGTCCATGATGCCCTAATCGTACTGTCCTTTGGGCCTTGTCGCCAAAGGCCGAGTATGCGGGCCTTGGTACTGTTCCCTCTAAACCGAGTATAATTGATCAGCTTAGCCGATCAGCTTAAAGTACTCTAGAGTCAAGCCGACGTCTTTAGCCGCTAAGCCGACTAAACTCAGCCGAACTTGCCGGGCCTAGCCCGTTATTTGATGGGCCTTATGGAGGGATGTAATCCATCTCCTACAACTACTAGTGATCTACGGAAGAAAGGATCATAAAAGAAACTTTCCTTCAATTTTACATATATTTACATATTGATGAACACGGCAGCGACGATGACGGTGACTGAGCCACCGTAGATAGTGTGGAACGAGGGGAAAACAGCGGTGAGACGGAGGATCACGAAGCTAAAGCTTCAAAATTGGGAAAGTGTGTCCTTTCTCCACCACACGAACATTTTGATAAGATGAAATGAACATGTCCACAGTGAGTCCAATGTTACCTGTTATTTGGATTAATATGTAAATTGATTTGACATAAGATTGACTGGTTTCGACTTAAAAGCACCTCCATCAGAAAATACTTAGTGGATAACTAAGCAATTAAGAATAAGAATTATAGAAATTAGAAAGGAGACAACAAAAATTTCTCAGAAAACTATTAAGATACTCACTTCTGCTAGATCTCTAGTTTGTAAAGGACTAATTAAAAGGGTGGGAATATGTTCATCTATTTTGGTATGGAATGATCCTTGGATCTCATCCACTCGCCCGAGACCAGCAAACAAAAATCTTCAAAATAGTTACCCGGATCTCACTGTGGATTCCCTCATTAATTTAGAATCCCGAACTTGGAATATTGAGGCAATTAGGATTTTGGTGGATCCTCGTGATGCACAAATTATTGAAAGTATTCCCTTAAGTAGAAATCAGATGGACGATAGGAATGGATAGCATTTCACTAATAATGGAAAATATTCTGTCAAATCAGGATATCAAGTGGAACGGGTCTATCCTGATAAGGACAAACCATCAGAATTTTATGGACCTACAGTGGATACGTTAAAAGCTTTCTGTTGGGAAGTGCGGTGCCCGCCGAAGTTAAGACATTTCTTATGGCAACTCCTTTCAGGCTGTATAGCGGTAATGAAGAATCTTCATGGGAGAGGAATACAAGGAGATATTCGATGTACTCGATGTGGGGACCCGGAGGAATCAATAAATCATGTATTTTTTGAATGCCCTCCAACACGTCAAGTATGGGCATTATCTAAGATACCATCAAATCCGAGCCTTTTTCCTACTTGTTCGTTTTTTGGTAACATGGATCATCTCTTTTGGAGAATTACTCCAAAGATGGACGATCACCAATTTACGTGGATATTATGGTATATATGGAAAGGTCGAAACAATAAGGTGTTTAGTAATTTGGATATTGATCTAAGAGAAACACTTCGATTAGCAGAACTGGAATCGACACTTTGGACTGAAGCACATATAGTCACTGATCAGAAAAGGGAGAGCCAAGTACTGACCAGACGCACATTAGAAACTACAGGACGTTGGTGTTTTATAGATGGTTCATGGAAAGAAAATGATTTATTTTCGGGACAAGGATGGTATAATACCTTACCGAGGTTTGATGGTTTATTAGGTGCAAGGAATGTAAGGGCGTGTCTATCATCTCTTCACTCGGAGGTGGAGGCATTGATTTGGGCAATGGAATGTATGAAGAACTTACGACAGTTTCAGGTTACGTTTGCAACAGATTGTTTTTAATTGGTGAAGATGGTTCCGGAACCAGAAGAATGACCAGCATTTGAAAGATACCTGGAAGATATTAAGCTTTTACGAAGAAGTTTACACAACTCAGATATCATCTATATACCCCAAACGGAGAACCTACGGGCGGATAGCTTGGCACGTAGTGCTAGGAAACAACCGTCTTTCGTCGTTCATATGGATGCGGAGTTACCGATCTGGTTTACAGAGTCAATATGAGTCTGTAAATGTTTTGTTGTCAAAAAAAAAAAAACTCTTAAGATACTCTTAAGAACCTATGATATGTGTCAAGTTATACTTTTTTCTAAAGATTAAAAATTATGTGGAGTTCACATAATAGTCTTGGTACGTACAAAGCCTTATTATCTGGATTGAAGAACTGATTATGAAAGGTAGGTGTTTATATCTATATTATTAAAAGAGAAATACAAAAACAAAAAATCTTTAGTTTTTCAACTTATTTACAATGACATGCTATTAAGTTATTAATTAACCTACATTTTATGATTTTTTATCTTTTTCTCTTTAATTAATACATTTCCAATATCAAATTCTAACTAAAAATTATGGCAACAATAATTAATAAACTTAACTTTTAGTATTCTTTGTCTTTTTCTATTTTATTATACATATGTGTGTTTGATAATAATTAATTCCAATATACATTTCTTAATTACATACATTATATGGTAATTAATTTACTAATTCCACATGTACATAATAAATAGTATACAACAATTTTATTATACATAATCACAAAATTTTGATCCATAAAAACAGTTTATGCAACAATTTGATTATATATTATCATAAAATTTTGATCCATAAAAAATAAAAATACATTTGTGTGACTTTACAAGTCATATTCTAAATAAATGGATGATATAATTAAGGGTTTACATGATAAAATAAAACTACTCAATATAAACTATAAAATTATTGTGTTTAGAAATGTCATATTAAAAAAATTTAAATGGATAAATTTTAAAATATATATTATCTCTTATACAAATAAATATTCATTTATAAAAAAAAACTAACACCCGCGAGGATGCGTTGTCATATAAGTTTACTTTAAGCACGATGATCATATATTCGTATATATGTATGCTTACGCTTAATTTGTGTTGTCGTTGTCTCTGATTGTCATAGTTTTTCTTTGAGAAAATCGCATTTTAAACACTGAAAGTAAGTGTCGCTTTCTAGCAATTTAAACATTGAAGTTTTTTGGTTAGCATTTTAAATTTTCAAATTGACATTTTTATCATAACAAACCTCAAACAAAGTTTTCCTATTCATAGGCGACCGGTATTGTTCATTTTACAGGTTAAAATTATGAGGTGTCAGCTTCCTTTTTTTTTAAAAAAAAAATTTAATAAAAAATACATAAAAATTCGAATAAAATTAGAAAAAATTGTAAAAAAAGTTAAAACCAAATTCAAAAAATCTAAATTTCAAAAATATAAAATTAAAATTTCAAACTTAAAAATAAAATAAAATATTAAAAATATAAAAAATTGAATATAAGATCTAAAATTAAAATGTCAAATTTAAAAATTATAAAAAATAAAAAAAATAAGATCTAAAATTAAAATGTCAAACTTAAAAACTAAAATAATTTTTTTTTTAAATTATAAAATTGAAAAGTAAGATCTAAAATTAAAATGTCAAATTTAAAACTAAAATAAAAATTTTTAAAATTAGAAAAATCGAAAAATAAGATATAAAATTAAAAAAAAATCAAACTTAAAAAAATTGTAAATATTTAAACAAAAAAAATCAAACTTGCTACCATCAAAAACCTTTTTTTATAACTCGGATATAGCACCTAAGTACACCTCCACAAAGAGCATCCCGAGAGGCCACCGATTTCACCACATGTTAATTGATGGTGGCCACACGCGGGACTAATAATTCTCTGAATTGGATTATTTTGAGTTTATGTCCCAAAATAAAATTCTAAGAAGGAAAATAACCAAAATATTTCATTAAAAATGCAAAAGACTCTTATACCCTAGATATATAAATACAAATAAATAAATAAATAAAATATTTTTGAACTTATTTTTGAGTTTAGAATTTTTAAATTTAATTCTAGTATTTTAAGTTTGCATTTAAATTTTAGATCTTATTTTTGAATTTTTAGATTTTTAATATTTAATTTTTATTTTGAAGTTTGAAATTTTATTTTTTATATTTTTTTGAAATTTTAGATTTTTTTGAATTTTGTTTTAGTTTTGTTTACAATTTTTTTTTAAAAAAAAATTATTCGAATTTTTTTTATTTTTTATTAAATATTTTTAAAAAAATCGACACCTCATCATTTTAATCTGTAAACTGGACAGTAACATTGTTTGAAGTTTGTTATAATAAAAATGTCACTTTAAATATTTAAAGCGCTTTGCTGTCAAAAAAAAAAAAAAATATTTAAAGCGCTAGCCAAAAAACTTCAGTGTTTTAACTGCTAAAAACTGTCACTCTTAGTGTTTAAAATGGTTTTTCTCGTTTTTCTTTGTATATATTTATATTTTTAATTTGCATAAGTACATATAATATGATACTTTTATATGGTGTTAAAATAAAACTTGTAATATTATATGAAAACGTTAAAAATAGTTAACAACTCAATGCTATACGCTTAATGTTACTTTTTTTTTGTTCACTACGTAAATGTGACATTATATAATTCATCCAAAGTCGATTCCCAACCAGAAGGCGAGAAGGTTCATAACAGAATGGAACCGGATGATTAGTCATCCTCTCTTATTTTATTACAATTTACAACACACAAACATAATCAACACACACTAGAGCCCACTAAATGATAACGAAACCCTGACCCCATGAAATGCTTTATTTCCTTTTTTAGATTTTAGACGATCATTGTAATTTTTCTTTTTTTTGTAAACTAAGAACTCTTAGGTGTATTAACAAGAACCGTCGAATCCATAAACCACGTGAATCAGGATATCGTTTTTTTTTATACACTGGGATTTTAAGCTTTAAGGAACCACCAACTAGTAATTGATCGTTGTTTATATTTTTGTAGAAGTTAAGTACGTAGATCATATCATCGTCTCGCGATCTCGCGCCATTGACATCATGGTTTAGGTTTACGGGAAGCGGCTAAAGGGTTCATGTAGATGGTTTGCCATCATGATTTAGGTTAAAAATAGTTTTAGCATAAGCACAACACGCTTTAACACTTATCACAATCACAGTTCGTTAATATTACACACCACACAATGTTGAAAGGAAAAATACAAGCAGCCAGTACCATGAAACTATATTCCATGCAATAGAAAACCATCAAGAACTGAAAAGCTCCATATGCTTTTATTTTCCTAAATTCCAAATCTACTTATGGAATTCAATTACAGAATAGGAATAGGAATGACAAATAACTTCACATCGTAGAAACCCTGAAGCAAATGCTAAATTCTGAAACTGAGAAAGAGATCTTTCTTTACCATTTGAGCATTGTGTTAACATCAACAAGTCCATGGCAAACACGATGTTTGAGAAAAAGTCGTCACGCTTTGGTTCTACTGGTGTAATCATCTCTACAAGGATCACTTTTCCTTTTTCTGGAAGACTCATCCAACAATTTTTCAGAAGCTTTATACAATGTTCGTCCGTCCAATCATGTAGTATCCACTGCCAATAATTAAACCATTTTATTTGAAAAATATGGTCTTAATTACCCACAAATTAAATAAATTAATATATATATATAAATAATAAAGTTACTTTCATAAAGACGGCATCTCCCTTTGGAACCTCTACAAACATGTCTCCGGAGACATGCTCAACTCCTACGTACAATTAGTAAAATCAATTAAAATATAAGTTATAATAGGTAGTTACTAAAATTAACACTTCAATATAAAACTTATAATCAAATTTACTATAAGTAGTTTTTTGTACCTGGATAAGATGGAGCATTGGTTAAAACTTGGGCTAAGTCAAAATTAATACCCTTGATATGAGGATGCTTGGAAGTGATTAAACCTAATATGGTGCCAGTTGCTCCTCCTACATCAACCAAAGTGTTAACATCTTCAAATCCTCTGTAAACCTCTAGAACCTTCTTCATCACCATTGTGGCAGATTCTGACATGGCCCGGTGAAACACCTCAGAGAATTGTTGGTCCGAACTAATGTATTCAAAAAGTGGCATGCCTTGTGCTGAGATGAATGCATCCTTTCCATCTAGTATTACATCTTTAAGATTGTCCCTATGATATAGAAAAACTTCAATCATATATCTTTATGTAGTATACTTTTAACAGTCAACTAATGGATATGACTTATTTATAGTACGTACCAAGTATTGAAATGGACTTGGGTATGGAACAACAAGAACAGAGACGCAAGAGAACCAGAACCATCACTATCTTTCAAGAAAAATTTGCAAACCGGTTCGGCTGCATATACCCTCTCGGTGTTTCCGGTTCCACCGGTTTCAATGACACGGCATTTCAAGATCGAGTGGCTTACGAGTAATCGCAGCATCCGGTCTAGCAAATTAGGCGCCTCCGGGTTCTTGGGTTTGATTGGGAGATTAGCCGTTATCTCAGGCGGTGATTTCCATGTACCGTTGCCTGCAGCAGCGAGGGTGTCGATGACGCCGAGCTCCAAGGCAGCTTTGAGGACCATGGGGAAAGCAATAGTGTTCAGGATGCTCTCAGCGTGCAAGCTAATCATTTTCTCGTCGACTTCCTGGTCTTCTTTGGTTGAAACCGGTTTAGGGCAGGGCACTTGAAGATGGTTTGACATTATTTGCTGAAAGATAGATTACAAAGGTAGCGTTGGTTGGAGAAGTGTGGTTTCAACACTCACAGTTGGTGCCATTTTATAGGGAGAAACCTCAAGTAAGTTTACTGACATTTGATTTGGTGACTAATTACCCAAGATTATGCATATTTTCGTCAAAATTGAAGAACTTAGTAAAGAAAGTACTTTATATTATACGCCACTGCTTATTTTAAGAAGAACTAGATTTTAACCCGCACGTTTGTACATATATTTTTTCATTTTATAAATGTATTTGATATCATTACAATGTATTAAAATATATAATTTCTATTTTAGTATTATATATTGTGTAACTTTATAATATTATTATTTATATTTTTTATTCGGCTTTATTACTATTTTTTTGTCAACAACATTACAGACTCATATTGACCGTGTAAACCACGCTGGGAGATGTTGATCCATGTGAACGGTTTTATTAATTTTTATTATTTACTAATATATTTTTGAGTTAGGTACAATAAAATAATAATATGAAAAAAAAATAGACAACCTCCTTCAAAATGTGTTTTTTCTTTAATTTATACATTTTTCTATAATACATTTTTAAAATTTATTTATTTTTATAATAGAAAATACTTATGTTTAAGATAATTGATATTTACATGTTGTGTTTAAAAAAATATATTTTAACATATATTATTTTAGTATTTTACCGGATTTATAAGTAAAAATATTTTTTGTTTAAATAATATAGCCCAATTATTTTAGTAAATTTTATACATAGTAGCAACTATCCTATTATTTTAGAAAATTTTATTGATACATGATATTTTTTGGATGTTATAATATTAAGTTTTCTTTTTCTTTTTTAATTAAGATGTCAAAATATTCGATTTCTTTAATTTGTACAACATATATAATTTTTTTCGTGGTGCATTTCAAAAAGTTATTATTTATCATCTATGATTTTATATTTTATAAAATTTGAAATATTATTATTTTGATTTTGAATATTTATTTTCAAAATTTTATATTCTGTCAAGAAAACTTTGAAAAATTACACTACTATTTTTGAGTTTGGAAGATTACATGAATTTTGAATTTGTTTTTGTTACTACATTAATACATTATTTTATAAAAAAAATATTTGATTTTTTTCTAATATTTGCTAAGTTTTTCTCAACATATTTTGTTATAATTAAAATAATATAATTAAAATTTTATTTGTCATCTGTTATATTAATTTAAAGTCCTATTTTTATCTACTTTGTAAGAGTTTATGTTGGACTAAAACTTATTAATATATCGTATTTGTTATTTTACCTTAATCAGTCAAAAATATAATCTATTAAATAAAACATGATATTCTGAAATATATTCTCCCAAATCTACTCTTTGAAATTCAAAACTGTCAAAAACAATATTATTGTTTTAGCTATCAAAACCTATATGTATATGGTTTACATTTTATTTTCCAATAGATATCCAAACACGTTTTTTCAAGAGGAATAAAATAGTTAAAATATGTTGGTTTCATGACAAATTGTTTAGTGAGCATAATGTGTCACAGTAAAAACAAAGTATTATATTAAACTAAAACTATTAACATAACAGGTATTCTTAAAAATAAATGTGGAGCCGAAACCCACATTATCAACATACAACCTAACATTTACAATTACCTTTTATCGATTTTGAAAATTTAAAAACATATTCCCCGTTTTAATGTGGGTAGTATCATAGTTAATATTTTAAATGAATTACTAAACTTTCATAGTTTTCTAATAACATATTTTTTAAATAGTATATGATCTAAAAGATTATTATATACTTTTATATTTTTGAATATAAACATTTTAAACAATATATTCTTGAGAGTTTCAAAATAAATAAAAAGATAATATATAGTTATAGATATAAAAGTTTAACCTATGTTAATAAATTTATTTTGTATAAAAATATTATATAGTTTAAGAGTTTTAACCCGTTTTAATGATGATTTATAATTTTTTTAAATGAATAAATTTGTTAGTTTACCTATTTAGTATAATATTTTCATATTTAATTCATATAGCACTTCTATTTTTATATAATACATAATATAATAATTTAATATATATAAAAAATAGTATATAATTTTTTTTCTTGTTTTATAATAAATTTCAGTTAACACTAATTTATAACAATATTATATTACTAATTACAAAATTAATATAGTGGGGCTGAAGCATATTTTACTCTAAAATGATATTTAGAGTAAAAAATAGAATAAGATTGGAGATGCCCTAAAAAATAACGTCAAGATTTGATGTTAATAAGTTTCACAAAAACAAAGATTTAATGCAATGGTAGGAAGTAGGAACCATGGAGTGGAGTGTGGACCATCACCAACAGGGCCGGCTCAACAAGATGAGCAGGCTTTGGGCAAATTTTTTTGATCGTATAATTAATTAATTTTAATAATATTGTTAAGTTATTATTAAAAAATATATATAATTTTTTTAAAAAATAATTAAAGTTATAAGTTTTGTTAGTGTTTTTAAAATTTAAAAACTTAGATAGCCATGTTTTTGAATATTTGTCAAAATTCAACATAATAAATACAACAAAAAAAGTTTTGAAACATCTTGTTTTAGAAAAAAAAAATTTGGATCCTTTATGTTAACAAATATATTAAAATTGCAGGTGGGTCTGGGCGGGTGCACTGTTTGCCATGCCCATTAAGCCGGCCCTGATCACCAAGAGGAAGAAGGGATATTAGGTAGTTCCATAACTTTTTTACACCTCAAATTTATTCAAGAAGAAATAAAAATCTTAAAATTGAATAAATTTTAAAACTAACGTGTAAAAAAAAGACCAAATATCATAAATGATTGAAAGGTTAACAATAAATAAATATTACAACTTTTCAACAAACAACCAATCTCATAAAAAACATGAAGGTTTAGCCATCAAAAGAGAAATTCTCATTAAGCTATAAACATGTGAATCACGCGACCACTTTAAGCTATAAAAGAACTAGATTGATTAAATCACATAGGGTCTAACTGGTTCAAACGCAGCGGTTGCGGTTGCGACTGCGGACATTTGCGGTTGCGGGTAGTTGCGGTTTCTAGCGGTTTTAAAAGATTTGTACGACTGGTTCTGCGATTAGAAATTGGTGCATTTGCGGGATACTTATGACTGGTTAACTACCAAATACAGCAGCGGTTAAATAATAAATTAACAATATTTACATTTTATATAATTATAAAAATATCAAAAATCATAATATTATAATAAATATGTAAATTATATTTTCAAAGTTATAGTTTTAAATTTTTAAAATTATAGAAAATATTTTTATTTTAAAATTTTATAATATTAATTAAAATATAATAGATATATTTTAGTATTTTTATAATTTCATTTTAAAAAATTTATTGAATATTTTTATTTTTGTATTTATATGGTTTTTAAAAAAAAGAAAAAAAATTATCCTTCCGCAACCGCCCGCAACCGCAAACGCTAGCTGGAACCAGCTTTTGATTTTAAGAGGTTCAGAGCGGTTTGAAGTGATTTGTAGCGGTTTGTATGATTGTTTCGAAACGCTGTCAACCGCTACCAACCGCAAAAGCTGCGTTTGCGGGTGGCAGCAGGGAAACCAGTCAAGCTCATACTTACCTGAGTTTACGAAGAATTGGTGTAAACTTTATTTAGTGTTAACAAGGTGACGACATATTTATTCCTCGAAACTATCATATAGCTTTAGTTTTGCACAAAGTTAAATTCTAATTCTAAATCATTTCGAACTAAAAATTTAAAACATACTCCCTTCATTCGGATTTATTTGTCGTTTTACAACCGTGCACACAAATTAAGGAAGTTAATGTAATATCTATTTTAACTTTTTATTAACGTGTACTGTTAAACTGACTTCATATTATTATCACCGGATATCAATAATTACAAGAGTAAAATGTCATATTTTATCATTTTTACATAAATTCCGTGAACGTCACATATATTGATAAAAGAGGTCAGTAGACATCGTAAATCCGAGAATATCTCTAGAGAGAGAGAGAGAGAGAGAGAGAGAGAGAGAGAGAGAGAGAGAGAGAGAGAGAGAGAGAGAGAGAGAGAGAGAGAGAGAGAGAGTGAGAGAGATGTTGGGGATCGGATTTGGCTCTTCGGATCCGGACGCTTTGGAATCGGATTAGGTTCGATTTTTCGGATCTGGATATTGTCCGGCCCTGGCTGTTGACATTAATCATTAATTATGTGATGTGGGTTTAAAGTTGCAACTGAGATGAAGAAAAAAGTAAAACAAATAGTTTATAAAACGTTTTCCATATGTTTACTTGTCTTCCACTATTTTCTTTTAAATCTGTGATAATGCCAAATATAATATCGTTCTCGTGGTCAGTGGTCTTGTATATAGTGAAAGCTTTGGATAATACTGTATTACAATTATTATTATTACTACTAGGTCCTTGTCCGCGCTACGCGCGGATAGTATTTTGATTTTTTTCATATTTTTGTACTATTATGTCAATTGTTTAGTTTTATAAAATGTTATGTTTTTACTGTAAATTTGGAATTAAAAATCTAATTTTCCCTTACTATAAAGTAAGTTAATTTTTTTTGAATCTTACCACAACACATTATACATGAAGAGAATATAGTTGGTCTTTATATTCTTATTTGGTGTAATACTGAAAATTTTGATGGTTTGTTTAAATGTTTTTTTTAATTATATATTTTAAGATTGATTTTCGTGACTATATTCTATAATTGTCTAAAAAAAATTGTTTGTCCCATATAGACATCCACATAAATATGGACTTCTAATAAATTTGTTCATTGAAATATTTAGTTTTACTTTCAACTTTATTCTCTTTTTTGGCACCCTCATGCTAGCTTGTGGGGCTAGCCAACTTGGTGTAAAAGGGTTTACAAAAGCTAATCGAGATGTGCGTGATCGGACACCTTTTGCTAGGCTATTCGTACGGAATTTTAAAGATCTAGGAATATAAGCAATAGAAAGTTCAGAAAATTCTTTGGATACAGCCTGTATTTCGTCGAGCTCTGAATCCAACGCAGACCAATCTTCCTTCTTTTGAATGAGTATAACCAGTTGTTCACAGTCGATTGAAAGACCATATCTCTGTGTCCAAACTTCAATATCACTTGCATTGCCCATAGCAAACCTTCAGCTTCCGCTTGCAGTGGTGATTTGGTGCGTGTATATTCGGCCCTTGCTCCAAACAGCATTGGAAACTCACCATCCATTAACAGAAAGCTAAGTCCAGATATGTCTCTTTCATTTATCCAGGATGTCTAGCAGAAGCTTTTCTTTGCGGGGGAACAGTTGTGTCTGTTACCTCAACTCCCATATCAATCTCCATAATCTCTGCTTCAATTTTATTCGCTAATGGGAAATACATAATTCCTACGACACTATTAATGATTTTTTTTTGTAACACCGATACGGCAAACTTATGTTTGATTTAGCAAAACTCTTATTTTAATTTTGTATTAAAGAATCATTCATATTTTATATTATCCATAATTTTGGTAAATTTGCTTATTTGTCATGTTTTTATTAGGTTTTAGCTAAATCATTGATTTATGATTTATTTTTAGCTAAGTCACTAATTTATTAATTTAAAAAATACTCTTAATTAATATTATATATATATTAAAAATGAATTTTATTTTAGTAATATTAAATTTCTATTTTATATTAAATTTAGTTAATTTTTCTTATTTGTCATATTTTATTAGGTTTTAGACTTTTAGATAGGTTATTGATTTATTATTAATTTCTAACTGATTCGCTAATGTGTTAATTAAAACAATACCCTTAATGAATTTTATATATAATTAAAAACGAATTTTATTTTAATCATATAAAATTTATATGTTATATTAATATTAAATAATTCATTCTAAAATAATATAATAAAATTATCAAAAAATTTTAAAATAAGATAATTCTTATATATATTTTGTTGCTATCTGAAAACAATATTTTTATTATAAAAGTTAAAAAAATACAAAAATTATAATTAAATATTATTCAAGAAAAAAATATTTATATAAAGATATTTTCTAAACTATTTCTAAGATATGAGTGTTTTAAAAAATTTAACACGGAATGTTTAGAACACGATATTATGCTTATGAGAGAGTGGCTTGGGAATGGGCTTCGAGATATGTCAAATGGGCTCCGAAAATAGTTTATTTTTTTTTAACTCAAGCCTAGTCCGAATGACATGGCATTTTGGTTGGTTCACAATATTTTGTCTATGTGGCAAGGCTTAGAAAGGAGGGATTTAGTCTCTTTTATATAGTAGGATTCATTGTGCCGCCGAATATTCTATTTTGTTGGGATTTATTAAATTCATGTCTAACTCTATATTGTTTGATTAATATGATATTGTCCACTTTGATCTTTAATTAAGTTTGCATGGATTTATTTTTGGTTTCATTTTTAAAAAACGTCGTACTAATTAGAGTTAGACATATCTTTATATATTAGACATTACTTCGTCTAACTTCTATTGTAAGACTTTTGTTTGATATTTCACATTCTCTCCTTCAAACTAAGGACCCACTCATCTCGTATACTTTTTCTTCATTTGAGAATACGTCTCCACAACATATCGTTCCTTTGAGAATGTTAATTCCCCACAACTTTACAGGTTCCATAATTCGGACTTGTTTCTGCCACATACCTCCTCTTTTGATTTGAAGGGTCCACTTCCTATTGGAAGGGTATTTTTGTCTACTTGCAGATCTTCGTCAACCTGGTTTTGATACCAGTGTTGAGATTTATTAAATCAATGTCCAACTCTATATTGTTTGATTAGTTAGATATTATCCACTTTGGACCTTAGGCAAGTCCGCATTAATTTATTTTTGGTTTCCTTTCCAAAAGACTTTGTACTAATTAGAATTGGACATCTCTTTATATATTAGACATTCATTCATCTAACTTCCAATGTGAGACTTTGTTTGATATCTTACACCTCTTATATTATCATTCTTTTGCTAATAGTAAACTGATAAATTCCATCTCTCATATATTTACTTTACCCCTATCGACAAAACTTTTGCCTCTAAATGATTGATAGGCTTTATAAATCAAACTTTTGCTGGTTAGTTCCAATGACACTCAGAAAAAGACAAAGCATAAATAACTACTCCCTCTATTATGTTTTAGAGAGTTTGATATTTCAATATGTTAGATGTTTTCATTTTTCTAGGTAATTATTTTATTTTATTAAAAACTGTGTATCCAATAATATTTTGTTTTTTATTTTATAATCTGTTGAACATATTTTAATTTATATTTTAATGATATTTGTAGACAAAAATATTATTTTTTTACTAATTGTGCATATATCTAAAACATCATACATTTTGAAACGGAGAAAGTTTAATCTTTATTTTATTAAATAAAACTTTTACTCAAATTCCAAAAAAAAAGACTGTTACGGCTCGTCATTTGCGGTGCATCAGTTTTTTTTAGGTTCATCAGTTTTCTTAGGTTCCTCAATCTTAACACTAGTAGTAGTAGTAGTAGTCTCTTCAACATTAGAAGTTGTTGGCTTGTTCTTCTCAATGAAGCTTATTAAGTCTTCCTTTGTCCTGTCTCCTTCATACAATCATACGCTAGAACGTTTCCACTCACTGATCTGAAGTAAATGGTCCGGATGCCTTTCGCATCAAAGGTTTCACTTGGGATCATTTGAAGTAGCGTCCTGTGCCAACCACATACATTTGTCATTAAGACACATCATTATCAAAGTGGATTTTACATGGAGAACAAGAAAGAAACAGAAAGCTTACTAGTTTTGCTATGATCATACTTTAGTCGTTCTGGAACGCCAAAGCCACTTCGTCCAAGATCGGGGATAGTTTTGGGCAACATCAAAATCAAGACTGACATATAAGATTTTGATGCTTTTTTATCAGTTTTTGTTTTGTAATAACTAATAAATTCGTAACGAATGGTATTATATTAAGAGTTCTAATATGTGCTCACCGTTCTTTCCAGACTTGAAAACTATGTCGTCAAGGCCAGCTACAGCAAACTTCACTGGTTCGTTGTTTTCAGCTGGAATAGGTTGATATTTTTTTGTACTCAGAAACTTTCCCGACCTAAAGGAAACATGTTCATTAAGTTTGGTTATATTTGAAGCTTTTTCATTCCTGAGAGAAAACCCTAGCCAGCCGCCAAGACCTTCGTTCTCAGATCTGCCACAGCCTCCCCGGTGGTTTGGCTTCCGCCACCGCCGGGGGAGGCTCTTCCTCCTCTTTCTCTTATGTGTCATGTGTTTCCGATGTTCTGCAAGAGCAAGGAAGGTGTGTTGGCTCCTTTTCCGGTTTGGTCTCTAGTTTTGCTCCAGCCACTCCTTTCGTTTTCACAATGTTCAGTTTTTCTCGTTGATGGTGGTTGTCCGGGCAGATCTGGGAGTGTACTTCGAGTCTTTGGGAGAGGTCTCTGGTTGTTTCCATATCTAGTTTTGTGTTCCTCTACAGAATCCAGTTTGTGGTGGTCTCTGTCAACTGTGGCTATCTTCTGCGTTGTAATGTTGAGAGCTCCTACAAAGCAGCGGTTAATCTTTCTCTTTCCAAGTTGATCTTGGGTCTTTGAAGTTTGGCCTTCGGTGTTGAGATAGTGACAATGGCGATCCAGCGGTCTGCTTTCAGATCTGTTATGTGATTGTTTTGATGGTGTTGGTAGAGCTATGTCGCTGATCTTACCGACTTAGTTCTTTTGCAACGGAATCATTATGGACTTTTCATGTGTGCCGGCTTAGGTTCTTCGTTTGCCTTCCATCAATGTTAAGACCTTGTTGTTGGTAGTTAGTTTGAGTTCTTGGTTCTAAGTTTGGTGTCGACTCTTAAGATTGATTTGCTTCTGCGACTTGTTGTACTTCGCTGGTGTGCTTGTCCTACGTTTTCATTTTGTTATCCATTCTTTTCAGAGTGGTTAGGCATTGCTACTTGTTTCATGGTGGTTTCTATCAAGGCGTTTATTGGTCGGGTCATGTGTTGTCCGACTCGCCGTATTCAGAGAAGTCTTATGAAGATCAATAAGTCTTTAAGTTACTGGATTGTGAAGCCATAGGTTCTTTGTGATGGAGAGGTTATCTGTCTTGGGAGAGGTGGACTCTCATCACAGTGAGAGAGGTTTAAAACTGCTTGCTTCGTGAGTCGGACTCTCTCATTCTCACATTCTCATAACCTTTTTGGGTTTTTGAATTTATTTCTTACCCACATGTGTATGGGATTAGTCTATAAATACCTCCTACTGGTGTCTTTTTCTTTGAGTTTTAGTTCCTGGCCTATTTGGCCCAGACCAGAGTTGTAAGGACACTTTTGATTGATTACTAAGCGTTAAAAAAATAAGTTTGGTTATATTCAGTGCCATGTGCTCTAAGTGAATTTGCATTAGGTCCTTTTTTTTTTTTGAAATTTTCTTTACGGCCCTGATTTGATAAAAACACATAGATTAACGTCCTTATTTTTAAATTCACAATAACACAACAACAATTTGGTATAGATTTTTTTATATATGAGCACAAGGCCCACAAAATATATGATCTTGGCCGGGTTATATTGATTCTACGTAGCTTTTCTAAATAAAAAAATTCACGAGAATGTGGGTGAAAAGAACTTGAAGTCTTTCATCCATGATTCAATCTCCTCAACCACAACGTTTGCTTTCAAGTACTTCTTGCTATCAGGAGTCTGGATAATGACAAGGGGAACTTGGCTATCTTCTACTCCAAAGTACTGTTATACCAAAGAACAAACTATGCTTAGTGATGTGTAATTATAGCATAAGAAAATGATTGATATAGACAAATAATGTAATAGTTAACCTCCAAGGCGCCTTTGCCGCCCTCAGCATCACCAACAAGGAAAGAAAGACCTTGTCCTTTGTAAGATGTATAGCAACTTTACGGAACTTTGATTTTAGAGATTCAGCTGATTCTCCAGTGACGTTAACAAACATCATTACCTGAATTTCAAAATATTACTACAACCAATCAAAACCAAAAGATCATAGAAGAGTTTAAAAATTAAGAGCAATGCAAAAGCTAGAACCAAACATAACAAGTTACCTTAGTGGCAGAGCTGTCGAAGAATGATGCACCATATGGACGGTTGCTTGGATCACTGTTAAAGACGGTGACAAGTGGAATGCTTGACTCTTTGATAAACTTCTCTAGAGCTTCCCCATTGAAGTCCTATATTCAAGATTCCTAGATCAGTTAAACAGCATGAAACGTTATTTAATTGATGTAACGTTGTCCCAAAAATTTCTTGTGGCTTATAAGATAAAATCGGTAAAAAGTCTAAACAAAAACGACTGAAGAAAGTATCTTATGAGATGATGTTTACATGTGGTATCAACGTTTTAGGTGGGTTTGGTTGCAATGGTCCGTCACTGGGGCCCCACACTTACACCAGCTCCATAACCTTCTGTCTCTACAAGAGACTTTCTAATGTAAAACGAGACGTCTGCTTTGGACCCGAGCCTGAAACTCGCTTCCGAATCCGAACCTCAGCAGTCGTTGCTCCTGCTCCCGCCGTTGAAAAAGTTTCGATCACTCTCTCTCTCTCTCTCGCTCGCTCGGAAACCCTAACGCAGTACTCTTTCAAAATCGATGTTGGAGGAAGAAAGGCTTTCCCTTTGTGTGTAAGTTCACATCTTTCTCTTTCCCTTTTTAGAAACCCTAAACTTTTATTTTTAGAAAGTGAGATTGATTTACAATACTCAATAATTGAAGTTTATCGGTAGGAATTTTGAGGTTGAATTCTTGGTTAGTGTGAGCTTCGATTTGATTTTGATCTCGAGTCGAGTGGATTCACCAGATTTTAAAGCAATTCTGTAATTTTATTTTTCTTCTGATTTAGCAAATGTACTCCTATGTTTTGTTATGTAGTGAATCAGAGTTGAGGAGCTAAAATCTATGCCTGGGAACGAATATGGAGAGAGGATCCACAATTTCTTTGGACAAGAAGGCCTATCTCAAGACCAGCATCAGTCTCAGCTTGTTGATGGAAGCTGGTCCAGTTTCAGTAACGGTTTAGTTGGAAACCAGAGGCGTATAGACCCATCCAGTTTTGCCAGTCTGAAGAGTTATTGTAGCACACAACAACCTGGTATGCGTTTTGTCCACTTATATTCTATCTAGCTTATGATGTGGGATTTAAAACCTTCCTTTCTTTCTTATTCCAGAGAGATGGCAATCTTCAAATTCACACCATGCCTTGAATTATACGCAGCAGCAACCTTCTATAAGGTCTGAGTACTCCAGAGGTCTATTGCAAGATAATCAGCAACTCACAAATGGTTACATCCATGGGATGGCACTGCAGAATGGGTCAACTGTTTTGGGAGTGGGTGTAGAATCTAGTAGAGATAACTTATCAGCGAAAGGGTTTACTTCTGACATTCATAAAACTCCTATGAGGTTTGAGATGGGAGGAGAATCTCCGGTTAATTATGATTTCTTTGGTGGTCAACAGAAATTAAACAGCCAGCCGCCTGGCATGCTCCAGCCGTTTCCAAGGCAGAAGATGACTTTCAATGATATGCAACTACTAAAGCAGCAAGTTATGGTTAAGCAAATGCACGAGTATCAACTTCAACAACAGCTTCATAAGAAACAGCTGGAGGCTAGGCAGCTCAACTGTTTGAATTCAAATGCAGTAAATGGAAATCGCTCAAGTGATAATCAGTCACACCTTTTGATAAATGGCATCCCTCTTCAGGATGCGTCTAGTAATGGTTGGCAGCCTGATCTTGTGTCAGGAAATACACACTGGATGCACCCCGGCATTTCAGCAGTTTCATCCAGTGGGCTTGGCGCTGTGCACGGACAGGCGAACTTACAGTTTGAACCTTCCTTGTACAGCATGCCTCTTGGTGGGGCAAATGCACCTCAAAATTCCTTCACTTCCGTTCAGATGAACAGGTTATCTTCGGAGCATGGTTCCACTCTCACCAATCAGCCTGATAGTTTTATGCTACCTAGATCCACATACCAGGAGAGAGCGATGTTCTCAAATACTTCAGCTCCAGGTTCAAATGATAGCCCAAATTTTGAACGTTTCCAGCAAGATGATCCACGCCAGAGAAATGTTTCAGCGCAGGAGAAACTCGACCAGATGAAGGGTTCTGGTCCACCAGAAAAATCATATATAAAAGCGCCTGGAAATGTTTCTGGGTCACAGAAGTCGACAGCCTTAGATCCAACAGAAGAAAAGATTTTGTTTGGTTCGGATGACAATTTGTGGGAAGCATTTGGAAACGACACTGATATGAGCTTGACAGGAAACCTGATGTCCAGTAGTTCTGACCTTAATGATGCATGCCCCCCTCTGAAAGGTGGGGGTTGGAGTGCTCTTATGCTATCTGCTGTAGCAGAAACATCCAGTAATGACGCAGGCTTTGGTAATAGGGTCCAGAATCTTGGTGTCAAGGCTTCAAATGCATTAAGTGAGAGACTCCAGAGTGATTCGGGCTCTATTCAAACGAATGAGGGTATTGAAGATAGATTTGGTATTTGGAAGGCTGCTTCTAATCCAAACTTAGTTGCTCCTGTTGAACAGAAGAATCACTTCACCCAAAATCTACAAATGAAGGCAAACTATGGATTTGGCATTGCCACTACTGCTTCTAGGGATGTCCAGGAAAACCAACAGCATTTGGGTAATAACTCTGTGGAGAAAGCTACCCCTCAAGTGAATTATAGAGATGGCAGTCAGATTAGTCGCAAATTTCACTATCATCCCATGGGTAATACTGGTGTCACTGATGAGCCTTATCGAGAAAAAGTTGCCCATTTGCCACCCACACTGGAGCAAGTTTCTGCAGGAAATCAAGGCTATTTTGGGCAGCCAAAGTCTCTTAGTCAGCCACCTATGAACATGCAAATTGACAGGGTAAGTTTTTATCCATTGGTTTTTGGCGTTGTTCTAGTAAATCTGAATCCCTCTGAACATTCTTTTTGGCTTCATTATGGCAGGGACATGTTTTACAAGGCATAGGATCAGAAAATTCACCTACTACATCTGCTTCAGCCGACAGAAGCGTTGATATGTGTAATCAAGTGAAGAATTCGTCAGGTACTTTTCCTTTGGGTTGAAAAGGTTTAGTTTGTCAACTAACTAGCAGAGTACTGTTTTCACAAATTTTCATTGGGGATGATGTATTTTCTTACTGTGGTCATTGAATAATTCTTATTCACTATTTGCTTGCAATTGCCTTTCTGATTTTTTTTTTTTTCCTGTGCAGGCAGACTATGCTTGAGCTTCTTCACAAGGTGGACCAGCCGGAGGAGCATTCTGTGGAAAATGGTGGTCAATTTCGTCATAGTCAGTCATCTGCTTCTCAGGGGTTTAGTTTACAGCTGGCTCCGCCATCTCAATCAGCTCCCTCACCTGATAATGTGCAGTTTTCTATGAATTATTTGCAGCCATTAAATTCACTTCATATTACCCCTGAAAAAGGACCAACAAGTCAAAAATCTTCTAATGTTGGGAGTTCGGCTGATGGCTCACATAATGTTCAATCTCCAAAGCAGTTTAATATGCAGCAAATGTCAGGCTCCGCACCAGGAGTGGAGATTCCCTCATCTGAGTCATTGCCTCATGGTGCAACTGATACACTTCTGAAGGTTGGTAAACCAAAGAAGCGCAAAACCGCCACATCAGAGCTTCTATCTTGGAATAAAGAAGTCATGCATGGTTCCCAGAGGCTTAAGACTCTCAGGTGTGTGGCTTATGAGCACTAATATTGATTTTTAATCTTTCATATAGATTACCGTATTAATCTACTATACTCTTTACAGTGAGGCCGAGGTTGATTGGGCCAGAGCAACTAATCAATTTGCTGAAAAGGTGAGTTTCCTCATTACATACTTTCTCGCCTGCCTCTTTGTCCATCCAATGTTGTTGATTACGTTGATGGCTTATGTTCTCACAGGTGGAATTTGGGAATTTACTTGAGGATGGCCTACCAATGAGATCAAAAAGAAGGCTTATATATTCAACACAACTCATGCAACAACTATTTCGCCCGCCTCCTGCTAGGGTAATATCTTTGATTGCTAGCTCAAACTATGAGTTTGTTGCATATACTGCTGCAAGAGGTGCACTAGGAGATGCATGTAGCTTCACTTTTACTGATAGGAACGAATGCCTTTTGCCCCAGAACAAATCAAACCCGTAAGTATATGTACTGTTATCCTTGAAATGCTGGAGAGTTTGAGGTTATGTATTGACACAAACTTATCCACTCTTGTGTAGGGTGTCTGAGAGAAGGAAAACTGAAACAATCAGTGACCAGTACATCTCCAAAGCTGCTGAAGATTTCATTAGCAGTTCACAGAAACTAGATACTAACTTTGCAGGGTAAAAGACCATGCCTATTTTTTATTTATTTTTTTGATAAAGACCATGCCTATCTCTCTCTCTCTAGTAATTGATTTTAGTTCTTAATGGGTACTCGTTTTGGCGGCTTGATCTCATGAACATCTGTTTTTTTTTTTTTTTTGCAGACTACAGAACGGATCAACAATTGCTGATTTGATCGTGGAAGTCCAGGATCTAGAGAAGTTTGCAGTGATCAATCGTTTTGCGAAGTTCCACCCAACATCCTCATCTACGGACCGGACCGTGAGTTCACTGAGGTTAAACCCACAAAGACATGTTACTATAGCTCCAATGCCTCAGAATATTCCAGACAGGGTACAATGTCTCTCGCTCTAACTGTTGATGAATCCATCTTATTATTCTGTTTTTGGCCAATAGTCCCCATTCATATGTATCTATCTCGTGCATCCAATGTCTCTATTTTTTTTGGGTGGGTATGAGTTAGTAGTTGGTCAGGATTCTGAGAACTGTGAAGGCCTCTATTGTCAAGAAGCCGGAGATTTCCTACTAGACATGTAGAATTAATCATTAGTATATTCGTGATCATGATTATTGCAAGTCAGAATCTTTTGTATACTTAGTAAAGAAAAATTGCTCATAATAGAAATCTCATAAGATTACAACCTATGGTTTCCAGTAAACAAAACATAGCAATATAATTTCAACAAAGCTAAGATTCTAAAAATCTCTTCCTCTGTCTCTTAAGTCACTTAGAGCTTTGTAGAAGCAGTCAAGCTTTAAAGTCACAGAAACTTAACCAGACGGCACACTAAGGAATAGCTTTCAAACTTTAGAAGGTGGGTCAAATTTCTTCCCCGACCATTGCTAATATCTCATCCATCCTGCAACAAATATTCAACACAGGCACATCAGAAGAGTGGAATTCGAGCTAGTACCGATGAACCAACCTAGTCGAAGAATATGCATAAGACTAAAGAATGGATTTGACGAACTAAACCGTCCATATGAAAACATGCATTGATGTACATACTCAAAAGGCTGCATATGGGCCATTGGTGGATTTAGACCTTGTTACTATCCAGGGCAGAAATGAAACTACTAACATAAGTATAAACAAAAAGATCCAGTGCAGAAATGAAAACTACTAACATAAGTATAAAATAAAAAAGAGAGGCATCACTGAAATTTTATAAGAATTACACTGAATTTAAAAATACTATATTGGACAACTGCTACACCCTTACTCCATGTAGCTTCGCCATGGCACATACCCTTTCGGTCTTTCCGGTTCAACCGTTTTATATAAAATGAGATTTATGTATATAATTTAATGTAGAAACTAATAATTTTAATGTGTCATCTAACCCCCATAATATGGTAAGTAGGTCCATATGATGGTCAATAAAACACCACTTAACTACCATATAAACATTTGAGTATATTTGGCGTCTAAATCAACAACTTGTTTTTGTGCTAAATTGTAGATATTCATAGTGAAAATGAAAGTCGGGACATTAGTTCTCTGAGACTCAAAATGATGAAAAAGTGGTAAACGACAACTTATAGTTTCAATGCTAAAATCTGATCTTCAGTCGCATAAAGAGCTAGGGAATCGACGACACCATAAAACACAGACAGGGGCGTCCCTGAGGAGAGCCATTTGAAACATGGGCCTAGGGCCCCATTATTAAAAGGCCCCCATTTAAAAAAAAATTTGTTTTTTTTTGAAACATTAAAAAAATGTTTATATGTATAAATAATAAAATCGAACAACAGAATTTAGTGGAACTTACATAAAATAAATCTTTTCTCTTCCCACATTTACAGTTTTTTTTAATTTTTTGTTTGAGAATTAGTTTTTTTTTCTGTTTTGTTTTAAAAAAAAAATTCTTGCTCATGAATTTTAAAATTTCAGTTATGTTAGAAGGGCCCCCATTTTTTCATTTGTTTAGAGCCCCACTTCTTTCGGGACTGCCCCTGAACACAGACCATAGTCTCCTGACAACGCTTCAGACGAGCCCTGTTCCCCGAAGACGTTTTGAATACGAACCCTAGTTATAAGATCAATGACACTCTTACCACGAATACAGCAGGAACTAGGAACTGACGACGCTTATCCAGTTATCCTTAGTACGAAACCAGCAAACCGATGATGACGCTCTATGGCACCAACCTATCAAAAACCTATGAATTTCTAAGCAATGATCCAAAAGTGATCGAGTTAGGACAACCCGAGACTACCTAGAACTAGCACTAAAAGACAGACCGAGTGATGAGCTTCTTGAACTAATGTCGAGACCAAAACCTGCAAGCAAATTCTGAGCCTGAGTAGGTAGATGGTTTGTCATTTGTTCTCGTTGTTGGTAGGAAACGTGAAGTAGATCACAAATCAATAAACACATGTTGTAGTCAAGGTTCTCAAATCTCAATTGACACTTAGTGACATGTATTAAGACGCGTGTAAGTGTAGTCAAATACAACTCAAAGCTAACGAAGACTGCATCTACCCTCTCCAATCGTAGTGAGCACGAATCGAATATCCAAGTTTTTTAGAATCCATTTCGTCCAAAAAATATCAGAATCTAATTTGATTCCTAGCTAAATAGATATTTGGGATCTAGATATCAGATATTTTCATATATTTAACCATATACCCGATTCGATCCATAAAATACAATTAAAATCAAAAATAAATAAAAATTCAATGCTAATAAAAATAAAATTATTTTATTAAAATAAAAATTCATTTAAAAATATTAAAACTTACATCAAATAGAATAATTATAATATATATATATATATATCATTCTTTAAAGATATGTATAAAATATACATATAACAAATCGGATCGTATATGATTACTAAAAAGATTAGTATTTCTTATTTGCTTCATTTCTTGTGGATACTGAATATTAATATTTTCTTGCCTGTGTGAGGTTACAAACATCCAGATTTCGGTTTGAATCGAAAAGAATAACCAATTGAATCAAAATTTACATATATTTTGTCCATCCCTACTCTCCACTTCCTTTTTCACCAGAGAACAGGAAAGGGGTTGTATTAACACAAGTATACATGTTCCATTTAGTATTGTAAATTTGTAATCGATTTTTAAGTGACATCATTTTGAAAACCTTCAAAAAAGAAACTAAAATAAGATTCTTTCGTATCCATTTGCTTAAATAATTTAAAATGCTTTTAGGCAAGGAACATGATTTCCCAACAAAAGTTTAAGCATAGGACACAATCTTTCAATTGCAAACATAATGCAAACACACTTTCATACCAATCAGAGTCATTACACTCCGTTAATACTTGGCAAACACCACAGGCTGAAAAGAAAATTGAGCAAGCCAACACCATAAAACTATGTTACATGCAATAAAATCATTAAAATAAGCACCAATTCTCATCCTTTATTCAGTTGGCCCATCATTTCTTTCCGTAGATTCCAAATCTATTTGTGGAATTCGATAACAGAATATGAATGGACACCACAAACAACTTCACACCGAAGAAAACCTGAACCAAATGCTAAATTCTCCAACTGCGAAAACGATCTCTCTTTACCACCTGAGCATTGTGTTAGCATCAACATGTCCATACCAAACATATAGTTAGAGGAAAAGTCACCACTCTTTGGTTTTGTTGGTGTAATCAAATCTACAATGATCACTTTTCCATTTTCCGGTAGGCTCTTCCAACAATTTTTTAGAAGCTTTATACAAAGCTCGTCCGACCAATCATGTAGTATCCACTATCAACAAATTAACAACATTATATTAGAGATATTAGACAATCAAAACTCAAAGATATCAAGTTTTATATTCATATATATAGTTACTTTCATAAATATTGCATCTCCTTTTGGAACTTCTATAAACATGTCTCCAGAGACATGCTCCACTCCTATAATTGGAAAAATTAAACAAAAACAAATAAAAGTTTTGAGAGGCACTTCATCATATATCTTAATCAAATTTATTAAGTAGTTTTTGTACCTGGATAAGATGGAGCATTGGTTAAAACCTGAGGTAAGTCAAAATTAACTCCCTTAATATGAGGATACTTGGAAGTGACTAGACCTAATGTAGTGCCACTTCCTCCTCCAACATCCACCAAAGTGTTAACGTCTTCAAATCCTTTGTAAACTTCTAGAACCTTCTTCAAAATCATGATGGAAGGTTCTGACATGGCACGATCAAACACTTCAGCAAATTGTCTATCTGAATTAATGTATTCAAAAATTTGCATTCCGTGGGCAGAGCTAAATGCATCTCTTCCTTCTAGTATCACATCTTTAAGGTTTGTCCTGTGAATAAAGAAAAAGAAAGTAATATGCATCTGTTCGTTTATGATTGGTTTAACAGGGCCTGTCACGGACAAACTCGAATGAAACATGTGTCTTAGGCCTCCCAAAATGTTTCAAAAAAACTACATAGGCATAAAAAAAATTAAAAAATGTTAGCCCCCGAATTTATTTTTTAAACTTTTAGTTGAAACTTTTAATAAATCGCCTATAACTCCCTAAATCTAAAGCATGTTTATAAAGAACATTCGTTGTATTGGTGAGGACCGAACCAACTCGGTTTAACTCATTTACAGAATAATGAAGTACGTACCAAGTCTTGAAAAACACTTCGGTGTGGAGCAACATAAACAGAGAACCAAGAGAACCAGAACCATCACTATCTTTCAAGAAGTACTTGCAAACCGGTTCGGTTGCATATACCATCTCCATATTTCCGGTTCGGCCGTTTTCTTTACATTCTATCATACGGCACTTCAAGATCGAGTGGCTGACGAGTAACCGCAGCATCCGGTCAAGCAACACTGGCGCCTCCGGGTTGGTGGGTTTGTTAGGGAGACTACGGGCTATCTCATACGGTGAGAGCCACATGTTGTTGCCTGCTGCAGCGATCTTGTCAATGACGCCAAGCTCCAAGGCAGCTTTGAGAACCATGGGGAAAGCCACGGTGTTGACGATACTCTCTGCTTGCAAGCTCACCATTTTCTCGTCGATTTCTTGCTCTTCTTCGGTTAAAACCGGCTTAGGGTAATTGGGTAAGGGGTCTTGAAGATGGTTTGACATTATTGTTTGTGGTTATAAGATTGAAAGAAGAGTTTGTTTTGTTTGCGAGTGTGGTTGTAACGTTCATACTTGTTGCCATTTTATAGGGAAAAAGAACAGAAGCCAAAGACAAGTGTTTCGAGTTTTTATTTGATGACCAACTGGCTCCACCCGACTAGAAGTATGGCCAATATTTTATTTATTTATTGTTGGAGATTATCGAGATGATAATATCTGTACACACATTTGTTTTTTTGTGTTTTAGAACAATACATACTCGTATGTTTAAGAAAGATATGTCAAGATTTGATGTTAATGGAATCATGGAGTGCAGTATGGACCATCACCAAAAGAAGAGAAGGGAATTCTTAGCTATTTCCATAACGTTACCTAAATATTTATTTTTGTACCAAAAGTTTATTGAAAGAAATACAGGATAGAAAAATCATAAAATTCTATAAATTTTGAAAACTAGTCCATCTTTTGTTGCAAGAAATCCATATTTTTATATTTTTTAAGTGTTAAAAATTACGATTTGAATGGTGACCAAGTAATGAAGATGAACATTGAATTATTTATCATTCCTAACAAAAATTACCATTCGCAAGGAATAATTTTTTTTTTCTTATTCTTTCTCATTTCTTGTAGGCAAATATAAAATAAAACTGATATTTGTTAATTTTGAAAAGAAACAGACATTCCTTTTCATTTTTATTATTTTATTTGTATACATTAATTTCTTATTTGTTTTTTTTTTTCCAAAAAAAGTTCTCAGTTGGAGCCTACATAATTTATATACAGTATAGAATTCAACCAAAGATTATTTCCAAATTCTAACCGGAGGGGTCATATGGAGAATAGAATGGAATCAGTATATATAGTCCCATTTGCAAATTTTAATATTTTTCTAACCATTTAAAGAAACGAAAAATGATGACGACACAAGACTATATGTAAAATGGTGGTGAATCGTAATCATACAATATTTTTTCTAATCATTCAGGTACTTAGCTGGTCCACCACAACCACGTGAATCACGAATTCACGATACCACTTTAAGCTATAAAGGAACTTGAATGACTGAATCATGTACTTGTTTGATTTTACGAAGATTTGGTTGTGAACAGCGCAGGAACATAGGGCCAAGGGAGCGTAACCCCCGAACCTAAACATTTTTTTAACAAAAATAACTAGATTTTGATCCGCGCTTAGAAATCGCGGATTTATTTTTGAAATTAAATAAATTATTTTAATATAAAATTGTATATAGGTTTGAGAATATTTATCCGGAAACGCGAACCGAACTTTACCAAACTGTAAAATCGAAACAAAAATAGAATTGAATTTCATTAAGAACCGAATAGATCATATATCTATAGAATAAAAAAAATGAAAAAAAATCAAAACCAAATGGGTACTTAAATTTTTAAAATACAAATTATGTACTTACAAATATTAATTATATGTATTTTCTAAATAACAAAATATCTTAAAATACTATTTATAAATTGAGTTATATGAAAAAACTGAATTACTCAAATATTTTTATACAAAATATTAAAATTATCTGATATTTTTATTTGAACAATTTAAATTGCCCGATTTTTAAGCTGAAAACTCAAAAATTATCAGATTTTTTTGTTTGCATATTAGCAAGTTCTCAACTTTGCTATCAAACCAAAAAACGAAATAACACAACTGACCAAACGTTGTAAATTCTTGAACGGTTCCTATATTTCTTGAACCAAAACACCAATAACCGAGATACTGAGGTCATGAAGATTAATAGTGCATCTACATTTACATAAACCTAAACCAATGTACGTAAGCCTGAACCAATGTACATAAGCTTAAACTGGTCGTTAACATTAAGTTTGGGCGTTAAAATTTGCCAATGCATATTTAAAAATGTACCAACATTTCAAAAATAGTAGTCTGGCATATTATTAAAGATCTCAATTAAATAAGTTTATTCCAAGAAATATTCTCTAACTTCAAATGTAGTTTTATAGTTAATTCAGTTTATATATGTTGATATCACTTTTATGAAAAATGGTATGCAAATATGTATAAGTGTCAAGAAGTAAATCACCATAAGATGTAAATTAGGGTTGCCTTCTTTACACCCCCCAAACTACCTAAACCCACACCAAACCCCCCTAAACTTATAGGCTCATTAAGAAACCCCCTAAACTAATCTGCTTCATTAGTTTTCTCCCTAAAGTATTTTTCCTGAATTAATTCCACATATCGTATGATTTCGACGTGATTGCATTTAATTTCATAAAAACGCGATCAGACAAATCACGTTAACCCTAAGACTACCCGATAATCTCCCCACCGAACCGTAAGACCCGACTTAAGTTAAAAGACCCGAATATGAAACTCTCCACATAATTTCGCCATCAATTGCTCTGAAACTAGGGTTCATACTTCATCTCTATGAAAAGAAGCTTAAGGAAGCTTCATAGAGATTGTTTTTTTAGTTTAAGATTTGCATCTTTCTTACTACGTAAAAGAGAGCAACGATCTATGTAATCTATGTAAGTTTTCTCATATGTTTTTTGCTTTGGATTATTTGTGGTTTGGTGGATGTTTCAGTTCCTTTTTGTTCCAGGACTTATGTCTAAAGCTATAGATTACCGAAGAACTTTAGTTACAAGCTCCAAGAAATTTTTATTCAATGCAAGTGGCAGATGAACCCGGGATGGTCTTGCAGGCTAAAGTTAGAGCGTTACAAGCTGCAACCACGTCAAGAAAAATTCTTCTTCTTTTGTGGCTTTTACTATTGAATTTTTGAGATTGCACATTATTCTGTCCAGAGTTCTATAATCTCAATCGGGCTGTGTTCTGTGTGTTAGAAATTTTTGTTTCTTACTTATTTCCCATAAAACAAGAGGAAAGAGACAAAGGGATCATCTTGTTCTCGTTTGTAAGGAACCACTTTGTTGTAGTGACATAGTTTGTTTTATAAACGTACATTTGTAAACTTGATTATGTTAAACGTAAGCCATCACAATAACTTGAAGATTATTAGTCTATGTTCGTCTGAGAAAAACAAAAGTGTCAAACAACATGTTCACATGTCATCCTCTGGATTCATCGTAGACAACGTCTAATATAATTTTTCGTATAAAGGAAAATATTCAGAGTCAACACAAGGAAAAATGGTTTACTAAAAATTCTGAGAAAACATCATTTATAGGATCACAAAGTTATTAAGATAACCATAAGACACAAAACTAAACAAGAATTATTAAAACTCCCAAAAGTCATCATTCATAGATTTGGTTTGTTATAAGAACACTCATAAGTCACCATCCTTCCTTAGTTTATGCGTGCCTGTGATGGCTGCGTTAAAGCAACGAACTCTGGTTCTGTAACAGTTCCAACATCCTGAAAAATATAACATATGACATAACACAGTAGCATAAGTTATTAAATATTCACTTGACAATATCCAAATCTAGACACTAAAAACACTCACCTGCTCGATTGTTTCTCCTGTCTTCTTTATTTTCTTCTTTGGGTGTATTTTGCAGCCGGCTGCGTTGTGTCCAGCTTCCCCGCATTTAGAACAGTGGATGGTTCGGCCCCCCCTTCCTAGTGTTTCTGTTTGCTTCTTCTTCTTTGGCGATTCATGCTTTCCTTTGAATCTTGGAATTTTTTTTTTATTCTTCTTTTTTTTTCGTCCAGGGAGTATAGGCTCCGGAGCTTCGACTATTAACCTGTATGTACCATTCATCCAAAAGCGTGGTCCTCTAACGGTGTTGATAGAGTCATTGTATGTCATCCGCCATATAGAAGTGGAAAAGAATTCCGAAACATAATTTTCAACATCTAACCCAGCATCTATCATCGCTCCATAAGCATGTTCACATGGAATTCCCGTTATCTGCCACTTCCCACATGTGCAGGTCATCCTTGTCGTGTTTACGTCATATGAACAGCGATAAAGACTAACCTCAAAAACTCCATGAGTACAAGGAGTCGTTATACACTTTTCAGCGTCTTCCTTCTCCGATTCAAGCATCTTAACCACATATTTTGTGAATTTCTCTGCGCGCCTCTCAGATTTCTTATTTCTTTTAGCTATTCTAACCATTGCTTGCCTTCTAATAGTTTCCAACATAGGCACAATTGCCTTGGCTCTTGCTGCAAGAATGGTGGCATTAAATGACTCAGTTGCATTGTTGTCGACATCCTCACATAAGCTTCCAAGCCTATAATATGCCAACGACCAAGTCTTTGGTTCCTTCTTCATCACGTCGTCATACAAAGACATGTTGTAGTCTTTCAGATTCTGGAGTTCTGCCTTGTACTGTGTCTTATTGTAGGCCCATGCTAGATTCCAAACCATTGGTTTCAGAAAATCCTTGTTCTTATGCTTTTTCTTTAAATTGTCCACAATATGTTTAACACATCGCCTGTGCTCTGCATTAGGTAATTCAGCCTTCACTGCACTGATCAGACCCTGAATCAAATAATAATGGTGGTGTATTAGAGATATTAGTAGATGTGAAATGAGAAAGTCCAGTAATGAGATGCTTACCTTTGAGCCATCAGAAATAAGAACAAATCTGCTCCCATCACCGAGAACTAAATCAGCCTTCAGCCGTTGAACAAACCACAACCAGTTATCCGAGTTTTCTGTTTGTACTACAGCCCACGCAACCGGATAAATCTGATTATTTGCATCACGACCAACAGCAGTAAGCAATATCCCTTTTACCTCAGATTTTAAAAAAGTTCCATCTAACCCTATGATTGGCCGACAATACCCTCTCCATGAACTTCTAAGTTTCTCAAAACATACGTAAAAGCGATCAAAAACATCCTTACCCGCAGCATTGCGAGACGTATCGAGCACAACAATACTACCTGGGTTTGTCTTCTCGATCTCTCTCACATAACCTCGGAGATGAGCAAATTGGTCTGCATACTCTTTTTCCAGCCATTTCAAAGCAAGTAGTCTTCCTCTCTGGCACTGATTTCTTGATGCAACTAGTTTCCAAATATCCTTAATCTGCTCTTGGATTTTTTCTGGCATCAGACCACTGTCTTCTCTCAGTTTATCCAGAAAAATCCTTGCTATTACAGGACTTTTCAAAAGCTTGCACTTCCCGTTAGGAGTACAACTATGGTACTTGTATCTTGTTTTCACCAACCAACACTGTCTCGGCTTATCATATGAGCAGTAAACCCTCCATTTACATTTACCTCCAATACCACACTTAAAACTAAGCTTTGTCTTATCCCATCTGTTTTGCACAATGTTTCTCGCCTTACTCAAAGCATACTCTAATACAGCCTCTTTGAACTCGAAACCTGAGTAGAAAGTTGTTCCAATAGACAATCTGTCAAAAGACTTGTTTTTCATCCTTCTATCTCTTGCAACAAACTCGTCCTCTTCTTCATCTGAGCTTTCTGGAATTGTCATCCGACCAATGAACTCCTCATCAACAAAATCAGCAACTGATTGCTCAATCTCATGTTCATATCGATCAACAACCTCGTCTTCATCTTCACCATTATCCTCTTTAGCATAGATGTCGTTCGCCACTTTGTCATCTCTGTTTACATCTCCTATTTCCCCATCATGTCTTAGATCATTCTCAGTGTCCCTATACATAAGCAATAAAGAATCATATAATAGAAACAAATAATGGTCTGGTGAGTCAAAGAACGTGATCAATCAAAATAACAATAAATAATCACCTTGCAAGTTGTGAGGCCTCATTCTCCATCTTTAATAAATAGAACCTTCACCTAGTAGCTTTGTCTTTCTCCAATTCGTTACATGTGCTTTACGAGAGTGGCGTAAGGTTGTTTAAGGTGTACGTGTAAGGTAGGGTTTGTTAGCGTAGGTTTTTTCTATTAACGTGTCGGGTCTTTTTGTGTGGATCATGGATCAAAAAAATTATTGGATCGGATAAAGGGTAATCGTTATTTTTAAACGCTTTTTTTAATTTATAAACGTATATACTCTTATATAAGAAAAAATGTGCAATTAACTTGAAATAAATAGTTTAGGTGGATATTTGATGAATCATTTTATTTTGTGGGGTTAGGAGAAGAGCTTAAAAGTCTAGGGGGATTGACTGTGGGTTTAAGTAGTTTGGGGGGCGTAGAGAAGTCAACCCTATAAATTAATAAAAAATACTCAATACTTACGTACCAACATTGGCTAATTGTTAAAGCAAATGAGTCGCACAAAGTTTCTAATGTTGGTTATTTATGTAATCGGTTTATTGAAATAGGGATTAAAGATTTGGCCCAGATGATTTATACAAATCAGTTATAATAACTAATAAGGCTCACACGATTGTAAGCATATACATGTATAGTTTTTTGAATTAATACGAAAGCAGTGGTGTGATGTACGGTAGGACTAAATATTAACAAAGTAATAAGCCAAACAACATTTATAATTAGATTTCTCAAGACTGCTTCTCTTTTAATAGAATAGATATTAAAGAGGATTCTAAATTTTTTTTAAATAATTAGGGACAAGAGCCACAAGTTTGGTGGGTGGTGATTAACTTGAGGGTAAAACCCAATATGGTGATCACCAGGATTCGAATTCTGGTAACTGAAAAATTAACATTTCGGCATCGCTAGAAACAGAGAATTGATACGTGATAACACGTGACTAGTCTGGACCACTTCTGTGGAGCAATGATACATCTGTATAATTCAAAAAAAATATTAGGGATAGGAGTCCAAAATTTTAAATTGTTTATAAATACATGTAAAAAGAAACTAAAATTTTATTTTTGTCCAAAAACCCACTAATACTTTGAACCGGCCCTGGTTGTGAACTTTATTGTTATAGTACTATGTTGTCATATGACATAATACAACGTATCTCAACAGTGTCATACAAAATCTCGTGAGATTAGTTGTTTCTTAGTTAAGTGAAAATAAATTGAAAAATAATTTTCAAAAAGGTGAAAATATAAGAAAAGAATATAAAATGTCTTTTTGAAATATTTTCTACAAGTATTAGAGCATTTTCAATGGGAGTTCTATCCATTAGAGTTCTAAATATATATATATATGTAATTATGGGATCTATAATTTGTAGAAAACCGAACCCAAAATTTCTTAAAACATTTGGGTTGGGTTTTCCACAAAATTATGAACTCCGTAATTACGTATATATATATATATGTTTAAAATTTAATGGGTAGAACCCGGTTGGAAGTGTCTTGGTGATCTTCCACTATTTTTTCATGATTACGCTAATGCAGCAGACTACTCCATCTTTTATGTTCACTAGATCCTTTCTCCGCGCTACGCGCGGATAATATATTTATATTTGTTACATTTATTATTTTTATTTGTATGTGAACTTTTTTTTATTAAATTATATATAACTAATTTTAAATTTTTATTTTTTAATATATTTTTAGTTTGGAGTAAGTATTTCTATTGTATGTAACATAATTAACTAATAAAATATGTAAAATCAAGCCCGAGATTTTAGAGTTATGTAAAAAAAAATATAATTATGTATAGAACATAAATTATCTTAGTTTAAAAGATCGGAATCTCATCTCGAGTAAATTCATGAAAAGAAAAAGTACTCCAATAACCTACTTAAAATATAAAACCCTCATTTCAATAAAAAGCGTATTTAATAATATTTTTTGACGTGTAATAGTTGAAAACTGACAATTGAATATTGATCTAGAATATTATTTTAATATATCTAATGGTAAATTATTAATTGTAATAAACAAATTTTGAATTTTGTAATATTACATGAATTAGAAGTCTTTAAATCTAAAGTCTATTTTGTTAACATAATATATTTTTTATCATTTATTATTTTGACATTACAAAATATTGCTTTAGTTTTATTTGTATATTAATTTTTAATAATTTAGTTTCTTTTAAGTAATTTTAAAATTATCAAGAATATAATATATTTAAAATTATTTATTTAAATATATCCAAATATGATGTCTCATTTTTATGTGTGCTTGCGTTGAGCATATTTATTTTGTAGTTTGTATATTTAATAACACCTTGTTGCGTGCCGTTCTATGGTTTTAATAAATGTGTTGTCATTTCATTTTTATTACTACTAACATGAGTTTTTAGTGATCAGTGATAATATATTTTTAACGTTATGTATTATATTTTATCGTATATTTTTTAACTCTTCATGCTGCCACTTTTTTTAGAATCATTTTAATTAGATAATAAGTTTAAAGATGTAAATAAAACTGTGTATGTTGTAAATTTAGACTTTTTAGTGTAATTAAGCACTATCAATTATGGAAATTATATTATGATTTTATTTTACTAAATCTTTTTTTTCTGTGTATATTTTTTGTTTTACTTTGTATTTTTACAATTTTATTGCTTTATTCTTTAATTGCAGATAATTGCTCTTTCCAATTTTTGATTCATATAGTTTAAAAGTCTTTGGTTGATTTTTGTTTGTTTTCTTTCTCCAATTACAATGTACAGTTCGACCGTTTCTTTTTTTTTTGGGATTAAACTACTAAAATCATCAGATAGAAAAGCTTAAACTCCAAGAATGGAGTGAGTATTTATCCTAGAAAAAACTTATTTAACCACTAATATAGTGAGATCTTTATATATAAAGAAGACTTTGCTTCTCTCCTAGAGGGTCCAGCTCGGATGCCACGTCACTAATTCAGCTTTTGACAACACGACACGTGTCCCGAGTATAAAACTCTCCGTTTCATTTATTTTGTTCAACGAGATATTTGGGCTTTTGTTGAAGTTTGGCTGTGTCTTAGCTTCTTAAGCCCAGACCATAAGAGAAACGCTGCTTTTTTTTTTATCTTTGCCTCTCCTGATCTCACGACTAGACGATTAAGGTTTTGAGATTGCTCTTTTATCTTCTTCTTCATTAGGGATGTTGTAATGGGCAAAATTACCCGACCCGGCCCGAACCCGAATTAAACCCGCCCAATAAATACCCTAAACTAAAAAACCTGAAAAAAGCCCGGTATCATTAGGGTAACCCGCGAAAAACCCGAAACTTTTAGGGTTACCCGTGGGCAACCCGTGAAAAACCCTCTCTCTATTTTATTTAAAGTTTTGTGGGTTTTTAGTTAAAGCTTTATAGTTTTAAACTAAATTTAAATGTATTGAATATTTAATTTTTAATCATGTTTTGAATACAATTTGATTAATTTCTCCTATTGTATCTGTTTGGGATTGTATCTACACAAGTATAAAAGTGCAAATCACTTTCAAAAACATTATCTTTTCACGAGAGTATAAAAAACAGAGTATTAAGATATATTATCAACTTAAAGAAACAGATTCAGAAACATAGTATCATTTTAACATAGTATCAACTCAAAGAAACAGACTCATAATCACCCAAGACATTTCATATAGATCATCACATAAGATCAAGGTAGCCTTCTGAAATAGATCTCCACTGTTTGAAGAACCTGATGGATGACTTCTTATGGATGCTAGTTGCTACCTACCTGTACACGTACACAAGTTGAGTATCAGACCAAAGTTAGCTAAAATAATATCACCTAAGAGTTTTGAGAGCTGTTCAGTCAAGTTTCAGAGTATCTAAACTATGGTCAAGTTTCAGAGTATCTAAACTATGGTTAATATACTAAAATAATATTACCTAAGAGTTTTGACCTGTTTGACAAAAAAAAAAAAGAGTTTTGACCTCATATTGCAGAACTACTTGTTGTGGTTGTTGGATCCTTGTCTAAATTGTCTTCATCAAAATAATCTTCAACATCACCTGAAATTATAAAATAAAATTTGTAGTTACATAAAAGTTCATATATGAAATCAGAAACCAAATATCAAAACTAATAATCTACCTTCAAATTCAGCAAAACCTCTTAACCAGTTTCGAGTGCAAAGCAATGCTTGAACATTTTTTGGAAGAAGACGGTTTCTGTAAGGACTTCTTCTTTTTCCATCTGCCTCTACTCCTACTACTACGAAATGGTTCCAAACAAGAGACTTTGTGCGTTTAGAATGACTCACAGTTTCAGTTGCTTGAACAGGTTGAGTTTCACTTTGTGCTTGTCCTTGAGTTTCTGCTTCATCATCATTATCAACCTCCATCTGCTCATTCGCAGCCTCAAGAGCTGCTAGTGTGTCAAGTGTTTGTGAATCCATCCTGAAAAAACATTAAACAATCACAAAATTTAAGCTATTATTTAATCTGGTGAGGGAGATTGGAGAAAACTAGAAATGGCTCAAGCTTAGGTGTCTCTTAGAGAACTTTTATTTGACTTAGCACATCGTTGAAAACAGCAACATCACAATCAGCTAATGTCCATGGTTCTTCTCTCTAAAATAAAATGTATGGAATGATCTCAATCATCTATGGTAATGTGCAGGGTGTGTGTGGATGCGACCGCTTCACTAGTAGCTCGATAAGCGATGTACTTAAAACGATTGTGAAAAAAGACGGATATAGAGGACTACAAACCCCACATACCTTAGCGATTGATTTCGACAAACTCACAAACCCACAAACTCACAAACCCACAAACCCACAAACCCACAAACCCACAAACTCACAAACTCACAAACCCACAAACCCACAAACCTAGATATCAAAACTCAATTCTTAAAATGTACCTGCTTGCTGATCTGACTTTGACCGTGATGAGATGAGATGATTGGGATCTCGTCTCTGGTTGACGAGTGACGACGATGATGAGATGAGATGAGATGGTGAGGCGTTAAGGCAGCGAGAGATGAGATTAGATGGTGAGGCGTTAAGGCGGCGAGAGATGAGATGCTGCGGCGATTGGGATAATGGGATCTCGTCTCTGGTTGAGATGGTGAGTCCAGAGAAGAAACGACGATGATGAGATGGTGAGAGAGAGTTGAGAGAAGAAACGACGTCGCTTCTGTTAATTTTTTTTTTTTTTAAAACCCATCGGATACCCGAAGCCCGACAGTGTAAACCCGATAGGGTAATAAACAAAACAAGACCCGCCCAATAAAAACCCGCGAGTTTTAAAATCTAAAAGTACGGGTTTTGGGTTTCAAATATCAACCGGGCTTCGGGTACCCTATGGGTAAAAACCCATTATTAACATCCCTATTCTTCATGATACCAAATGATATCAGTTACAGAATAATCCATTTAAAACCCTCCATCAATCCATCACCCACAATCTCTAATCAATGCGAGTCTTAATCTTCCAAGGCGTTGGAGAGGCTATAAAAAGGTGAGCTTTCCTACTTTGAGAATTATCCTTCGATTCGTTCTAAACTAACCAATGAACTGGATAACGTTTCAGTCTTCCTCTCCGATTTGCAAACAGGCTGCTCCTCCTCCACCGTTTAGGTACGGTTGCTGCGTTTCTAGAGGCCAGGAACGTCCGCTGTGGTGATGCCTTCAAGCTCCACCACTTCGTTCATTGCTCACTAATACAACACTGAAAATTATACTGGTCACAACCGATTTGAATTCAGAGAAATGTAAGCAGCTACGATGAAGAAGAAGGGTACGGTTCTTAAAGTTTTTTTCTAAAAACTGCAGCATATTCTCAAGAACAGGGTTTGGTTGCTGACGATGAACAAGAAAGTCCCGGTAAGAGTTGTTCAACAATTGTAAACTAATGATCTCTTATGTAATTTGACTATTTAGTGGTGGATATTGATTGGATTTTGAAGTAAGCAGGAAGCAACATAGATTCTGGTTAAGCGATTGGGTCTGTTGAAAGCAGAGAAGAAGCTATTGTAGAAACAGAGGAAATAAGAAAATCCAAAAGCTAAAGCCATGAAGATTATGGCTTAAATGGAATCTTATTCAAATAACAGTGTTTGTGGCATAGGAAAAGTTGTTGACATGAGCCCTTTCGGAAATAAGGCCACACTGATTCTGGAGTTGTTGCATCCATAATCTGGAGTAGAAACCCTTCTCAGAATGTAAGAACATCGATAAAGCATTGATTCTTGCTCTACTGAAATCAGCTGATGCATCGATTGCCTTTTGCTCAATTGTTAATCCTGGAGAGATATTGAAGAATGTAGAATTAGTTGTAGTTGTTTGATTGCCACTGAAAAGAGTAGAAGTTTGTATTGGAATAAAGTTCAAGAAGTAAGGAAGAGTTGTGCTGTTGGATGAGTTTCAGAAGGCAATGATGGTCATGGAAGGGTCTGTTGTGGCTTGCAAGTGCCTGGGGAAGTGATGAGATTGTCAAAATGGTAAAGTACTAAACGAGTCTGATCTGTGATGACTTTCTGTTAACACCTTCCAAGGCTGTTTGTATTGGAGTTGGGTTGCAGGATGTGGATACTTTATTTTTCTATATAATACATTATGGAGTAGAAACCCTTCCAAGAATGTAAGAACACCCATAAAACATTGAAGCTTTCTCTTTCTTTTTTTTGTGAACACCTATTGAAGCTTTCTCTATATATTATGTTCTCCACTCTCCCTCTGCACTGTCAACGTCTGTACCAAATTTTTTATCTGTTGCTAATGGTATTAAAAAAGTAGAACCTAAACCGACCAGGGTTAACTGGAATTGGTATAACATATATGTTCTAGCCTAACGTGAATTGGTATAATCTGATGGTTTTCTTTAGGTTTCATCATTAAGCTTCCTAATATAACACATACAGTAAAAGTAAAAATAAATATGAAAAAGAAAAAGAAATTACAGACCGAATATGTTATAATGTTAATCGAACATAGCTATCAAAAGAAAATAAAAACGTATAAGATATAGTTGACTATATTGGGTAAAAAAACATAGTAATGGCATTCTCCAACTGATACAGTTCCTTTGCATTTCCAATATTAGATTATCCCCATAGACATGATTTGTTTGATGTTTTAGTACCAAGACCTGCAAATTGTAATGGGTCTTTCTTTGTTATGACCAGGATTGAAGAAAATCACCTGTGTGACCAAAGCTATCATCAATGGCTTTCTGTGTCAATATCCTACTATTTTTTATCAAGGTTTTTTTATAAAATTAATGTTAGAAGATTTGAAAATTTTGGTATGACTAGCATATACAAATCATATAAATCAGAGGCCACGGCAATAGTCCAACTACAAAGCTCATGTTATTTCCACGAATGCATACACATAACAAAAATTACATTCCATTATTATAAAAGTATAGCCAACTACAAAAGCTCAAAGACAATTCAAAGCACATGATCTTCATTCTTAACCATCCATCCAGTGATTTGAACTGGATACAAACAAATCAACTACAACAACGTCAATTGCCATCTTAACAATCATATATCTTTTTTTGTAAAAAAAAATTTAACATATATGATAAATTATATTTCAAATGACGACATGCTCATGTTACCTCCTCTTAATTATCACGTTTATATATGTAAAACAGCGTTCCTGCGTAAACAAAATTGATAACTATCAGATTAGATTCCTTCACCTCATTTACCTCCTGTTAATTTATGTAAATATCTAATATTACATAAATAATTATATAATTAATTATATATTTTAACTAAAATAAAATTCTCACAAAAACCTACTGTAAAACTAAATTTAGTAAAAAAAGTATAACATAATCCAGTAATATATATTAAATTAAATTAAATAAAAATATATGAATCTATTTACAAGTTTGTTTCTTTTCTACAATCAAAAATGAAAAAATAATCTCACTCATTTGTTTTGGTCATGCAACCCTGGAAAATCACAAGAAATGATGTAAAGCCACATCAGAAGAAAATCATTTAAACCTCTTAACAAAAGAATATTATCATACTTAATAAAATAATAAGAAGTATTTATTTTTGAAAAAATCAAAGCCAGTTTGGTTTATTTAGAAAATTATCTTCTAAAAAATAATAGGTAGTATTTATTTTATAAAAGAATAACAAATTATTCAGATAGTATGGTTTATTTAGTCTTCAAATCTAATATCATATAAAATTATGTATATTTTAAAATAATAACAGTAATATTAAATATTTACTCTGATTACTTAAATTATTTATTGATCCGCTTTCCGCCCGTAGGGCGGGCCTACCCTAGTATTATAATATTAGAAGGTATGGAAACTCTTCTCTGTTGTCTTACGCTAGACATAATTAAGTTGTTGTCAATTGATTTTATATTTGTGATAACTGAAAATATATTTTTATGTATTCCTTACATCATTGTTAATTGGTTTACGGTTCGATCATTTCTAATACATACTATGAGTAATATAATATTAGATGTTGATTATCTCCTTCCAATTAGGAATGCACAGAATCAGAAAAATTCAATGTGAGACCACTTTACAATTGTATCCTCATATCTATATAGATTTAGTTTATAGATTACTTTCATAATATTATAATATTACATCATCCTTAATTTTTTGATATGACATGCGCGAAAATAATAAATTGTTTAATATTTATAATTTTATTATTTAAATATTTACTTTGTTTATAAGATATAAATTTTGTTATGAAAGCTAACTAATATATATGTATAAAGTGTAGGTTAAAGAATTTTAAAATAATTCAATGTTTGATTATATGACGCGTGGTCGTATATAAGGGTAACGAAGGTTATGTGGTTTGAATTACATATTTATAATTTGAGAAGAGTAATTATTAGATGTGACTCCTGTTTTTAGTAACTAATTAAATACAGTATTAAATATAATTAAATAATTAGTATTAAATAATAAATATTGTTTAGTCGATGAGAAACATACACGACAGTGTATGGGCATATGTCTGTTTTGAGCTCTTGTATAAAAGAAATTGTAGTCCTGGAATTCTGTTTTTGAGCTCTTGTATAATATAATCTGATTTTGATTCTTTTTTAAATAAAAGAAATTGTAGTTCTTCAACTCTGTTTTTCGTTTGAAACCGCATCAGTATTAATAGTCATCTCGTATCGGTAGTGATAGTGATGACTGTGGATCGATCATGGTGTACCAGGCATGCTGTGCAAGGATTAGCTAGCAGAGGATTGTCTTTCAGTTGTGCCTCTTGTCTCTCACGAGCATCTGCAATAGCTTTGGCAAGCTCCTCTCTCTGTTGTATCAAACATGGGTTTTAACTTGCTCATCAAGAAATTTGTCTGAAAGTTTTTCTATTACAATACTGTAGGTGTCATCATATTGTTATATTCACAAGGAAGACATCAATGGAAAATGAGGAAACAAACGTACAACAACAGAAACAGAATGGATAGACAACATGTGGAAAACTGAGCAACTCTCAGCTCAGAGTTGGTTAGACTTGCCGCGCCAGATTCCGATACCATCACAGGGGCAGAAACTAACTTGAGGGCTCTGATACTTATCCAAGAACTCCAGTTTTGGAAAGTATAGTTCCCTCAGCTCCCTCCACTCCACTTTTAGCCTGGGAAGGAATTTCAGACGCAAAACCTTGACACTGCACTCTGTTGGCTTCTCAGGCACGGACTTCCCAAAGCCTGTAAGCTTGGTTCCTCCTTTGATGTAGAGTTTTTCCAACATACGTAGCTTACCAGGCTCAAGCAATGAGGGAAGTTCAGCATCAGGAAAACACTGCAGGTCCAGTTTCATTAACTTCTCTGGAAGGTGGCTTGGAACGGCTACCTTCTTTGGAGCCTTGTGAGGCTTTGGATCTGTAACTGGGCTATTAGGAGGAAGCCGTGTCATCGACCTGATGAATTATTTTACTGCTCCAGAAGTAGATTCAGCTTTGTTGTGTTCATTAATACCTCCCCACGCCACTTTCAACTTCTCCAGATTGGAGAAGTCCTGAATATCCACAAACAGCTGAGAAACAGTGAATTTACCACCTTTGTTTATAGTAATGCTTAGCTTTCCAGCTTCTTCAAGTGCTTCAGTTCAGCCAGTAGACACAACGTCTCCACATCAGTAGCATCACTAACCACAAAGCCTTTGAGAACCTCCAAGTTCCAGCCATGACAACCTCTTTGGCATCCGGTCTAACAACGTCATGGAGCTTGTTGAGGCACGGATCTCCTGCCTACAGATTAAAAAAAACATAGACTAAATTAAAATTATACTATAAAATCCAAAAAAAAAGATTATATAAGTATTATCAACTAATTAAATTGACAATAGGATAAGAGAAACACACGAATTACCTCATCATTTCGAGAGCAGCCTTCTGCAGTTCAGGATTAGGGTCTTGAACCCTCTCAACATAGAGCTCCAGGTTCTGCTTCAGTTTCAAGTCCTCTTCAGACTACAAATCACATCAGATGCCAAACATATCATATAGAAATCACTTTAGCAAGGCTTTCAAAACCAACAAACAACTTATCAGCTAAACCCTAAATCTCTACATTAGTGCAATATCTACAGCTTAATCGTAATCTCCACTAACTCTGATTATGAACTAACTCTTGCAGCCAAGCAAAGATTCAAAGAGAATGAAAAATCGAGCTTACCAGATCTTCCTCTTTCTTATCATCCTTCTTCTTGGGATCCTTAGAAGGAACCTTGGTCGTAGCTTCATCCCGCTTCGCACCATCACCAAAGCTGTTCGGATCTGGACCTGAAGCCATCTCAATCAATTGTGGAGGATGTATTGATTAATTGTGTGGATCAGATCGTGAGATGAAAACGAAGAGGGGAAGAGCAAAGGGTTTTACGAATCATCTAGAAAATTGGGGGTTTGGAGAATTGAAAAAGGGAAACGTCGGATCTCTCCACTTTAGATCGTGAAAGGTGAAACGAAGAAGGCTTAGAGAAAAAAGAATGGGCTTCCTGGGCATTGACATTTACATTTTGTCTCAAAAAAAAACGAAGCCCATATTTTTAAACTCGGGATGACGTGTCAGAAAGGAATCTCTTGATTGACTGATTTAATTGTCCTACGTGGACAGCTTCACTGATGCTCATTTCATTCTTTTGCTAACAGTAAACTGATAAATTTCATCGCTGATAGGTTTACTTTTGCCTCCAAAATGATTAAGAGCATCAGCTATTTTAGTACAAGCTCTCACCAAAGCATCTCACAAATGATAATAATATAAATATTAAAATTACTTTATTTGGAACACTATTAACATTACTTTAAAAAAAAAAGGAAATCTAGAATAGTGACATATAGACAAATCTCATACAAGTTTCTCAACCATTTTTAAGAGAGATTTTAAGAGAGAAACTTCTCTTATTTCATTAGTTTTAATGGGAGAGACTTCAAAACTACCGAAATTGTCATCATAGGTTTTATTTGATCGTAACTTTTGTTACTAGTTAGTTCCAAATTTCCAATGACTGAAAGAGTAAAGCGGAAAAGACTATAAATTTTTTATTTTATAAGAAAAAACTCTGATGGATATATGGAGAAGAAGAATAAAGCTCCTACTCAAATTTCAAAAATAAACAAGACTTTTACAGCTCGTCTTTTGTATCCGATGCATCATCAATCTTCTTAGGTTCCTCAGTTTTAGTACTACTAGTGGTATCTTCAACATGAGAAGTTGTTGGCTTGTTCTTCTCAATGAAACTTATGAAGTCTTCCTTTGTCCTGTTTCCTTCGTACGCTACAACGGTTCCACTCACTGATCTGAAGTAAATGGTTGGGAAACCTTTCACATCAAAGGGTTCACTTGGGATATCATTTGCGGTTGCGTCCTACACACCAACATATATTTGTGTTTAGGACAAATCAAAGTTGAGATAACATGTCGAACAACAAGAAGAAACATAGATCAAGCTTACTAGTTTTGCTATGATCACACTTGGGTCGTTCTTGAACGCCAAAGCCACTTCGTCCAAGATAGGGGCAATTTTTTGGCAATGTCCACACCATGGCGCATAGAATTCGATCAAGACTGACAGATAAAATTGATTTTTTGTATCAGTTTTTGTTTTGCAAGAAATTAAAAAAAAAACACTACTAGAGTTTATAAATGTGCTCACCATTCTTTCCAGACTTCAACACTATGTCGTCAAGGGTCTCAGCTACAACAACCTTCACTGGTTCGTTGTTCTCAGCTGGAATAGGTTGAGATTTTTTGAAGACATCAACTTTCCCGTCCTGAAGAAAACGTGTTCTTTACGTTAGGTTATGTTGATTCTACGTAGTTATTATGCATAAAACTCACAAGAATGTGTGTAAAGAGAATGAAACAAACCTTAAAGTCCTTCATCCACGATTCAATCTCCTCAACCACAACGTTTGCTTTCAAGTACTTCTTGCTATCAGGAGTCTGGATAATGACAAGGGGAACTTGGCTCTCTTCTACTCCAAAGTACTGTTATACCAAAGAACAAACTATGCTTAGTTATGTGTAACTTATAGCATAAGAAAATGATTGATATAGACAAAGAATGTAATAGTTAACCTCCAAGGCGCCTTTGCCGCCCTCAGCATCACCAACAAGGAAAGAAAGATCTTGTCCTTTGTAAGATGTAGCAACTTTACGGAACTTCGATTTTAAAGATTCAGCTGATTCTCCAGTGAAGTTGACAAACATCATTACCTGAATTTCAAAATATTACTACAACCAATCAAAACCAAAAGATCATAGAAGAGTTTAAAAATTAAGAGCTATCCAAAAGCTAGAACCAAACATAACAAGTTACCTTAGTGGCAGAGCTGTCGAAGAATGATGCAACATATGGACGGTTGCTTGGATCACTGTCAAAGACTGTGACAAGTGGAATGCTTGACTCTTTGAGAAACTTCTCTAGAGCTTCCCCATTGAAGTCCTATATTCAAGATTTCTAGATCAGTTAAACAGCATGAAACGTTATTTAATTGATGTAACGTACAATACAAGTGTCCCTTTGTACCTTGGAATCAACAAACAGTTCATCGAAAGGCTTGAAAAGCCTCACGACAGGTCCTGCCACTGATGAGTCTCCACGAGGAAGAAGCTTGGCATCCAAAGTGTGTGCAAAATCATAGTCACCGCGCAGTTTCTCAGCAAGGGCTATGAAAGAATCAAACTCCTCACCGGATAACTTAGGGAACACGCCAACCTAAGACAACATAAATGGACAATTACTTAGATTAAATTAGAGCCAGTCTTGGATATAATAAAAATGCAGCATTCGTTTATAACTGCCAAATTATTGGTGGTTAATATGTATAGATTACTCGCCCCCAAAATAATTAAAAATATGTAAATATTGATCATTTAATAATTGTTTTAAGCCCTATGAATCTCAGGACTAATCCTAGCTGCAACGCTTAATAAAACATTCTTAAAAAAGGGAATGACATGCGAGGCACTTACAGCAACAACATTCTTTTCACCGACAACCTCAGCAGCATCAGCAGCTGTCTTAATCTCAGATGAAGCAGGTCCACTTTGCTTCTTGACATAAGAGACAATACCGGGAGCTTCACGAGGTCCGTTGTAATCTTGAATAGACTTTCCTCCATTTCTCAAAATCTTGATAGTGGGGAAGCCCTGAATCTTGTACTCGTTTGCAATGCCTTTGTTTGATTCCTCACTAGCATCAATCTTGGCAAGAACGAGGGGAGGGTTATGGGTGATCAACTCTGATGCAGCCTTCTCGTACTGTTATCAAATATCACCAACGTTAGTCATGAATCTAGTCAATATATATTACTATTAATATATACCATATTACTAGCCATATACCATTAATTTTGGTGAAGGAAAATTTTAGTCAATAAATATTCATAAAATTTTGAATATAATCAATCATAATTTTATGAAAATCATTTGTAAATGGAAGTTTCATATTTTAAAATGTAATTATTATTTAACAATACACTTAATCAATATATTTATCAATAACATTTTCATAAATAATGCTAAATGTTTTTACAGATATTACTATTATAAAAAAATTATAAATCATATTTACATAAACACTAACATTTTTTTTCTTAATATAGTCAATAATTAAAAGCCAATATGTTTACCTCAGGAGCAAGGCTCTTGCAGTGGCCACACCTAAAAGAATAGTAAAACATAGGGTTACCAAATGAATTATAGGGTTTCGAGACACGATCTATGTCAACAGTTCAAAAAGGCTCAGATCTTACCATGGGGCGTAGAACTCGACGACGATGAAGTCATGCTTGTTGATGGTTTCGGTAAAGTTAGAGTGGTCTAGAGTCAAGACGAACTCCTTCGTCTCCGTCTCTTCGCTTCTTGAAGAAGCAAAGATAGATAAGACCACGATCGAAAACAACGCGAAACCTTTAAACGCCATTATCGTTTTCCCTTCTCCCTCTCTACTGTACCAATGTTTGTATGAATGTTATGCTTGTGTCTGAACGAGAACATATATATAGCTCTAGTCATTAATGAAATAACACGAAAATGCTGGATTCTAAGTGGTCATAAATACACGCGTCGAGTTTTAATTGGGTACACTTAGTCATTGGATTTTAATTACCTTTTTTGTAAAAGGGGATTTTAATTACCTTTTTTTTTTGTAAAAGGGGATTTTAATTACTTTGGAAGGATTTTGTTTTAATTGACTCTTGACCATAGAACGAAAGACTATTTAATATTTCACTATTTACTTCTTTAAACAGCAGTGAAAATCATATTAATGAGGATTTGAAAAAATCTTGTAAGAAGATGTGGCCGTTTCTGATTAATAATTTATTGTTCATTTTGGTAAGAATATTGGGTCAACATTCAAAATCAATTGAATTTTGTAAATGACTGACTAAATATGTAGAGAATGTAAATGGAGGTTTGATTTTGATAATTCTCCAAATGGCATTATTATTATAGGTTTTGAAGTTAAATTTTATACTACAATTTTTATTAAATTATTTTACGTTTTTGGAATGTTTAGTTAAAATGTCAATATATCATAATTATGACAATACATCTGCAAATCATGTCTAACACATCTACATAGTTCCTCTTCATTTTTTCAATATTGTATGTTCCATAATGGCAAAATGATCTCTATACTGAATAATGCTATTACACTTAGTTTTATGTAAATCTATGGATTTCCGATTGATTCATACTCTTTTCTTGTCAAGAAAAATTCACAGAAATGTGTATATTAATAATTAAACAATAAGCTACACACTTTTTTTTTTGTATTTGGTGAGTACTAAGGACAACCCTTGTACAAGTTTTTTGTCAATGAAAATTCTGTGATTAGTTTAGAAATATTTATGTAGAGAATATAGTTTAAGAATCAACGAATCTTCATTTCATATTCTCTTAATTTTTATAATCCGATGAATGTCATTTGACTCTCTTTTTTTTTTAGCAAATCATTTGACTGCTAAGAACCTGTTATCATAGTTCAGGACGTCGATTTTGCTTCTATTCTTGTTTTCATGACTTTCCTTCTGTCATTAGATTGATAAGAATTTATATTGTATTTTGGTTTCACTCTCTTGCTGTAAAATGTATTGTGGATGTGTTTTCAGTCAACATGGAATCTTCCACGTTTAAGAAGAAGTTAAATCATCATTTATTTGTTAATCCTGGAAAGTTAAAAGAAGTTACAAACTATTATGTGCAAGCTTTTGGAGCGGTTATAAAGAAAGCTTTTTATTTTCTCTCTATGTCGAGCTATTTTTAGATGACACTATTCTTGTCATTTCCAAAGGAGTAAAAGATCTATCTAAGTATGTTATTTCTTTCTTTTCCATTATTTTTGTTATCTTTTTTTGTTTAATCTAATCACTATACATATTTGACTAATGAAAGGGAAACTATAATCAGGCTTGAAGTGACAGTGAATGTTGATGAAGTCAAAACATTAGCTCTTAACAATGATAATAACTCTGAAATAGAACTTAGACATGAGAAAGATTACTCATGGTTGATCTCAGTTGAAGAAGGAGATAGAGGAATTCAAGCTAAAATATTAGATCCGTATGGTTATATATGGGCTCTTTCTCATACTAAGGCAAAGAACACTTGTAAACATGTAAGTATTAAATCACTTTGTATTTAAGTTCTAAATTTCGATAAGTCAACAAAATAATTCATTATATTGTTGTTTTATAGTGCTATTGCTCTTCTCCAATTCATTTGTTTGACTCTCTGTGTACTCACCCTAGAACACTGCGTTGGATAAAACTAGATTCACCCACGTCTGCTTATGTACAAGAATTGAACGTTTCAAGTAAACTAGAAGAGGTATAGTGTCATTTTGAACTAATCTTGATTGATATCATTGATGCATGTTAATATCTCTTTTCATCCTTAGAAATACAAAACGTTCGTTATAACATGTAATGACCATGTCGATAACCGAAGTCAAGATTTCAAGACCATTCCATTTCCATACCATGGTTTTACTTCTCTCATGCAATATATGATTAATGTAAGTTTGTTTTGCTTGTGTATTTACAGTATGTATATGCTTCATTTTGTTTTAATTTCACTTAGGTTTTTGTGTTATTAGGTGTATTGTTACATGGTCGTAATCCGCTGGGCTAATTTGATAATTCGATTCAAGACGAAAGAGATTGAAAAGAGAGTTTTATGAGAGGTTGGATAAAGTTCTTTTAAGGGTTCATTCAAGACTTGAATGTATTAATTTTAATCTGGACACCAGTCCTCTTGGCCATAGGAAACTCGGAGTAGAATGTGTTGTTAAATTGCTTCAGACAATTCTTGCCAAAATAGGATATAAGGAAGGGATGAACGATTCCATCAACACGGAACTCGTTAATTGGATCGATTTATTAGGGTGGTCTGCTTGGGTTTATTCTTTTATGTTTTGATTATTGTATTTAATACATTAAATCTAACTATACTAAAAGGCAAATACTAAGCCTTCTGAGATGGTCCACGTAGGACTAGAAATTCATCCAGTAAGAAATTAGCGTTCAGCCATGTCAGCAACGACTTGGTTCAAGTTGGGCTTCGGGTGTATTTTGCAACCCACTAAGTTCGGGCTTTTGTTTATTTTGGCCCACCTGTGTTGTGTTGTTACGGAGACGCAGAGACGGCGTAACCCAAATCCTTCTTCCCCTACCTTTCGACTTCCACCTCTTCCTTTCCCCTCCTCTGCAAATCCGTTTAGACAATTACTTCATCACTAATTGATCTAATCAAGACTTTGTTTCAACTCTTTCAATGGCTTCTTTTCACCTTCCTTTCAATTTTCCTATTTATATATCTCTTTTCTTAACTTATGTCTCCATTGAAATTATTCTCTCAGAAAAAAAAAAACTCAAGACACTCAACCGATGGAACCCACCGGTAACTCCTCCGACTCCAGTGACCGCAAGACCGGCAAGAAGATCGTCGCCTCCTCTGCTACTGTGAAACCAAATGGGAAGTCCATCGCTTCCTCCGCGATTGCGACGACTGATGTTTCATCTCCTGTTCCGGTGAAACCAAACGTTGCTACCGATCTCTCCTCCGTGCATGCAGACCAAGTCATGTTATTCCGAGATGTCTCATTCGGCCCACGCGAAGCGGAATTGAGGTTTCGTCTGATTCACTTCTGGGAGGCTCGAAATCCACTCACGAAAACACTCATCGGACAAGAAATGCTTCTTATCGATGAAGAGGTCAGTCTCAAATTTTTTTTTATTTTTTCTATAGGTTTAGTATTGCTCGATTGAGATGGTATCTATATTAATCGATGCTTTGATATTATCTACAATAGCTGGTGTCTCTTGGCTTGGGTTGCCGACAAAGTGCAGCTGCTCTTGGGTAGCTTTATCAGCAAGGAGGATGTCTATCTTATCCTGTAGAGCTTTCAACTCCTTCCTCGTTTGCTTATCCTCAGTTCTACTGCTTCTGTCGTGGTCTCCACTGTAGACTGCATCACTCTTTACCATGTTGTCAACCAGTTCTTCTGCATCCTCCTCAGTTCTCCCCAAGAAGAACCCATTGCTAGCTGTATCCAGTCTGGCTCTGTACTTAGGAAGAGCACCACGGTAGAATGTGCTTAGCAAGCTCTCCTTAGAAAAGCCATGGTGTGGGCATTGAGCTTGGTAGCCCTTGAATCTCTCCCAGGCTTCACTGAAGCCTTCCAAGTTCTTCTGTTGAAAGCTGGAAATCTCGTTTCTCAGCTTAGCAGTTCTTGAAGTAGAGAAGAACTTCTCCAAGAATGCTTTCTTGCAGTCATCCCAAGTAGTGATGGAGTCACTGGGTAGAGACTTCTCCCACTGACGTGCCTTATCCCCCAAAGAGAAAGGGAATAGCTTGAGCTTTAAGGCATCTTCGGACACACCATTGGTTTTTGACAACCCACAGTAGCTGTCGAACCTGTCCAAGTGATCAAATGGATCCTCTAGAGCCAAGCCATGATACTTGTTGTTCTCGATCACGTTGAGGAGTCCTGATTTGATCTCAAAGTTGTTGGCTGCCACAGCGGGTGCTCGGATTCCCAATCTATGACCATGAATGTTGGGGCGGTCGTAAGTGCCAATGGGTCGAGCTGCTCGCTGTTGGTTTTGAGGTATGTCTCCCATATCAGTACTCAATCTCTGCAAGTGAGCCTGTTGCTCTTCTTCTCTTCTATTTCTAGCACACTCTCTCTCTAAAGCTCTGATGTCTGCAGCTATTGGAACTAGGTTTGATGGACCCCTGCTCCTCAAGTTCATACACCTGTAGATTAAAGGGAGGTGAAGAAAAAGAATCAGTAACCAAAAGAAAATAAAAATGACTTAGTCTCAAGCAAGTGACTAAATCTCAATGTTCAAATCTACTCAGAATTTGGCAACGGCGCCAATTTGATGTTAGGAGTTTTCAAGGCTCCTAAGACAAATGTTGTAGTATAGAAGATTGTCGAACCAGTTCTGAGGGATATCAAAGCACTGAGAATGCAAGTACTCACTTAATCTAAGTGCAACCAATGATTTAGAAGGGTTTTAAACTATGACTAAAACTAGAAAGCAATAACAGAATGATACTTTCTTGACTAAAGGAAAAGAGAACTCATGGGTATAGGGATTAGACCTTGGGTGATCAAGTATCGAACTAAGGATGGCAGATGATCAATCAAACTATCAACCTTAAGCCTAGACACAATTCTAAGCAAGCTCTATGTCTAGATGAATGCTCATTTGCTAACATATCTCAAACATCAAATGTCTTTGGTTGAATAATATGAAAGCAATCATTACTAACAAGTCTATTAGCTATCTTAGTACCTTTAACAACAAATGTCTTTGGCAAAGTATACTAAAAGCCTAGGAGAGTTGTCTCGGGCATTTCATCGAACACCTTTCGGGTGAGAAATGCCTAAGGATCAACAACTGAGTGGCCAACTCAGAAGATGCATTATGATTACTCTACTAGCAAGGAAATATGAATGATCTACACTAAAACATCCTAGCTCTAACCTAATCACCCTTAATCTCCCTAACCCATGAATTCAAAAGGTGATTACTCACTAATCTCCATGATTCCTCTTAAACCCATATTGGATTTCAGATTAATCATGTAGAGAAATAGATAAGAAATCAACAAGAACACAAGAACATAACAATCAAAATCCAAGAGATGAACTTCTCAAGAGAGTTCTTGTGTCTTTCTCAATAGATCAAAAGATAAAAGATAATCTGCCACTGGTGGCTACAAAAGATGTTTAAAACATAGGTTTTTCCAAGTGCAAAACGTCCAAAATAAATTGCAAAAAGGTCCTTAAGAAATCATGATTTTCGGCAGCAAAATAACGCGGAGCGACTTGCAGGTGTCGCTCCGGGAAGTCGCTCCAGGGCCGATTTTTGGTGTGTCCGGGCGAGAGGTCGCGAGCGACTTTGGTGTGTCGCTCCAACGGGTCGCTCTGGATCGGGAGCGACCTTGGTAGGTCGCTCTGAGAGGTCGCTCCAGGCTTCGCTTCGTGTCGTCTCGCCATAGAGACGCGAGCGACCTCGGGGTGTCGCTTTGGGAGGTCGCTCCGAGAAGGGTGTGAGATGCGAGCGACCTCGGTGCGTCGCTCTGGGCAAGTCGCTCTAGCTTCCTACGGGATGAATATGGCGAGCGACTTCACGGGGTCGCTCTAGCTAGGTCGCTCTGAGAGGTGCTTTGGAGCGACCTCATGACGTCGCTGCGGAACCTCGCTCCCATGCTCTGCTCGTCCAATGATCACCTGTTTCACGTCCTTTAAGCTCCAAATGCATCCAAATGTCCCCAAGAACTCCATGTGGCACTCCAACACCTAATGAGGACAATGAATGCAAAATGCAACCTAGACATGGCTAAATCCTAATCTATATGATGAAAATGCTAATGGATGAATGGATAAAACAATGCAAATATGCAAGATATCAACTCCCCCAAACTTGTTCTTTTACTTGTCCACAAGTGAACTTTCTAGAACTCATAGGGAGAGAGGTTGAAGGTGGGAGCACATAGCCAAAAGAAACACAACTAGCACACTCTCTTATTACACTCTAGCTTCTCTAGGCCTATCTTAACTCTTTTTGTTCTTACACTCATCATCAAGCATCCACACATTCAAATCAACCAACTCTCACATTCATTAAGCACAAAACATCAGGTGAATTCTTGCAAATGGTCAGTTGGTCCAAGTCATTTGGTTGGGTAAGGGAAGGCTTTTATTCAAGTGATTCAAGAGGTTCAAAACATATGATCTTTAAGGTGGTTTACTCTCAAAACAAGTAGCCTTGACATTGCACATAATATATCTAAGAAAGGGACCAACTCATGCATACAATGCTCAATCTCCATTGTTCTACCCTTTTCCCAAACATACAAATCACACAATCATTTCCCAATGTCAAACCCTACTCACATCTCTCACCAAAAGATCCTAAGAACTTTAACTCCTTCTCTTTGAAATCTACAAGGGATTTTTCACAACCTCAAAACATTTCTTAGCTCCTAACAACTTTGCTAGCCCCCTTTTCTTTTCTTTTTCTTTTTTTTTTTTTTTTTTTCGATTTTTTTTTTTTTATATATTTTTTTTTTTTTTTTTTTTTAGGTTGGGGGCCAAGACTTTTCAAAACTAGAGCTAGAGGTTCTCTACTTATCCCAGAAAATCGATTCACTTAAGCACAAAGAGTCTATCCTTTTTATTTTTCATTTCTCCCAAATCATGATCACAACACTCACCCTCCCACCTATAGCTAGACAAAAGAGTGTCCAATCTAGCAAAAATGAAGATCAAGCATTGTCGTTCCCGATACTCTCAACATTATGCGCATGTAAGACTTTCCGAAGAAGGCCTCACTCATCAAACAATGAAAGCTTAAAAGGAAGGAAAGGTTTTGGGAGTGGTCTACCACTAGAGTTTGTCAAAAAGATTGGCATAAAAGATGTGACAACTCCAGTGTGTATAGCCATGACTCAGTACACAAGGGACCCTAAGCAAGAAGCATTAAGTTCATTCATTTCTAATAAGGTTGTAGTTGGCTTCAAAGACTGAGTTTCAGCAATCAACAAGTTTCAGGAAGAGTTTTCAAGGCTCGAAACATACAAGTCTTTTTGAGAGGTGCAAAAGCTAGTCAAGTGCAACGTAGTGTTCTTTACAAGGCATTCAAATCATTGCTCCCAATGCAAGTGAATGCAACCTATATGCTCTAGACTCTCCTAAAAATGCAAATGATGCAAACTAAATGATTGATTTTTTTTTTTTTTTTTATCTATGCAAATAGGTATGCCATGCATGACTCAATGAAACAACATCAAAGCAAACATGATCAAATACTTGGTACCTCCCCCAAACTTGAGTGACACAGTCTCTGTGTCGTCAAGTAGAGAGAGAGATACCGAAAAGAAGACTAATATGCAAAAATGAAATGGTATATACAAGGGAGTGTGGTGGGTTACCTTCTATAGGGAATGAGTAGAGGGAGATGCTCCCTCCTCGTCGTCCTCAGGTGGTAACTCTTCAAGGTGCTCATCAGCAGGGGTGTCCATCTCTTCAATGTAGAAGGCTTGCCCGAACACAGTTGGTTTCCTCATTTTCCTCTTGATGTCAAAGTGGAGGATGTTCTCTTTACCCAAATGGAGATCAATCGTGCCTTCCTTCACATTAACAATAGCTCCTGCTGTAGCTAAGAATGGCCTTCCTAGAATCAATGGATCTTGAGCCTCCTCACCCATCTCAAGCACCACAAAATCTGTAGGTATCTCATACCTTCCAATCTTCACAGGGAGGTCCTCTAAGATGCCCACAGGGTACTTCACTGAACGATCAGCTAACACCAGAGAGAGTCTACACTTCTTGTACTGAGTGAATCCAAGCTTCTTTGCAACAGACAAAGGCATCAAGCTGACACTAGCTCCCAAATCGCAGAGACTTTTCTCAAATACCATAGGTCCAAGAGCACAAGGTAGTGTGAAGCTTCCTGGATCCTCTAATTTCTCTGGAACATCAAGCCTCTGGATGATGGCATTGCACTCATGGGTAAGATTCATCATGCTTTCCATCTCCTTCTTCTTTGCAGCTACAACATCTTTCAGGAAATTGTTGTATTGAGGAATCAACATGAAAGCATCGATGATGGGCATTGCAACCTGAGCTTCACTCATTTGCTTCTCAAACAGAGCTTTGTATTTCTCTAGCAGCTGCTTCTTGAATCTACCAGGGAATGGAAGTTTGGGTTCATAGGGAGGAGGAACAAAAGAACTTTCACTTGCTGGAGTAACAACTTCACCATCCTTTACTGTCTTCTTCTCCTCTCCAACCTTTCCTTTACCTTTGGCTTCCACTATCTTCTCCAAGATCTCGTCATTGATCTTCTCATCAACAATCACCACTTCATCATCTATGTTGATGGCAACCCCCTCACCTAATTTCTCAGCATCCTTGGTGAGGGTTCTAGGAGGTAACTGCTTACCACTCCTAAGGGTGATAGCTTTGGCCTCCTTGGGATTTTGGTCAGACTTTCCAGGTAGAGATCCTTGCTGGCGATTCTGGTGAGTGTTCATGGAAGCAAATTGATTCTCTAAATTCCTGACTGTAGAAGCAAGGTGTGAGAATTTGTTGTTGAGCTCATTGTAGCTCCCATCAATCTTGGAATGAAGGTTCTTCAACTCATAACCAACTTGCTTCTCACTTCTAGTCTGAGACTCCAAGATTTGCTTCAGTAAGGTATCAGTGCTGCTCTCTTGAGGAGCAGAGGAACCAGACGAGGGGTTTTGCTGAGGCTGATAGCTGCCTTGCTGGTTGTTTCTTGGCGGATAGCCACTCTGCTGGTTGTTGGAATAGGACTTCTGTTGGTAGTTGTTGTACTGAAAGTTGGGTTCTTTCTTGTACCAGCTACCATTGTTGTTGATGAAACACAGCTCTTCCTGACCTTCCAAACCCTCAACTTCATGGACAATAGCTGGTGTCTCTTGGCTTGGGTTGCCGACAAAGTGCAGCTGCTCTTGGGTAGCTTTATCAGCAAGGAGGATGTCTATCTTATCCTGTAGAGCTTTCAACTCCTTCCTCGTTTGCTTATCCTCAGTTCTACTGCTTCTGTCGTGGTCTCCACTGTAGACTGCATCACTCTTTACCATGTTGTCAACCAGTTCTTCTGCATCCTCCTCAGTTCTCCCCAAGAAGAACCCATTGCTAGCTGTATCCAGTCTGGCTCTGTACTTAGGAAGAGCACCACGGTAGAATGTGCTCAGCAAGCTCTCCTTAGAAAAGCCATGGTGTGGGCATTGAGCTTGGTAGCCCTTGAATCTCTCCCAGGCTTCACTGAAGCCTTCCAAGTTCTTCTGTTGAAAGCTGGAAATCTCGTTTCTCAGCTTAGCAGTTCTTGAAGTAGAGAAGAACTTCTCCAAGAATGCTTTCTTGCAGTCATCCCAAGTAGTGATGGAGTCACTGGGTAGAGACTTCTCCCACTGACGTGCCTTATCCCCCAAAGAGAAAGGGAATAGCTTGAGCTTTAAGGCATCTTCGGACACACCATTGGTTTTTGACAACCCACAGTAGCTGTCGAACCTGTCCAAGTGATCAAATGGATCCTCTAGAGCCAAGCCATGATACTTGTTGTTCTCGATCACGTTGAGGAGTCCTGATTTGATCTCAAAGTTGTTGGCTGCCACAGCGGGTGCTCGGATTCCCAATCTATGACCATGAATGTTGGGGCGGTCGTAAGTGCCAATGGGTCGAGCTGCTCGCTGTTGGTTTTGAGGTATGTCTCCCATATCAGTACTCAATCTCTGCAAGTGAGCCTGTTGCTCTTCTTCTCTTCTATTTCTAGCACACTCTCTCTCTAAAGCTCTGATGTCTGCAGCTATTGGAACTAGGTTTGATGGACCCCTGCTCCTCAAGTTCATACACCTGTAGATTAAAGGGAGGTGAAGAAAAAGAATCAGTAACAAAAGAAAATAAAAATGACTTAGTCTCAAGCAAGTGACTAAATCTCAATGTTCAAATCTACTCAGAATTTGGCAACGGCGCCAATTTGATGTTAGGAGTTTTCAAGGCTCCTAAGACAAATGTTGTAGTATAGAAGATTGTCGAACCAGTTCTGAGGGATATCAAAGCACTGAGAATGCAAGTACTCACTTAATCTAAGTGCAACCAATGATTTAGAAGGGTTTTAAACTATGACTAAAACTAGAAAGCAATAACAGAATGATACTTTCTTGACTAAAGGAAAAGAGAACTCATGGGTATAGGGATTAGACCTTGGGTGATCAAGTATCGAACTAAGGATGGCAGATGATCAATCAAACTATCAACCTTAAGCCTAGACACAATTCTAAGCAAGCTCTATGTCTAGATGAATGCTCATTTGCTAACATATCTCAAACATCAAATGTCTTTGGTTGAATAATATGAAAGCAATCATTACTAACAAGTCTATTAGCTATCTTAGTACCTTTAACAACAAATGTCTTTGGCAAAGTATACTAAAAGCCTAGGAGAGTTGTCTCGGGCATTTCATCGAACACCTTTCGGGTGAGAAATGCCTAAGGATCAACAACTGAGTGGCCAACTCAGAAGATGCATTATGATTACTCTACTAGCAAGGAAATATGAATGATCTACACTAAAACATCCTAGCTCTAACCTAATCACCCTTAATCTCCCTAACCCATGAATTCAAAAGGTGATTACTCACTAATCTCCATGATTCCTCTTAAACCCATATTGGATTTCAGATTAACCATGTAGAGAAATAGATAAGAAATCAACAAGAACACAAGAACATAACAATCAAAATCCAAGAGATGAACTTCTCAAGAGAGTTCTTGTGTCTTTCTCAATAGATCAAAAGATAAAAGATAATCTGCCACTGGTGGCTACAAAAGATGTTTAAAACATAGGTTTTTCCAAGTGCAAAACGTCCAAAATAAATTGCAAAAAGGTCCTTAAGAAATCATGATTTTCGGCAGCAAAATAACGCGGAGCGACTTGCAGGTGTCGCTCCGGGAAGTCGCTCCAGGGCCGATTTTTGGTGTGTCCGGGCGAGAGGTCGCGAGCGACTTTGGTGTGTCGCTCCAACGGGTCGCTCTGGATCGGGAGCGACCTACCAAGGTCGCTCTGAGAGGTCGCTCCAGGCTTCGCTTCGTGTCGTCTCGCCATAGAGACGCGAGCGACCTCGGGGTGTCGCTTTGGGAGGTCGCTCCGAGAAGGGTGTGAGATGCGAGCGACCTCGGTGCGTCGCTCTGGGCAAGTCGCTCTAGCTTCCTACGGGATGAATATGGCGAGCGACTTCACGGGGTCGCTCTAGCTAGGTCGCTCTGAGAGGTGCTTTGGAGCGACCTCATGACGTCGCTGCGGAACCTCGCTCCCATGCTCTGCTCGTCCAATGATCACCTGTTTCACGTCCTTTAAGCTCCAAATGCATCCAAATGTCCCCAAGAACTCCATGTGGCACTCCAACACCTAATGAGGACAATGAATGCAAAATGCAACCTAGACATGGCTAAATCCTAATCTATATGATGAAAATGCTAATGGATGAATGGATAAAACAATGCAAATATGCAAGATATCACGGGTCCAGAAGCAAAGTTCAATATCGAGTTGCTGATCATATCGCCACCGTCTCATTCACCTGGAATTCTGATTTAGCGGTTCTTGATAACCCTCCGGTCCCATTTCCAGAGGATAGGTTCAGGTTCCACGGCTATGAGGAGTTTAGGGCCAACTGCGACTCTAAGGGTGACCTTTATGGTAAGTCTATTGGATTACTGATGTTTTTTTGCTTAAATCTTTAGATATATTTGATCACCTCAAACGAGTATTAGTGTTGTACATTAATTGAAATATTTGAACAACTGATGAGCACTTTATAGTTACGTTTGATTTAGAAGTTTGATGTATGCGGATTTCTTTGATTTTATAACAGATTATGTTGGCCATATGAAGCTGGTGAATGGGCAGACTATCTCTGACCATATTGTTCTTGACGAGGTTGACATCTCAGAGAAGCGGCATATATGTGTTCATGTTCAGACACATGAGTAAGTTTGTCCATTTGTTAGACGTTTTCATTGTGAGTTGTCCTTAATATATACGGGATTGTTTCATTTTATGTAGTGGACCAGTGATGAAGCTCTACATATGGGACAAGGCTGCATCCGACTTCTGCCAGAAATTCAAATCTTATGGAGGCACCCCAAGCGTTCTGTTAGTCACCACTGTGAACCCCAAACACCTTGGAGGTTAGAATATCACTTATAAAACATCATGTTCATATCCATAACTTAGCTGTCGTATCACAAATTTAACTGTATTAGGTCTTTTTATTTTTATTAGCTGAGACAGAGATTATATTATGGATAGTCATCTTTATTCATACTTTTTAACAGGAACACTCGCTCTCACTACAATGTCATCATCTCGAGTGTTCATGGATGCTGATGTCCAGCCTAGCAAAGATTATCTTGAATGGTATTCATTTGAGAGCTCGGTTATTTTCATGCAAATTTTGCTTTGTCATTTTACACGATTTCATTTCTAACATAATTTTGGCTTCCTTTTTTCCTCAGGTTGAGCTCTAACTCGGACATTGCTAATAGGGTTGCTGCTGAGGTCGTTACCAAGCCTGAGACAGTGACTCTAGGGGAGATATTCTCTTACATCAAGCAGGAAGGTTCTAAGGTATATAAGAGTTGTTCTGTTTTTTTTTAAACATTCATTTCCATGCTCCTGATTATTGATGAAGATTGTTTTTTTTTATACCATGAAGGTTGCTTGGTTTGAATGCACAGCAACTATCGATGATGTTGTCCAGGGTTCTGCCTGGTATTACGTTTCTTGCGGAGGATGTAATAGTAAGGCAGTAAAAGGGCCTACCTCTCTGATTTGTAACAGCAAGAAATGTGGGAAAAGGGAAGTTACAGGCGTTCCTCAGTAAGTGTTGTATACAAATTTTCTTTTTCGTTTTGTCAGTACTAATAGTTAATCTTCTTTCATTGCAGGTACCTCACAAAGATCTCTGTTTATGATGAGAGTGAGCAAGCAGTTTTTGTTGTACTTGGTGATGCTGGCAAAGAGTTGACCGGGAAGCATGCGTCAGAATTAGTTGCCAGTTACTTTGAGGTAATTTCATACCTGACTATTCATAGCGTGATATTTGAAGTAATACCTATTTGATTTTGATTTTTTTTAACGTTAGTCCAATGCTGGTGTGGATGCTGACCATTGTGTGCCGGTGCCGCAAGCTCTACTTGATGCAATAGGGCAGAAGCGCAGATTCATTGTGAAGGTTTCCGACCATAACTTGACAGGCAAGACTCAAACCCTGACTGTCACCAAGATACTCCCGCCAGAAGCTCCACAGCCCATAGAACACTTGGAAGAAAAGGCTAATCCTTCAAAAGGCTTCGAAGATGCTGCGGGTGATATGGTTAGGAAAGCATCTGAGCGTCTTGAGTCAGGAGAAGCCAAGCGCCCCAAGAGTGGCTAAATCAGCTTCAGACTATTCTCTCATGCAGTGATTGTTATTGCTGCGTTTAATTTCTGTTTTTACGTTTACCTAAAGACTATGCTTTCTTTCGTTTCAAATATCAGACTTTGGTTCATTAGAGACTACTCCACTCACTTCATGCATGCTGAGTGGTCGTATTCTTTATTTCATGTTTGAGTGAAGACTTTGTTTTTTCTTTGTTTAAAATTTTGCTTTTGTTAGATATTTGCATTCAGTTTGATAATGACTTGAGTTGTTGGCATCATTGGAATTCATAATAATTACTAGCTTTGTAAAACATTTATAGACTATTTTGTATTATAACTGATGTAAACTGAAATATATGAACCATCATAATATGCTATGAATTATGATTGATGAATTATGATTGGTGTGTAAGATATTAGAGACAAAATGCATGTATACTTATTTTGAGACTGTACATATTAGTTTGTGTAATTTTTTTGATGACCAAGATTAGTTTTGTATAATTATATTTTATTTTGTTCAACCATAACTTTTTACCTCCGCTTTTTGCTTCGAATCGACCAACAAAAAAAAATCTTAGTATCATCTCCATCTTAATATCATCTCCAAATATATAAGAAGGAAACATGTTTTTATCAAGAATTTCCTAAATATAATATAATATCGCTCGATATATAATAAATTAATAAGGATAATGTATTCAAAGTAACAAAAGAAGAAAACATAATATTTGTCATTGGTGATTGAAGACGTAAATTTAGATCCGAATAAACTCTGTTTTAAAATAAGAAAAGTTTTTTTACATTGGCCTATAACAATAATTATTGCCTATTTACATAGAAAACAATGTAAAAATAAATTATATAGTAATAAAGTATATTATAAAAATTAAATAATACAGAAATAAAATATTAAACATGATTTGAATAATAAGTATAAAAAATGTGATGTTAAGATTAATAATATATTTTCAAACTAACCAAAATATGTAAAAAATATATATTTTGGATGATAACTAAAGTTTAACAATTTTTAATTCATTTCACATGTGTTCATCATCCCATACATATTTTAGATGATAAAAACAATAAATTGCAAGTTTTATTCATTTCTAATTTAAATTACTATTTATATTTTTATAAATAGATATAATATTGTAATATAAATATTAAATACAATGCTATTTGTATAAACCCGGGCGTAGCCCGGGCAAAATCTCTAGTATTCATAATATGAGAACAATAGGTTTATGGTATGTATTGATATCCTTTTGTTATGCTATCTATTATGATTTTAACTTATTGATATTTAGGTATTCTGTTAGAGATCTAACCAATTTCGGTTCAGAATAACTATTACGTTTTCGGATCAAATTCAGTTCATTTTTTTGGATTTAGGTTGTTTGCCTAACTCTACCATTAACGGTTAGCGGTTGGAGCATTACATTTTGTTTCTAGGGGTTCCATGATACCCGTCAGCATTTGTATCAAAACTTGTGTTCCAATTTTGAATGAATACTATCAGTTTGGGTGGAAAAAATACTATTCAATTTTTTTTGTTGTCAGTTATACTATTATAAATTACGAAAAATATTATAATAGACAATATTACAACTAATAATTCTATGTAATTTTATGAAGATTCACGTCATCACCTTGAAGCTCCGTATTAGATCCATTAATGCGGTATTCTTTCCGCCATGTTAAAGATTTCTAGTAATCATTTTCTTCCATATGCTGTAAGTATTCAAAATCTTTAGGACCAAACAATCAATTGTCTTATAAAGAAGAGTGTTCAGACGAGCATATTAGGCCTTTAATATTGTACAAACACTCGGCCTTACAGGCCTTTGCGAGTTGAACATTGTAAGCAGAGTGAGAGATCTAATACTATAAAGTAGACTTTGTCTCTCTTTTTAGAGATACACGTCATCAAATAGAGAGAAGAGAGTCTGACACGTGGCATACTAACTTAAACGATTGATACGTTTTGCTAATGGGCATGTCCCGAATATTAGCTTATAGAACCTGAGAGCCCAAACTAGACAAAAGAGAGGACCATATCGCCATTTTCTTCTGCATTCCTCACAGCTTTAGGGTTCATCAGGTTCTATGAATATCCGCTTCTGTCTTCAAACAATGGCGGATCTGAAATAGCGTGTGACCCAACGATTCGTCAGTAATCTTTCCATCGGACTCTGTTCATGACGATTTAGATTCGATTCTTCACCTCCGAAGCGTTACAAGTCTCATTATTCAGCATCATTAACCCAAACTTAACTCTTCCTCACCACCACGATCTTGAATTCAATGAATCTTATCCATCTACCAGTCGGTGATTCGCACCTATAAGAAACTTAGTATTCATCCATTAAACATCATCCTCACATTTCCTAATACTGAGAAAATTTTTACTTTCAATATTTGAGAGCAGCGAATTTCTTACCGGCGATTTGAAACGAAATGGACTTCCGGCTATCTATGGGACCACAACAAGTCATCCTGGATTGGCACCTGAATCCCGTCAACCCGACCCGTTTCCTGAACGTCGTGGAGTGATTCAGTCAGCTTCTACGGCTGTTTTGTCGTCTGAGTCATCATATTCGGTACGTCCTTCGTCGTTATCTCAAATCAGCAGATTGGTTTGGAAAAGAGGTTAGATCATCAGAGAAGAAACTGAAACAATCTCCAATGACGGAGGGGAAATGCGGAGATATAGGATTTGATGGTGGATTACATGCAATTTGTTTCTTGAGACAGAGATCGTCGTAGCAGTTGGAGCAAAGATTCATGGTGGTGGACCTGTCGAGGAAGCCGCAGCTGTTAGAACAGAGACAGTGGCCTTCCGGCGTCTGACATAAATGTTTTTCCGCCACAGATCTTGAAAGGAAGTTTGATTTTTTAAATCAAAAATCTAGAAAAAGGCAATTGATTTAAAGAGATAATGAATCTGCAGAATCTAAAAGAAAGAACATGACACGAACCGGAATCTGGTCACAGAGAGAAACACAACAAAAAGAAAAAAATAAAATCGGTAATAAAAGTGAAGAAAAATATCTTTCGCTTCCTCAGCAACTAAACAGGGATTACAAGAAAAGAATGAGATGGAAAGTTTATTAAAAAGCGAGAAGATAGAGAAGGAAACATCTCATAGAGAAGAGATAAGAGATATTAGGAGCGAAAGAGGATTTGTGAAAACCGATTCTTGAGAAAAGAAGAAGGAGAGGCTTTAGAATCGGGCCTTAACAATGTCTACAATCGTAGGTGAGGTCCACTAAGCAAGCATCGGTATTTGATTCCGACGAGCACCATGTAACCCAAACATTTAAAATTTCAAGAATTGGTTATTTTTTTTACGGGCAATCAAAAGCTCAAACTTTTTTTTTTACGGGCAATCAAAAGCTCAAACTTGGACAAACCTTTTACATAAAAAAATGAAGTCTCACACCCACAACATTAAAACGCAGATCGTTAAATCAAAGATAACGATTAATAATTTAGAGAAGACACATGTAGCTAACGGGTTTACCAATGTGTGAAAGAGACGAAGCCTCCTAAAGCGAAAATTTAGGACATTTTATTTAATTGCAAATAGTTTCCATAAGAGCATCAAATGTTCATGTAAAATACCGACCACTAGACACATGAGCTTAATTGTTAAGCACGTCTACATAATGACTAAATCATCACATAATAAGAAGACCCCAATCAAATAATGCACATGGTTAAACAGTGTAGACCCCAGTTGTTATGAAAAAAAAAAACATAATTACAATAGGAGCGTAAGTGACCCAACTTTAATAACGCCCAACACAACATGAAGTCCACTACAACTCCACACATAAACACAAGAGAGCTCCAGCCTTTTGTACCTGCAAAGATGAACGTAAGAGACAAATAAAACCAGACTGCTTTTAGTAACAAATTTACTATATTACAGTCTGTCAATGAAGGCCAAATCTACTTTACAGCTAGAGCTTAAGGATAAGATTAGGAATCAAACTAGATACTTCTAAGTCGTGGGTATATATATATACACATTGTAATAGCTCATTGTAAATTACCAAGAAAGTATTATTCAGAACTAAAAGTATTGTCTTTTTTCTAAACATTCATATGGTACCAGAGTCATTGTAAGCCTTAACAGATATCAACAATGGCTGATCCACTCAATCTCTACCAATTTCCCGGTAATGTTTATGTCTTCAATTGCATTTTCACAAAAGGACACCTACAAATTACTATGACGCCTTCAGTGAAATCTAAAATAAATTTTCCTTTTGCTAAAGGGCTTTCGAAAAAAATTTATACTTTAATAAAAAAAAATCTTTACAAAACATCACATTTACTATACAATTGATGAAGCGTTCCAACCATCTCACAACTCATCTATAAATACTGAAATGCAGCTCATATTGAGTCGGCAAACAAAACAGCATAGATCAACATGGTCCAACAACATCCCTTCTAAAAGCTTCAAAGCCTCCTCAAGTAAATTCAGGTTGACATTATTGCACGGTTACCTAATGCAAACAAACTCGATTCTAATGGATGCTACAACCGACACTCAAGTCAATAAGAACATCGACCTACACCCGATGATAGTCTCTACTAGCATCATTGCACATGTACAACAACCTTATGACACGATGTCTCACGGGTGATAACTTAAAAGATCGTTACATTTGCGTAGTACTAGAGTAATTTCATAATGTTGATGACATAAACACATCTCAGCATATATAGCAACCGAAGGTATGTATGACAAAACTATTTAACTATATAATAATATTATGCATGGTAAATTCCAAGGTTGGTCGGTCCATATTGGATAAACTACACGTGAATGTAACGTGGAAAATTATAGGAGAATACTAGAAACAATCACATGTCACCACTACAACTTTGAAAACCGGATACTTCCTTCTACTACAAGAAAATGATAAGTTTTGTTTTCAAAACTAAGAAAAATATGTTAGATAACTGTTTTGGGGTACTATTTCGAAAATCATAACTAATACAAAATTATTTCAACTACTTTAAGACTTTAATAATTACCTACACTGAGTTAGAATTTAAGAATTAAAGACAAATATTTAACAACTTTGGATGAAAGTAAAACTCACATTTAGTTTTACATTAAAAAAAAAACAATGACATATGCTCACATTCTCCATGGCGCATCTACGAAACTATAACATTCCCAAAAGAATCATGCAACATCTGGGTCCAAACCAAAGAACATCACACCCAATACACTTAAGAGCAGATGATAAGTCAGTAGCAATATGCTATATAAACAGTATGCTGCAGAAGCTGTATGCTTTTGCTAAACTGTTTAATAGAATGATTGATAGAGCAATATGTATATATTATTTAAAATTATCAAAATTAGTATATAATATATTTATTTCTAATGAATATATTTCTATAATATATATATATATATATATATATTAATATATAAAATTAAAAAATATATGAAATTAATTTATTTTATTTAATAAATTCAAAATTATATTTATATAGGAAAATATTATTTAAAAAAATCAACTAAAATATCTATTTTAAAAAATAACATTTCACATTTAAAATATAATTAATATAATATTTCACATTTAAAATATAATATAATTATATATATTTATTTAAATTTAAAATACTATTTTAAAAGAATATTTCTTTAAATTTATTTTAGAAAACAAAATTTTATTTTCTGGATATAAAAATAATTTTTTGATATTATTAAATAAAATAAATGAATTAGTTATATATTTTTTTTAATTTTATAAATTATAAATATAAATGTTTTTCTAAAAGTTTCATATGAGAGCATTGACTAGAAATCATTTGGAGAGCATTAACATTTAGTAAAAGTTTTTCTAACAATTGTTGATTAGATAATGTAGAACATAATACTAATGCTAATGCTCTACCAACCAATACTTTACAAACAAACTTTAATTTGTTTTATTCACAAAATATCAAATTCCGCGCGAAGCGCGGGCTTTCCCTAGTACTACATAAAAGTGGTAATTAACAAAGGGAAAAAAAATAGACGGAAGCTTCTATTTGAGTGAGTTGTAACTTTACCAAACTAGCCCTAACACGACCTCATTTCCCGAGGGTAAAAATTGTAACTATATTACGAAGACACTAGTAGAGACAGTGGCGGAGGAAGAAAACGTCAAGAGTCTAGAGCTTGGCGCCATCAGCGAAATCGAAAAGAGTGAAAGGAGGCGCTGAGCTTAGAGTTTCCGAAAACAATCTCCGGCGAAGATGACTGAGATCACATCGGCGATGGACATCGACGTAGAGGAGAATCATCCTCGCAAGCCGAAAGACGTCGCCGGCGGCTTTGGTGCTCCGCCGCAGAGCAAGGCGACGCCTTGGGTCGAGAAGTACCGTCCTCAATCGCTAGACGACGTCGCAGCACATCGTGACATTGTTGATACGAGTAATTGAGCTCACACACTCTCTCGAATTTCATCACCTAGGGTTTCAGAGGATAGTGGTGGTCTAAAAATTGAGTCTTTTGAAATGGGTTTGCCTCTGATTATGCCTGAGGCTTTGTGTTGGTGAAATTGAAAGTGAATGTTATCTTTCTAATGCTATCTTTGCTCACTTTTGTTTTTTTGTTTTTGTGAAACAGTTGATAGGTTGACCAATGAGAACAAGTTGCCTCACCTTCTGCTCTATGGTCCTCCCGGTACAGGCAAAACATCCACCATTCTAGCCGTTGCCAGGAAACTTTATGGCCCCAAGTTCCGTAATATGATTCTTGAACTCAACGCCTCTGATGATAGAGGCATTGATGTTGTCAGGCAGCAGATTCAAGATTTCGCTAGCACTCAGAGCTTCTCTTTGTGAGTTTCCCTTTCTTTCTTCTTTTGCTTTTTTGTGGTTTGTTTATTATAATGATGAGCATTTGGATATGAAATGTATTGTTAAGGCTTTACCTATGTTAAGCTGTAGCATCATGCTGAGTAGAAGAGTAAGATATATCATTTTGTGTTGCAAGTTTGTTGTGGATGATAAAAATAATAATAATTGAATTGATGATTGCAGAGGAAAATCTTCGGTGAAGTTGGTTCTGCTAGACGAAGCAGATGCCATGACAAAAGATGCTCAGTTTGCTTTGCGTAGAGGTAAGGCTTCATATACTCGGTTGTTTTTGGTTATGTTTAAGTATGGTACTAACTAGTATGTTTCTTTTTCTTTTCTTTTTTTTTTTGCTAGTGATTGAGAAGTACACAAAGAGTACTAGGTTTGCGCTCATCGGAAACCATGTCAACAAGATCATCCCAGCTTTACAGTCCAGATGTACCCGATTTAGATTTGCCCCTCTTGATCCTGTTCATGTGAGTCAACGTCTTAAACATGTCATAGAAGCTGAAGGGTGAGGGAATAAAAGATATTTCAATCTTCAAAACTATTTGTTAGTTGTGTGTGTTGTCTCCACCCTGTCTCTTTGCTAATTGTGCTTCTTTTTTTTGTAATTGGACTAGGCTTGATGTGAGTGAGAGTGGTTTGGCGGCTCTTGTACGGCTGAGCAATGGAGACATGAGAAAAGCCATGAACATTTTGCAGTCAACGCATATGGCGTCAGTGAAAATTACAGAGGAAGAGGTTTACCTCTGCACAGGAAACCCATTGCCAAAGGACATTGAGCAGATATCTCATTGGCTTCTAAATGAATCATTTGCTGAAAGCTACAAAAGTATGTGAGCCATAACTTACTAAAGTTAACTGATTCCATATGTCTGTCCTGGCTCTTCTTGATTGCTACCTTACTCTGTGCAGAAATATCAGAAATGAAGACGAGAAAAGGACTTGCGATTGTTGATATCGTCAGAGAGGTTACCATGTGAGTGACATACTTGGTTATTTGCTGATTCTACTGTATGCGTCTGTGAACCAACTAAGTTTTGTTTCTCCAACAGGTTTGTTTTTAAGATCAAGATGACTTCACATGTCAGAGTACAACTGATAAACGATTTGGCAGACATCGAGTTAGTATACTTCTGTTTTTTTTATCTCTTGTGGGTTGTTTCATTGTGAATGCCTGGAGTAGAGAGAGAGAGTAGTAGCTTTTTGTTTCTAATTTTGAGTCTGTTTTTATGGGTTTTTTACAGGTACAGATTGGGTTTTGGATGCAACGACAAACTGCAGCTTGGAGCTATCATTTCTACTTTCACACACGCCAGGTCTGCTTTAATTGCTGCAGCAAAGTAAAACCTGTGTGTTCTTTTATCTTTACCATTTTGGAAACCCTGCATAAGTAGCTTTAATATAATTCAACAAAGACAGAATGTTTTACCTCGCTTATGTTTTCCTGGTAGTCTCTATGTACATTTTTTTTATGGCGGTCTCGGTGCCACCTTGTTATCCCTCTCATCTCAGTGCAGATGCAGGTTGCTAATAACACTATATTAATGAACAAAACCAGTAGTAGAGAAAGAGTGAACTGTTCTGTCTATTCCTAAATTTTGAAAAAATGATTCAAACCTATGTCCTAAGCATTATCTTCCTGTATTTTTAATATTTTGTTTGATAAAAATTCATATTTTCTCTGATATGATTTACCATTTCAACTTATGTAACTAATTCTATAATGTAAAATATTCTCAATACTATGTAACAGATTTTAAAATGAATTTATTCCAAAATTTATGTAGAGAACCATTATATTGCTATGCTGGGTCATACATAGTGTAGGCTGTGTATCTCGTATTAATCAAGGAGCAAAACGAAGGCTTAATTATTGCCAAAAAAAACCCAATCCGTTCCCTTCCGGTTCAGCATAGTGGATTCAAACCGGTTTACCGGCACGTGGGATGCCCGTGGTTGGTAGTTTCCACCAACTCGCACGTGACAGCTTAGAAAGTTCTCTGCCGAACAACAAGTGGATCAAGCGTCGACCACATCTGGTTCCCGCCCAATAGCCGCGACACAATCTCGTTATCTGCGATGGCATCTACGTAATTAAACGGAACTTCGAGGGCGTTGCTCCATCTACTCGGTTCGGTCTTAGCCTCGCACCTGAACTCCGGAGACACTACTCGTTGGTCCGAGCAGCTCGACCCGCCGCCGATCAATTCCGGTTTGTCGAAGTTTAACATAACCGGAGCCATCACATGACCGTTCGCTACCTCACTCCGTCGCTTCTCTATGACACCTTTCTTGTTGTATATACGACACAACACCCAATCGTCCAGCTGTTTCAAACCAACACATCCGGTCAAACAAAACCCGTTACAAAATCGTATTAAAAGAATCCGGTTTGATTCGGTAAACCACTCACCCTTAAACTGTTTCCCTTCCGAACCGACCGGTCAACGTCTGCGAGCCGGTATTCATGCATAATCCAATTGGTTTTCTCTCCTCTCGGAGGTTTTCCGGAATAAAACACTAGAGCCTTCTTTATACCGACCGGTTTAGGACGACCGATTGGTTTATCAGCACCTGTAGCTTTCCAATAGCCAGTACCAGCTGCCCGGTTTGGTCTTGAACCATTTGGGTACTTCCGGTCTCTCGGTGAGAAAAAATACCACTCCTTTTCTCCGTACAAAGCCATGTCTGTAAAATCTTAAACCGGTTAAACTAAACCGACTGTGTCTTCTTCTGTGATTTAAAAAGTAAACAAAAACGTACCGGGAAGGTCCCAAGCATCATATCTATACAAATCGAGTTCAGTGATGATAGGAGCAGCGATCGGCTGCGACGCGCATTTACGGCAGAGATACATGAGGACGAGCTCCTCGTCCGTCGGATGAAATCTAAATCCCGGTGGAAATTGCAAATCAGCCCCTGCTTTCACCATATCTCACTTTTTCTTCTTCTTCTTATTGTTTCTGGTTCGTGAAGATGTTTTGAAACTTCTTAAAGCAATGAAGAGAGTTGAATTTATAAGACAAAGAGAGTCGACACGTGGCGAACAGATAGGGCCTTTCGTGCTGGTGGAATGGAATCTCAGCAAGTAAAAATGTTTTAGTGAGGTTAAATTGTAGTGGAGGATTCATTGAAGTAGATGGAAAGTGACACGTGGAAGATGATGATAAAGGTGGTAAGTTTTGTCATTGCTTACGTCAGACAATTTGGAGTATAGCGGTCCGAAGCATGTGGATTTTGGGAAAGAGCGATGAGAATCGACACGTTGGATCTCACGCGTGTAACTTTCGAAAAGGGAGACCGATAGTTGACTGTATCTAATCATTTTTTCACTCATTGATTAGTTACGTGAGATTCAAGGCGTATTAAAGTTTATTTTAATAGTTTTGAACTAGTATTACACGAGCGTATATTAGACGACTCTTTAGGGAAATCTTTTTGTACGATCATTTGAGTTTTTTTTTTTTTTTTTTTTTTCATTTGAGTTACTCAACGTTACTTTCGTATCATTTGGTCTACGATTAAAAAAGAAGAAAATATAACTCATAGTTATCAACTTATGCCAATGTCACTTTTTGAACTCTGTCATTTTCTCTAATGGAGTCCACAAGAGAGCGTCATCTTGAGCCGCATGTACCACCTACTAGATATACGCTCAGATATTTCCCACGTGGAGCGGCATTGTATGTTCGGCCGCCTTTTGTTTTGGTGGGTTGAATTTGAGATAAAAGCTCAAAAAGTGACAGAAAAGTTTTACACGTGAAAGGATGTGGATGGTTCATCAGTTTATAATCAGAATGATCCGATGCATGAATTTCCGAGCATAGCTAGTTATGGCCCAAGTAGAACATACAAGTACACCCACCGAGATAAAATAAGGTCGGCAGGATTTGATCAAATATTCGTGTAACAACCAGAACTATTTGCACATGTGACATGCCACGTGCTTCTACCAGAAGCAAATATTAAACGCATGTAATTTATGTTTTCGGTGCGGGTTTTAGCTCACTTTAATGCTATGGACCGAACCAGCATTATACGAAAAGAACAGGACACGCAAAATCTTCACGATGTGGACATATCATCACCATCACCATCACCACCATTATCATCATCGTTACCACCGACGAAACCAAAGACAACAATTGGTATGTAAAATCAAGAGAGTTGTATGCAGCAAGTTAAAAATGATCATGTATTGGGACAAGACAACAAGTGCTACATTTCATGTGGAAGTGAGGAACCAAACATCTAGATTAAATCATTAAACAGGTAAACCGATGCGACATTGCAGTTTCAGAGGAGTAACAGATACTATGTGACCGAGAGGTTTGTTCTACTTAAACCAGATTAAACCAGTAAACCGATACGACTTTTCAGTTTCAAGAGGAGTAACAGATACTATGTGACCGAGAGGTTTCTTCTACTTAAACCAGAAACGAAATTGGACAACAGCAGATACGTGATTTTTAAATCAATCCATCCTTCCCTTGAGGATTCTCTCCTTGATTTCATTTGGTGTTCTGTTGGATAAAAACATCATCATGAAAGAATGTTACAATCTTAAATAATATAATTGCATTGTTCTATGTTCAGAGGCAAGATGTGGAAACGATGAGGAGAACAAAACTTACACAACGTAGACATGTCCTCCCCAACCACTCAGACAATCGCGGTCAACTGAAGAGAGAAGTGCTTGTGAAATTGTCTCAAACAATTCCTCAGCTTCCTGAAAATAAAAACATTTAAAAAAAACCAAGGAAAGGATCAGCCAAACTCAAGTTGTAATATAACTCTTCATTAAATCAAGGCTTGATATAATGCACGTTGCACTTCTTATAAGATGCCTTTTGAATTTCAAACCTCATTTGCACAAAGTTATACCAGCGATCGAAGTATAACTAACAAGCCTGCACTCTGCAAAACCTCATTTTCAGGTCAAATGAAGATGTTCGAAAGAAAATCTACGATCACTATTATGCATACATTCATTCATTCACACCAGACCTAGATTCTACCAAAGAAAATTAATGATTTTGATAAACAAGCGTGGCCTTTGAACACCTCGTTCCTAAGCAGTAAGCCCACAAGCACAAAAAACAATTCCCAGCAAATCTAGATTCTATAATAGAATCCTATATATGAAGGACTTTTCCAGGTGATTCGGTAATAAAAAGAAGATTTTTCCAAGGAATATACCATATCTGGTTTGTACATGGCTTCACAGGCACCATATAGTGATTCTGAAGCAGTTCCAGACACAACAAAATCTTTAGCCAACTCCCTACGGTAAAAGAGACAACAAGTATCAAAGGCATGTCCACTATCATCGGACCAATCAATTTCAATAAATCCCAACTCTATTAAGAACTCAAAAAGAAACAGCAAAAGCAAGATTCTTAGATTATACATTAAACAGATAAGTATAGTCCAGTTATATGATTTAAGCTTCTTTGGATAAGAAGCGATCAGAACAATTTTATAACTAGCAAGATTCAGGACTATAATCACTGATCATCGACACCAAATGTCATTACATATTAAAACTAAGAGAGATAACGTATTGAATATTAGGATACGAGACTCAGTAAAGAAATGATGAGAGCAAAAGCAAGATAATATATCAAACCCACTTATATGAACGACCTGAACAATTAATACTGACCCATTCACCTAGCAAAATTTGAACTATACTCACTTGCTAACAGCACTAAATGACATTATAAATGAAAAATAAGACGTTTTGAATAACAGGAGATTCAGCAAAGAAAGGATGTGAGAGCATAGTACTTGGCTCCAATGGAATCCATAGTGCAAATGAAAGGTTTATCATCTTCTCCCAATCCAGCAATCACAGGTTGGCACAAGTATGGACCAAACCTGAAATAGTAAGAAGCTAGTTAGTTTCGGTCTCATCAGCCAGAATCAAAATTCAACTTATAGCTGCGACATCACAACATAAACTACACAAAAAGCACCGAAAGTTTCAACCTTTTCTCATAAAGAATGGCGGAGACAAGACTAGCGAAAGTCTCAGGCTTCATGTCTCTCTCTTCCCGAAGCTGATACAACTTATGACGAAACACGAGTCTCTGGTACCTTCACTCCCCAACCACCAAAACAGCTCTAAGTTTTTTTCAATTATGTGAAATAGTGAACGAGAGAGAGAGAGAGTTGTAGTACAGTGTCTGGACATCAGTGGCGAGACCGGAAAGGCCGATGAAGAGACGATCGTGGATCTTCGAGATTCTCTTGAAATCCGTAGCGATGGTCTGTAACTGCACACCGAGCCTTCGATCACTTGCTATAGCGAAGCAGTTCTTGCCTACCATAGCCACCACGGCACTTCCGTTGTACTCGAAGATCTGAATCACCAATCAATACTTCGTTGAATCGCTCAATTCACCATCAGTCATTGCTCAAAAGATACAAAAGATTAGAAATTGCGAGAGTGCACATACCGACATCGGAGAAATTAGAGTGGAACTTGGGAGCTTTCCTAACGGAGAAGAAACCTGAGAATGTAGTTTGTTTTATTAACGGGCCTCGTTAAATAACATTTAGTGTGTATAATGGGCCTCATTATCATTGGGCTTTCAGATTTATCTTCAATAATATTTCTTACGCTCCGTCTTTTTTTTTTTTTTTTTAACCGTGTGCAGTTAAAGCTGTACGTATACGTTGCCAATAATTCACACAACACAGTGCATAGAAGTTCAGAGTCTTCAGACATATTCTCTAAACCTTATCTTTTGGTCAATGCATTATGCATGTGCTACGACTACGAGCCGACTTGGTCCAAAGTTCTCCTACAAGTACCAGAAGAAACTGTTTACTACGCCATCAACATTGGAAATGCCAAGTTAGTTGAGTGCATAGTTCATCCCACATCATTATGTATACTTGATCAGGCCGAGAATTAGAGGGCCATAAAACAATTTAGAAAAAAACCTCATATATTCTTTTTTACAGTTTGAAAACCATATAATCTATGTATATTAGCTCTTTTGAATTTCTATATAGGTCGAATACTTTTTTTTTTTTTGAATTAATCACAGTGTCCGATGATCAAGGTCAACCGACTATTCTGTGGGTCCAGGAATACAATGTTAAATTATCTGGTAGCAAGATCGAACTGCGGGGTCGAACACTTTTGGAGATCCTTGGCAAAGTTAAACAAATGTGCATGTTCATATGAATAGCTTTCTTTGCCGGTGCAATGGATCAAACCTGTTCAATGAAAAAGAAAAACATCGCCCTAATAGAACACGAACTCATGAGAATCTTGGAGAGCGATGTGGTTGTGTATTCATTGTAAGCCATGGATATTTGTTTTATTTTTATTTTCCTCATGATACTAACCTCAGAGAGTTTCACAAAGACGATAATAAATATATGGTTTTGGAGATATACTCTCACTTTACTTGGGAGTTGTACGAGCATCGAGCCAAGCAACTATGTCGTTGATTACTGTGAAAATATTTTCGTCTGTATCTCCTTCTAGAATGCAATGGTAGCCACCAGGATAAAGCTTCAGAGTTTTGTCTTCGCTGATTGCTTGCTCGTGAAGGAACTTGCTCACATTAGGATCTGTGACTCTATCTGCAGCTCCATGTAGTATCAACAACGGCAATGAAACTTTATCAACTTGCATCTCAATGTCTCTTGTCGCGTTCAGAAGCTCAACAGCAGTTTTCAGACGCGTTTGGTCATCGTAGCATATCACATCATAGTCGGACTTGATCATCCACAGACAACAACATCAAATATGACGTCAGCTAAAATGCTTATGCATAAACTAGTCTGTTGAAAAACTTACCAGTTTTCTTTTACTCGGGTCTCTGAAGAAGAGCTCGCTCATGTCTTTCTTTGGAAAGAGCTTTGCTTTGGGAAACAGTGTTGACATCAAGATCAACGCGTTCAAAACTAGCATAGGAGGCTTTACATCTTCTGAGATCTTACACATTGGAGCCACAAGGATAAGACCATCCCAGGCTTGAGGTTCTTTTAGATGAACTTTCAAGGCAATAGCTCCTCCCATTGACTGTCCGAACAGGAAACGAGGCACATTTCTCAGTTCAGGTCTCCCTAAGAATCATAATACTACCCACTTAAGAAAAACACCATCAAAATCAGATTCAAGACAGAGATAAAAGTATGATTACCTTTCATTTTGGTGAACTGTTGAATAGCATTATCAGCTAAGTCATCAAAACTTGGGATGTGACCATGTAAACCATCTGAGAGGCCAAAACCAGGATGGTCTATAGCATACACTCCATATCCAGAACCTGCTATTTGCTTTGCTATACCTGTAAAGAAAAAAATGACTTTTCACACATACAATAGAAAAAGAGGGCTCAACTTATGATGCAAGTAGAAACATGTAACTAGACATGAACCCGAAATCCGAATTTGACTAAAAATACCTAAATCCGATCCGAACAGGTTTAGAGAAGTATCCAAATGGGATTTAGGGTATGTATTTTGGATATCAGGTAACACTATATCCAAATTCTTGGTAATTTAGATATTTAAAATACTTTTGGAGCGTTTATACAGAGCTTATGTTAATTTGCATAATTTCAGATATTTTTAGATAGTTTGAGTAATTTTATTAGATTTTTTTGAATAATTCAGAAAATTTTAAATACTTTCGGATAGTATATGGTCACCAGATAATATAGAAAACTTAATATAAACAAAGCTTAAAAAAACCTAAAATTTAAAATGTTGAATAGATCTCTATGCTAGCTTCTGAATAATTAAAATCTAAAAACTACAAGTAACTAACCATCGAATAAGAAAGTGCAAGTACTGCCATAACCATGACAGAAACACACCGCCGCTTTGATTTTAACTCCGGCCTCCGGCAACCAACACTTGCAGAAAATCTCCTCCCCTTTCGAATTTCTCTCATACCACTATCACATACAACGAAGAAGAAGATTCAACAACTACTCAAGAGTCTTTTCACAGAAGAACAATGTCCAAATCACAGCTTACCTCCTCTGTTCTGATCCCAACCGGAGCTTTCTGTCACAACAGATTCAGATCATTAGAAACGAGGTTTGTTAGTTTTCGCTATAGAGTAAGACATGATGCAAACCTTGAACAAGCAGTGATCGAGCTGAAGCTGCAAATCAACGAAAGCGGAACGTACGCGTCTTCTCGCGGGAGCTTGATCTAACTCCTCCGAGGCGATTAGGTTCAGCTCTTCACTCACTCCCTCGATCGGAGATCGTTTCGCGGAAACAATCACCGGCGTGATTCGTCGAGTGATGGCAGCCAGAGAAGAGCTTCTCCTATGGTAGTAGGGAGAGAGAGTAGAGGGAATGTTAAAACGGGAAGTAAGAGCACGATCCATGGAGGATGCCGCGAGAGATTCAGTTCACGGATCCGAGATTGTAAAATCAGATGTGGAAGTAGAAGACAAAAGAGTAGTAGTAGTATACTTTTTGTGCGGGAAAATTCGCACGTGCAACACGTGGTTTCACACTGCTCGTTGACGTTGACTCTTTTTTTTTCTTATATAAACGCGTCCGACCCAATTAAAAAATCTCGTTGGAGAGCTGCGAACCCGGGTCTCGGAGTTCAGAATGAAGATCGCCGTCCATCCGGTTCGACTGCGATCCATATGATTTCCCGGTCTGGTTTAGCATAGAAAACCAGCTCCATATATAAAAATCGGTTTAGCCTCCATTAGAGCCTATTTATGGGCCTCTCCAATAATGGGCTTTAATAAAGAAATCTGGTTTACTTTATCCTTTTAATTTTGTTTGGACGGTTACTAATTTAATAAAGAAAACCCGGTTAAAGAACTATGTTTTCATATAAAATCTCCTTTTTTGGGAAAATTAGAAAACAAAATTTGAATAGAGATACACTGTACAGTTTCGTCACTCAACTATAAAAGCAATCTAAAACCCTCAGATCTCAGTGACGACGATATTCTTCGATCGAGTACTGTTTAGACGAGAGATGGCTACGTTTAGGTCTTCACTAGCTTTGTTCATTCTCATGGCGATCATCGGAGCCGGAGACACCGGAAACGTTACTTACGACGGGAGATCGCTGGTCATCGACGACCAACATAAGATCCTTTTCTCCAGCTCAATCCATTATCCTTGCAGTACTCCGCATGTTACATTTTCTCTCCGTCTCCACCTTCCTCTCCTTCTTCTTCGTATTATTAATGGAAGTTGAACTCGCAGATGTGGTCGCATTTGATAGGAAAGGCAAAATCTGGAGGAATATATGTAATCGACACGTACGTGTTCTGGAACATTCACGAGCCGCAACAAGGCAAGGTAAGTCACTCCCTCCGTCTCTCTATACATCCAGATCAAATGTAGATTCGCTCATGTGCATATGAGTGAGTGTAAAGCGATTGATGTAATTCGGGATTTCTGCAGTTTGATTTCAGTGGACGCCGTGATATCGTGAGGTTCATCAAGATAATACAAGCGCATGGCTTATATGTCTGTCTTCGGATTGGACCGTTCATCCAAGGTGAATGGTCATACGTGTAAGCTTTTTTGCCCCCTACGGTTAATGATTTTTTCAATGTGGTAAGAGGTCAAAAATCTTATGGTTGCAGGGGTTTGCCTTTCTGGTTGCATAATGTTCCAGGGAATGTCTTTAGAACTGATAATGAGCCATTCAAGGTAATAATACTTGAGTGAATTTGAACGGCTTCCATACTTCTTAGGTATGGTTTATAGAGAAGACACGTTTTTTTTTTTTGCAGTATCACATGAAGAGATATGCACAAATGATTGTTAAGTTGATGAAGTCGGAAAACTTGTATGCATTTTAAATGAGTATCAAATCATTTTCTCTGTAATTCTACGTATATCATATGAATTTAAAGTATGTGTAGTATCAATATAAATATTTTATATAAAATGAGATATGTAAACTAGAAATATATGGTTAATTATACATATGATCGGTTATCTTCGGATATCCATTCGGGTTCGAATATTACCCGTTCGGGTTCGTATATCCAATCTCTCCTAATTTAATACCCGTTCGAATATTTTGCTATTTCGGTTCGGATTTTGGTTCTGGTTTTTTGGATCGGGTTCAGGTACGGCTTCGGATAACAGGTAAAGTGCCTGCCCCTACGTTTTAGGACCCTACATTTTAGAATATTACATTCTAGACCAAATTTGATTAGACTTTTGCTGGTTCAGAATCGGATGGCTAATGAACTAATCTCGGCCCATTTAATTAATATATGCTCAAAATAGCCCAAACCCGCCCCATTCAGCTTCGTCAGCGAGTCGTGGCGAGAATCAGAGCGAAGAGAACGACGACGACTTGGCGAGTCCCATCTCAGAGAAACTGATCTCCGGCTAGAAACAGTCCTCGGCGACAACGTCTCCATATCAGAGCAGTAACCACGCTCCAACCTCGACATGGCTTTTCTCAGACCACCACCGCTCTTGTTCTTTCTAAACCTGAACTTAGGTGTCGGGAAACACCCGAATCCGGCAAAAGCAAAGTCCGGTCTGGGATGGGACTCGGATCGAGAACGGTTTAACTGCCAACGCTCCGAGAAAGCACGCGGGGAAGAACGGAAAGAAGGTCCCGAAGAGTAGAAACCAGAGTGCGACGGTGGTGGCGGTTTGAGCTTTGATGGAGTAGAGAAGGAAGGAGCGAGAGGAGATAAAGAACGGCTCTTGGATTTGGAGATGAAAGAAGACGACGGCGGAGAAAGCTCCGGCGGGAGAAATGGTTGAGAGTGAGACAATGGTTTTAAACGGAGAGGAGAGAGGTAATTGGGAGGTTGGAGTTGGAGAGGAGGTGTGTTTCCGGGTGGGGTCTTGGGTACACCGGGTCGGATCTCCCAGCTGAAAGGCACAGTTCCTGGTCTCTTGAAAGAATCATCAATGACAATAATGGGCATTTGGTTTCGTTTATGAGTTTAGTTTGGCATTAAGAATGTGATTAGTGTCCTTATATTTGAACAAAAAACAGAAGATTGGAGAGAGAAAGAGAGATGAGAGGAAGATGGAGGTTGGTGGCGGGAAAGATTTGAGAAGTTCATCTGCGTAATTTGACTTGTTTCAACTTGTCCCCACCAATACCACAGCTTTTCAATTATACAATGGCCACCATATCTAATATTCATCAAACTCGGTTTACTAGAATCTATCTTGACAAAAATTGCATCTTTTAATCTCTAGACCAGGGGAAAAAAAAAAAAATCTCTAGACCAGGGAGAACTGAGGCTATTATGAAGAGTCTACCCAAAAGGGATTTAAATTTTAACTAAATACATCTGAAAACTGCTTATTTTATTCAGTTTTGTTATAACACAATGCCACTGATATATACTATAATACTAATAGTAATAGGTCGACAGACTTAAAAGGGCTACAAGGACTCTCTCTCTTAAACGCTCCAACTTCTCTCTAGCTTTATAAAAGTGATATCGTTTCCGGTGGCCGGTGAGCAACTCGCCACCGGTCGCCACCCCTTTTCTTTTGTCTTTTGTTAATGTTTGTATCATATTATATCTATCTTCCGTTGCGGATATTATCTTCGCTAGGCGATTTTGCGGTGTTTCTCAAGTCAATCGGAGCTGTGTCTACTTGTTCTCTTTTATCTCTGTTTTGGCTTGAGATTAATAAACTTCTGGTCTTTTTGATCAGAGTTATGTTAAGCTTCATCTCTCCTGGAGAATTTGGACTTATCCCGATTGTCTCTTTATATCTCTTTCTTTTAGCTGGGTATCCTTGATCTTTACTTCAGATGATATCAATCTTTGCTTCCAAATCTTAAGCAAAGTACTCAAAAGAGGTTAAAGATTGAGTTTTGCATGTTCGTCTTCGCGATCTATTCCAGTTAAAAAAGAGTTGAAGCTTGCCGTGTGCGAGTGTTTCGACGAAGACTGGTTTGAAATCGATTGAAGCGTCTTGGAGTTCATCACATCTGGCGAGGAGGATTAGATATGTGGAGGCATAGGTGGTTAAGAGAGTGAAGCATCAAATTGGTGTCAGAAATAGAAGCTTGAAGCTTCTGAAAGAAGGACAAATCTAAGCAAAAAGATGAAGAAGATAGGGAAGCGTCATGCTCTAAAATAGAGTTACAGCACGCGGTCTTTCGTGGTCTAGACAGTGAAAAATGAAACCAAACAAAACAATTCAACCTTTGAAATGAAATCAATGACCCTTTTTCCCTACGTGAAACGCAAAAGGGTATAACCACTTAACTTTTTGTCTTGCCTGCAAAAAATCCATGGGTGTCAATTGACCCCCCTCATTACCCTCTACCTCCGCCCCGTATCATAACCACGACCCAAGCCCACGGCAAAATCTGAGGAGCTTACCTTCGTATTAGTAGGCGTTCTGTATTCTCCTATTTGGGCTTAATGGGCTTTCTATTTCACTCCTGTTGGGCGTTTACATATGACCCAATTTATCTCACCTTCGAAACGCTGCGTATCGTCTGTCTTCTACTTCTAGTCTTTCGTCACTCGACGTTCTCTGTCGCCGACAGGTTTATAATCCTCCGGCGAGCAAAACCATTGTTCCTGTAGACGAAACCACTATTCCGAAAAGGTAAAGCCTACCATTTTCTGATAATATTCATATATACATGTATATATATCAGTTTTGTGTGTTCATTGACTTTTGTTTTCATTCATGCCCATCACCTGTTCGACGAAATGCCTCAGTCACTTTTTAACTTATTTTTTTCTTTCTATGAACTTACAGCTTTGCTGCTGTGTTCTGGCTTCTACTCAATATGTCGATCAGAGTTCTCAACAATCAATCAAGATTTGTATCTGCAAAGCTATATAGTACAAGTGGACAAGTCATTGACGTTGCGGAAGTAACAAAGAAAATATCCAAAGTAATGATGTCTTCTCCCCAACAGGTTCTCGAATCAGCACTAGACCAAACCGGCTTAAGGGTCTCACCAGAAGTAGCAGAAGACGTCCTCAACAGATTCAGGAACGCTGGTCTGTTAGCATACAGATTCTTCCAATGGTCCGAGAAGCAACGCCACTACGAGCACAGCGTCCGTGCCTACCACATGATGATCGAATCCACGGCCAAGATAAAGCAGTACAAGCTCATGTGGGATCTCATCAACTCGATGAGGAAGAAGAAGATGCTAAACGTGGAGACCTTTTGTATAGTGATGAGGAAGTACGCGAGGGCGCAGAAGGTGGACGAGGCGGTTTACGCGTTTAACGTGATGGAGAAGTATGATTTGGAACAGAATCTTGCGGCGTTCAATGGTTTGTTGAGTGCCTTGTGTAAGTCCAAGAACGTGAGGAAAGCTCAGGAGATATTCGAGACGATGAGAGAGAGGTTTGTGCCTGACTCTAAAACTTATAGTATATTGCTTGGTGGATGGGGGAAAGAACCAAACTTGCCTAAGGCGAGAGAGGTCTTCAGGGAGATGATTGATGCTGGTTGCGAGCCTGATGTAGTGACTTACAGTACAATGGTTGATATATTGTGTAAAGCCGGAAGAGTAGATGAAGCTCTTGGGGTTGTGAGGAGCATGGATTCAAGGATCTGCAAGCCGACGAGTTTCATCTATAGTGTGCTTGTGCATACTTACGGAACAGAGAACCGTCTTGAAGAGGCTGTGGAAACGTTTCTAGAGATGGAGAGAAGTGGTGTAGAAGCAGATGTAGCGGTTTTCAACTCGTTGATAGGCGCGTTTTGCAAGGCGAATAAGATGAAGAATGTGTACAGGGTTTTGAGAGAGATGAAGAGTAAAGGCGTGACGCCTAACTCAAAGTCATGTAACATCATTCTACGCCATTTGATAGAATGCGGTGAGAAAGATGAAGCGTTTGATGTGTTTAGGAAGATGATCAGAGTGTGTGAGCCAGATGCGGACACGTACACGATGATGATAAAGATGTTTTGTGAGAAGAAAGAGATGGAGACTGCTAATAAAGTGTGGAGGCGCATGAGGAAAAAGGGTGTTTTTCCGAGTATGCATACTTTTGCTGTTCTAATTAATGGGTTGTGCGAGGAGGGTGATACTCAAAGGGCTTGTGTTTTGTTGGAGGAGATGATTGAGATGGGGATTAGACCATCAGGTGTGACGTTTGGGAGATTAAGACAGCTGCTTTTGAAAGAGGGTAGAGATGATGTGGTCAAGTTTCTTAATGAGAAGATGAATCTTTTGGTCAATGAGCCTTTGTGTGATTGACAAGTACGTCTCACAAGTCACAACAGCTGGTTCGATGTGTTAGTAGACATGTTTGGTTTTGTCTGATTGGCTCAGGATCCATCTCAATTTTTGTAAAGTTGTAACTGAAGTTGAAACCAGCAGATTGTTACGGTTCAGATTGTAAACTAGTTTTGATCCTTTGGTTAGGCATGCGGTTATTAACCGCGAACCTGCCGAACCAAACTAAGATGTTCGGTTTCTGATTCAGTTTGGTTAAGAGATTCGGTTCAGTTTAGTTAAGAGGTTCGGTTCAGTTTGGCAAGTAAAAAATCAGTTTCCGGTTTGTTAATCGTTTAGTTTGATTTTTTTTTTGTAAATAATTTTCTTTACAAACTATATAAGAATTCTAAAATGAACTAACTAAATTCACTAAAATCAGAATCGAAATAACCATTTTTTTTATCAATTTAAAACAAAATTTAACTGAATTCGAAAACCTTAGTTAAGTTGGGTAGAAATTTTTGAAACCAAATTAACCGGAAATTAAATCAAACCAAATCAAACTTTTTCTCGATTCAGTTCGGAAAACTTTTTCTCGATTCAGCCAAACCAAACTAACTGACTCGAAAAGTCCGAACTAGCCTAACCCGCGTGCCTAGATCGATTCATCATAAACTGGTTGGTTGTTCAGTCTCTCAGATAATAGCGTCTCTACTTTGTTTCTAAGGCCGTTGGACCTTCTTGATGAGCCAGAATATTCAAGTTTTGGGTTAGCTTCATTGAACCAAGTATCGTTTTTATGCAAACCGGTTTTAATGTTAAAATTTTAGCATGGCCACGTTAGCAAATAAAAAGTGATTAAAACTATAGAATATAATCAACCCAAAGTTGTTAAAACGTAAAATGGTGGGTGAAAGAAATTAAGATTTATATAAGATATATAGTTTGACTTTTGATAATACAGTTAATTAGTTTACAATAAATTGCATTTGAAGTTGGCTCCTCCGCGTCGATGGAAAGCCAAGAATCGTAGACCATGACGTGTAATATTTTTCTATGTACATTGATTCTGTTACCCATGCAATTTGATTTGCATGCAATGTCGGTAACGGTTAAGAGAAGTGAAAGATTAAAGACTTAATAAGTTAATATGGTCAATTAGTTACTCCAAAATACATGGAAGCAAACCGACCACGTCTCACTGTTTACTTTGCGGACTAAGCACATTTAGTTAATGTGTCTTCATTTTCTCCGGAAGTAAATATATTCATAATGAAAGTTTTATTAATATGAATTAGAGTCAAGAAGCAAAACAAGAAGATAATGTTTTTCTTTTGTTAGTTTATATATAGTTTGTATAAGTAGTAGTACGCCCACTAGGTTTTAGTCCATAGATTCGATTGCTGCAACATAAAAGAGACATATAGATCACTCAGCCCCATGTGATTCACTCAATTGTCCTTCAAGACTAATTAATCCAATATTTTCTTACTTTTTATTACATACTCAATTTAACTAAAACACAAGAATTAAAAAGGATCGTTAAAAATAAAAATTCAGACAATTTAACCATTTATAAATAAAGTTAAAATACAATTTGTCACACCATAATTTTAAGTAAAGTCAAAATGAAGATTTATTCCATATATTAAAAAATTCTTAAATAACTTACATTCTAAAAGGAGAGGAGAATATCGGTTTCTTCAAAAACAAATTAATAGTTATATAGTTTTCAGTATTATTTTTATGTTTATTTTAGTTGTCAGTATTATTATTACTCGTTGATCATGCTAAACCAGAGGCACGGGGGAATGCATTTGGATGATAAAGTATCTACAGTTTTAATTTATTAAAAGCAAATGAGCGATTATTAACCAACAATTTAATAACACAAACACCACTTCCAAGTGTAGTCGTCCCATGTGATCATGGACGGCTTGCTTTTTATCAATTTGGAAAGAAAGGTGCTTTTTTTTATTGGGATGTAGTTTATGCTTGCTCTGATTGTTTGGTATATGTATACATATAATAGATATATCATTACTATATTTATTAGGGTTTATAAGAGCATCCACAACCGTGGACTCTTATTAAAATCCTTAAAAAAATGTTTTTTTATTTTTTTTTAACTATTTTCTTTTTCTTTCAGATTTTTTTTTTAAAAAAATATAACTAATCCGCCACATATCAGTGGGACCCGCAAATAGTTAAGAGACTTCACAAAATTGATCCTTAGCTAAGGAATTTAGGAACACTAACTTGCACAGAAACCTAAAAATCGTGGACTCCATATAATTTTATAATAATTTGTTTTTTAAGGACTCCAACTAAGAATCATGGTTGTGGATGCTTTAATGGCGCAATGACTGTATGCATGTGAAATAGTGGGAGCATATCAACTAATACATAGCCATGAAATGATGCATAAAAAAATAATGTCAATATATACTACTAGCAAACACAACACAGATATTCATATAACAAAATCACTATCATAACTACTAGCAAAATCAAATAATTATGAGATGGAAATGTATTAATAACGTCAATAATACTAGCAAACACATAACAGCGATCCATATAACAAAACACTGTCATAACTACTAACAAAAAACAAATAATTATGAGATGGAAATGCATTAATAATGTCAATAATACTAGCAAACATACAACAGCGAGATCCATATAGCAACTCACTATCATAACTACTAGCAAAATCAAATAAATAAGACCTAATTCTAACTCTATATCACAAGCTATGATAATTTATGATCTATCATACATGCAGAAGAAAACATTTATGCACACACATGCACCGACAAGTACAACTCCGGGAGTACATCAGTACATCAAAAACAAACATAAAGATAAATAATCTGTTTAACAGTCAACCACTTCAACTTTTCAGACATGATCTATTTTCTACCGACTTTGACTAAAATTTGCAATAAAATTAGATTATTTGATCATCATTAGTTGCAGTATTGATCTCAATATCTTTTTTTGCTAATACTAAAAGATCATTCAAAATTGAATATATGTATATATCTATGAATTTGTTACTGTGTTTTTATTCAGTCAGACAAAGGCATTGAGATTTGGGTTAAAGACAAAATGAAGCATCACCTGCTCATGTGCACTGCAGAGATGGCTGTGCTGTAAAGACCATTATTTCAACTAATAACTTTCCTCTATAATTTTTTGTTAGTTATCTTCTACTATGACGACAAAAAGAAAATTATCTTCCACTATTATATTTAGTAGCTTTACAAAAAAAATGTATATGTTTTTTACATTGATATCAGTATGGGAATAAATCCTTTATGTTCCTACTTTGTCCACGTATAAAATGGAAACAAAAGTCTATTTAATTATTTTTGGATATAATTCGCAAACCTATTATTATTTCATAACTCATAAGTTAAGAAGATGCTTCAATTATATAAAACGGAGATCTATGTCTCTTTCTTTTCTTTTGCTAAATAATGTCTCTTTCTTTTTATGTTAACTAATCATGTATGATTGATCCCATTATAATCTTAAAGTGAAGACGTATGATTAAGGATAAATTAACAAAAAATAACCTCTACAATTTTTATTTTATTTATAGATTTTTTTTGTTAATTAAGTGCATACTTCATGATGTTGAACTTTTGCTTATTTTTTTTATCTGACATCCTAAACAACATGGTTAGTGTGTGGTCCTGAACTCCTGATCACTATTGAGATTATCATTTTTATAAAAAAATTTTTTTTAAAGAAAAACATTTTTATAAACTAACATAGTTTAGTTTAATTCACAGTTTTTTTTTTCTTTTTAACTGGCTTTCATCACAGTTTTTTATTCCAAAATAAAATATTTACATTTAATCTACTCACTTATAAATCCATGACATAATGTTTTTTTTCGTATGAATGTTAAGAAAATGATGGTCATAGTTAGACATAATAAGTCCATGACAATGTTGATTCACAAAATAGAAGAATATTTCTATCTACGCAGTCATATATTCGGAATGAAGAGCAATGAAACAAAACATCTTGAACCGGTAAATTACATAAGCGCATTTACATTAAAATATTGTAGAGCTATGTTGTTGATTTAAGATACCCGTTCAATGTTTGACAAAAAAAAAATACCCGTTCAATAAATCTAATAGTATCCGTTAAAACTAGAGGGGATTAGTACTTTATAAAAACAACAAAGTTAAAAAAAAATGCTTCGGTTATAAGTCGTAATTAAAAATTACAAAATGATTTTGGTAAAATATTATGATGAAAATTAGTGTTATTTTATTGAATATTTTACAATATATGTATTTGGCAATTTGTAAATGGATGTGTTAGAATTTGAAATCCACTTTTATTTTTTGAACAATGAAATAGTCTTATTCAATTTTTGAAGGAATTAGAATGATATTTTCATTAACATTGCCAATTTGCCATGCAAATAGTAAACAGTCTTCATAAGTAGGTACGTATGTATGAATAACATATCGGTCAAAGCCGACGAGATCATAAATGTCCAAATATTACGCAAATGTAACTCTTTTTACCATTTTTAATGCCTAAAAATTAAAAGTCAAGTAGATTAGGTGGACTAAACTGAAACTGATACATAACCAATCAAATCTCCTAAACACATCGGTTTCAGTGCATATAATTTATTTTCACCTTTCTTAAACATGAACTAGAGTTTATCCCGCACATCGTGCGGGTATATTTTCATTTTATAAATATTTAATTTTGATATTATTAAATAAATATAAATATACAATTTATATCTTAGTGTTATGTATTTTATAACTTTTTAGTTTTATTGTTTAGGTTTCTTATTACTTTATTAATATAGGGGTTTGTTTTATACATTTTACCTTTTTATTACGTTTTTGAGTTTTCATAATTTGAAATAATCAAATAAAAAATATTCTTCAACATATGATTTTTGAAAATATATAGCTGTATAAATAAATTTTTAACATATGTTAATAACTTCATTTGTATTAAAAATCTGACATGATTAACAAATTTGATCCCGTTTTAGTGGTAGATGATAATTTATTTAAATGAAAACATTATATTATTTAATTACGAAATTAATTAATGCAATATTTAATAAAAATTGTTCAAAAAATTTAGTCAGATTTTGTTAGATTTTTCTCAACAGATTTTGTTATAACTGAAAATAAAATTCAAATCTATAGTTAAAATGAATTTATTATTAATATTCCTACTAATTAATATGTCATATTATGTGATTAATGAAATTGTCCTAGTAGACTTTTACATAGTAGATAAAATGCTACTTCTCTTTTAATAGAGAAGATGTAATATTCAAAGGTATAGTTAGGCTCTTTAGCATATCAATAATTAAATATAACAAATAATACAATCATAACGTAAAAATGAACAGTTGACATTTTAAATCTAATTTCTTTAGAGAGAAAAAAAAACAAAACGAGCAAAAAATCTGGGAGTAGTATAAATACATGTCCAAGCTTTCCATAATCCTCACAACTAAATCTAATTAACAAAAAAACAGAGTCTGTCTTTGACTTTCCAAAAACAGAGCTTTTTTTTTTGCCTTAACACACATCAATGGCGATTCCTGTGATTGATTTCTCCAAGATCAATGGCGAAGAAAGGGAGAAGACACTCTCTGAAATCGCTAAAGCTTGCGAAGAATGGGGATTTTTTCAGGTTCGAACTTTGTAATAACAAAAAAAAAACAAAAACAGAGTTTATCTCTCTGTTCTTATGAGCTTATTGTCTCCTTATTTTCTCTGTGTAGCTGGTGAACCATGGGATTCCATTGGAGCTTCTTAACAAGGTGAAGAAGCTGGCCTCAGACTGCTACAAAACGGAGAGAGAAGAAGCGTTCAAAACCTCAACTCCCGTGAAGCTACTCAACGAACTGCTTGAGAAAAACTCTGGAGAGAAGCTCGAGAACGTTGACTGGGAAGATGTCTTCACTCTCTTAGACCACAACCAAAACGAATGGCCATCAAACACTTCAGGCCTCAAGTAAACAAAACAACTTCTCTCTCATGTCTCAAATTCGATTCAAAGGTTGTAACTTTAATATGCTCTGTTTCTGAAAAACAGAGAGACGATGGTGGAATACAGAGAAGAAGTGAGGAAGCTAGCGAGCAAGATGATGGAAGTGATGGATGAGAACTTGGGTTTGCCTAAAGGTTACATAAAGAAAGCTTTTAACGAAGGGATGGAAGACGGAGAAGAGACGGCTTTCTTTGGAACCAAAGTTAGCCATTACCCACCTTGTCCTCGTCCTGAGCTTGTCAATGGTCTCAGGGCTCATACCGATGCAGGAGGTGTGGTTTTGCTGTTCCAAGACGATGAGTACGATGGCCTTCAAGTGTTGAAAGATGGCGAGTGGATCGATGTTCAGCCGATGCCTAATGCTATTGTTATCAACACTGGTGATCAGATTGAGGTTCTTAGCAACGGAAGGTAACATCTAATTAGCTTTTGAATTAGACCGGTTTGGTTTATTTGAAGTTAAACCGGAATAACGATTATTGATTTTGGGTTTAGTATTTGAACTGAAATGGTATTTGGGCTTTGGTAGGTACAAGAGTGCATGGCACAGGGTGTTGGCGAGGGAGGAAGGGAACAGGAGGTCCATTGCTTCCTTCTACAATCCGTCGTACAAGGCGGCCATTGGGCCAGCGGCGGCGGAGGAAGGAAGTGAGAAGAAGTATCCAAAGTTTGTGTTTGGAGATTATATGGATGTCTATGCAAACCAGAAGTTCATGCCTAAGGAGCCTCGTTTTCTTGCTGTGAAGACTCTCTAAATGTTGTTTAATTGTATCACTCTTTTATTCAACGTCATGATCGATGTATTTTCTATTAAGTTATTAAATGCCAAGTTTAATAATTGATAATTTGGCATCCTATGTTTTCTGGCTTTGTATTTTTATTTTATTTTTTTCATGTGATGTATGAATCTTTGTTGTCACTTGTGTTCTTAGTAACTGTCTGTCTTACATATGATTTGTGCGACTTTGATGCAACCAACCGGTCTTTCTTTGTCAAGTGGTGACCACATACCTCACTCTCAGCTCTTTTTTTTTATGTTAGGCTGCTGCGTGTTCTGACTCTATCGATTAGCATATCTGCCTTCCTGAAAGATCTTCCTCGTAGCCAACAAAAATTTTCTTTGTCAAGTGGTAGAATCACAAGTTTGTAGGCTGTATACGCAGGTATAAGATGCAACAAGTTCCCCACCACACAGAGTAACAAACTCAATGTTGGAAGGAAGATACATTTTACAAGAACATGGTTAAACTACTAGCATGATTAAGATATAAATTGGAACATGAGACCCGCTCAAGCAAGCAAGGATTAAGAGTCAGCTATTTGGAATCAAGTTTAGGTGCAGTTTTTTTTGTTTTTTTTTTTTAATTCGGAACTGGGATTTAGAAACCTGACTATTATCTATCCAGACTTGAAAAAATTTTAACTATGGAAAGCTCCAAAGGTATTATTTTCAGAGTAAGAGTTATATAACCTGCGATTCGATTCTGTCTGCGTCTCACTAAAGTTTCCGTAAGTGCCTGTAGTTACATCTCCTGGCGGATTACATGCAACAAGTACCCTGAAAACACACATCAGAGAGTTAAATAAGGTAAACATGACAATTTTAGCGGAGAAAACATGTTTTAGCAAAAAACGTAATTTAGTTGTTCAAAAAAAAAGAAGCAAAAAACGTAATTTCACAATTTTAATAACTTTACTATTTTGACGAGAAAATTAAAGATTTTGGCGAAAAGATGTTATTTCAAAATTTTGAAGGGAAAACATAATTTTACAATTTTGATGGGAAACCATAATTTTTAATTTTATAAGAAAACATGATTTTACGGTTTTGGCGGAAAAACATGATTTTTCGTTTTGGCGGGAAAATATGATTTCACGGTTTTGGCGAAAACCATGATTTTACGGTTTTGGCGAAAATACGTTATTTCAAAATTTTGAAGGGAAAACATAATTTTACAATTTTGATGGGAAACCATAATTTTTAATTTTATAAGAAACCATGATTTTACGGTTTTGGCGGGAAAACATGATTTTACGGTTTTGGCGGGAAAACATGATTTCACGGTTTTGGCGAAAACCATGACTTCACGGGTTTGGCGAAAAACATGATTTTACCATTTTTGCGAAAAATATAATTTCTCGGTTTTCGCGGAAAAACGTTCTCTGTTTCGGCGGGAAAACATGATTTTTCGGTTTCGACGGAAAAATGTATTTTTTGGTTTTGGCGGAAAAAGATGATTTCTCGGTTTTGGCGGGAAAACATAGTTTCTCGGTTTTGGCGGAAAAACATAGTTTCTCAGTTTTAGCGGGAAAACATAGTTTCTCGGTTTTGACGGGAAAACATAGTTTCTCGGTTTTAGCGGGAAAACATGATTTTTTTGTTTTTGGCGGAAAAACATAATTTCTCGGTTTTGCCATGAAAACATAGTTTCTCAGTTTTGGCGGGAAGCGTAATTTTTTGGTTTCAGCGGAAAAAATGTGATTTTTCGGTTTTGGCGGAAAAACATAGTTTTTCGATTTTGGCAGGAAAAATAATTTTATAATTTTGTTGAAAGAGTAGTTTTGTAATTTTGAGAGAAAGCGTAATTTTAAAAGTTTAGATTAAAAATTATAAATTAATAGTACTATCTTTGTTATGTTTAACTTAGACATTACTTGTTTAAAAAAAAATGATATTTACATATTCTATAATATTTAGTTAAGTACAAATAAATAAATTACAGATTTTATAAAATTTTAAATAAGTACAAATATATAAATTACAGATTTTATGAAATTAAAAGTATAAAAATCATTGTGAATAATATGAATATGAAACATATAAATTAAATACAAATTATTGGGTGTCCATAGACTTGACTATTTGGACATGGTCTTCGTTGGTCTTGGACACTTTTTGGACCATTGTCCAATATGGACCACCGAATACTGCCTATAACTTATATGATCCATTTAGTCAAGTCCAAATAGGCTATGGACGACCCATTTAACAGTACTATATGTTTGTGTGGAGTATTCTATATTGTGTCATAATCATGTAAAGTATAATCACCTAATATAATGAAACATAACCTCGTAATTAGTTACCTCCTTTGTGTGGAATATACTATACGATATGTATAGTATCACATCTTTAACTTTGGAGTGTCAAGAGCATAAAAGGAAATTTCAGTCAGATTTGTTCATAAATTGTCCAATCCGCCGCTTGCATCTGTAGCATGACTATATCCTTTTTTTCTCTCTCTTATGAATATACAATAAAATCACCCTCAAAGAAATTATAACTAGATGTAAAATTAGAAGAGAATGCTACAAAGACAAGGCTAGAGCCAAGCTTTGACTAGCAAAAAAAAAAGTCTAAAGAGAAACTAAGCCTGAGTAGTTAGCTTGGCAGGTTCAGGTCCGGTGTCTGCTGCTTGGGAGCCAGAACAAGATGTTTCTCTGTGGATAGGTGAGATTCTTCTACATTCTTTTCTGTTTTTCTTCTGCCTGCCTTTACTTCCATTGAGCTTGAGGCTCCCTTTCGTTTCTCATGTTGCTGCTTTGACTTGTCACGGGACAAGTCCACTGTAATTTGGACTACGGACGTGGTGGTTGCGCTTGGGACAGTACCTGTCGTTTTATCTCCACTACTTGAAGCCTTATCAGGATAAGCAGCAGTGCCCTCTGGTTTTGGTACCACTTGTGTCTGTTTCCTCTTCGTTATCTTCTCTTGATCCTTCAATTAAAAAAAGGAGCTGATGAGTGAGTGACCACACTCAGAGAGATTACCGAGATCATGGAAACAAAGAAGCAATTTCTTAGATACCATCTCCTTCCCAAGTTCTCCATTCGATGCTCTCCGCCTTTCCTTTACTCGGCAAATAGCACGCTTGATCCCATGATTGTCCATTAACCTCTTTGGCCAGAGTTCAGCTAACTGGAGAGCAAAAAGGAAATATATACAAAAGAAAATCATTTACCAGTTTAGAACCAATCCAGTCTAGTGTTGAATGAACTTGGAAAGCAAAAGATAAGGAGCTTACATTTGCATAAAGCTTTCTGATCTGTGGACCTGCATCTTCATCCAATCCCTAGTATTACCAAAAAAAAAAACAACAGAGCACAAACTATGTTCACACTTCAAATGTTGGATCTAGTCAGTTGAAAAACATTGCCAAAAATGGAATTACATCAACGAAGATGTCATATAGGTCACACAATTTGTCCTCCAGCGCCGCATCCATGACAAACTTCTTCTTCGTAGGTGGCTTTTCAACATCCTGAAAATCGTCTGATGTTCCAGCTTCTTGATTAGTTGCCTGTGAAACAAACGTTACAAAGAACTGATAGACCGACCCTATAACAGAATACCAGAGACAAAAGAAAACAAGTGCTTAGGCCAACCATTTTCAGACAGAACTCTGAGTATTATGCATTCATTTTATTGACAATGGGATGTCTAAAATCCAGCAACAGAGACAAGAACTTAAGTGTATATGTAAAACATTGTATAAGAAACCCATTTGAAAATAAGATCAGTGAAACTAGTAAGAGTAAAAGAAAGAGAACCTGTGATTCCATCAATGGAACTTGTGTTTTTAACATCTCAATAACTTCATTCTTGGTAAGTTGAAATCTAGTATCTTTTTCTCGATTTGCAGTGTCTTCGGAATCAATCATGATTTTCAAGTTCCTCTGTAACAATAAGCATTACTAAACCGTCAGAACTTAAAACTTATAACTACTCTTAATCTCTTATACATGGGATAACAAGTCTCTGTATACATGGGACAGAGGTGATTGATTGATTACCTTCAGCGATCTAACTTGTATTAGGTGCCCAACAATGCTCATGAGACGATTTATTAACTCTCCTGATACACTCCCTTGGCTCGCCTGCTTCAATAGAAGACTTTTTTATACACCTGAAAGATTATTTTTAAAAAAGAACAAACAGGAGAGTTTTGATTACCCCAAGCCTAGCAACTTTCGCAAGCTTCAATTTCACATTGCTTGGCAATCTTCTCTTCACTGCTTGGGATGAGGTATCAGCATCTTGGTTCTCAGTGGCAGCAGGAGGCCTTGCTGTAATAAATTGGACATTTCAGTTTGCTAAATGGTATTAAACTTGCCATGCATGAAGAACACAAGTGCTTGAACGGTTGAAACTCACATTCAGCGACCACCTTCTCCAATTCTTTGAAGGCTTTCTCAAGTGTGGAGGAGGTCTTAGGCCTGACAGTATTAGAACCTCCTCTTTTCTGAATAGAGAAAAGGTTGGTTACAGCAGGATTAATAAAAAAAAAATAACAGTTGTGAAATATGCAAGAAAACCAATGTTCTTAAAATCCTATTTATACGATTCAAAAGCTAATTCTAACCAATTTGAAATCGTTTAAACCAATATAGATAGGTTTAAATCTGTTAAATCAAGCAAAAATTTAGTACAAATCCACAAATTTGTCTAATTTATTTTGTGTGTATCTAAATTTTTATAATTCATCAAAATAATTTTATTAGTAAATTCAAAAACTAAAATAGCTTATAAAAATGTAAGACATCTATAAAATAAATCAGTAATTCGTTAATGTGAATAATCTAGCTAGTACTCTATAAAGAGTCCTAGCAATTTTTTGAACATTGAGAAAAGCTAAAGTCTTGTTTATACTTAAGATAGCTGGAAATTTACTTACTGTTATTTGAACAGATTGTTTGCTTACCGTTGCGTTGCCCAGGTCATGAGTGCCGTTGTTTTCATTCCGACGGGCTACTGTTGATTTAGCCAAACCATTTGGCTGTGAATCAGATTGTTGATGAGTACCTTTGTTGCTGCACTTCAGAAGAAGAGGGCCAGTAGATTCAGCTGCCTTTGACTTTGGACTTGTGGAGTTCCTTGGCTGAAGATTCGCTTTATCACTATGCTTCACATTTTCCAAAACTGAATCATGCACTGTCTTTGAATCATTGGACTTTTTCTTCGGAGAGGGCCCAGAGGCAGCTGCTTGATCCTGGATTTTCACATTCATATAATCAATCTTCTGAACTGGAAATCTTAAAGATTCGAAAAAGTTATTTGGAAACAATGGTACTACTACCTTCCCCCCAGCCGTCTTAGCAATCTTGGCTTTTTTTCTGGATGCATCAGCAACATCGCCGCAAGGTTTTGCTAACTCTTTCCTTTGCCTTTTCTTTGGTTTCTGGTTCGGTATTGTTGTAGTTGTTGACGGTTCACTGTTGTAGAAAGAAAGGAACCACAACTTAGATAAACTGGTAAATGGTAGATTCCATTGCCTATTTGCAACAACATATCACCAAATGGAGTGTGACAAGAAACTTACACCAGCTCTAACTTTCCGCTATTGACAAAAAATCCATCATGTTTAACTTCCGCATCATCAACTTCAAAATACTCATCCTACAATGCAAAAAAAAAAAAATGATGTCTCAGCTATCAAGAGACACTTTGATCGCATCAGAGATACTTATACTAACCAATTCAACGTCATCAATAAATGAATCTTCAGTGTCATACTCGTCATCGTCAGGAGCACCATCTAACTCTTCCCCATCACTACTATCTCTCCCCTGAAATTTATTTACTGAAGTAAGCATACAATATTCAGAAAATTGTTCCTGAGTAAGAAAAGAAATCAAACATTCATCTAACTCGTATGGCTAAACAGTAGACAAAATGGTAAGAAGATATTAAGGAATCATATACCATGTAGAGCCTCTCGATCTTCTCTATAACAGCGTTGAAACGATTAGAATGAGGTTGGTCAGCCGTTTCACCTTCCGCTGGTGGACCCTGCATTACATATATATATCAATAAAGCACTATAAACTGATTCGATCCAAATCGTATGCACATAAAAAAACTAACTTAAAAGAAAGACACAAACATCTCCTCCTATTTCCTTCAGATGAAGAGAGCCATCACCATATATATTCTTTTGCATATCATAAATCTTCACTCATATGGAATATGGCTACAAATCTGAACCAAACTCTTTTCTAGATCAAATATAACTGATATTATCGAACTGTAATCAGCAATGCAACCGTAATCACATGTCGAACCGCAATTCAAAACTAGACGGAAAATTCACTATAGACTGCAGTTTTTTTCTTAGGTTCAAGAGTTTTCTTTGCTTATTTGAACCCCTAGAAGCAAACTCAATGCCAAAGAGCAATGCCAGCACAATTCATCATAACCACTTATGATCATACCATGGAATCAGCAATGCAACCAAACCACATATCAAACCGCAATTCAAATTACTGAGTGAGACACAAGACAGCAAATTCAGAATAAATTGTAGTTTTTTTTCTTAGTTTCAAGAGTTTGCTTATTGAAAACCTGGAAGCAAACTCAATGCCAAGGAGCAATGCCAGCACAATTACTCATATCCACACAAAAGAAAAATATTCCACGAACCAATAACAAAAGAATGATCCGACAATCAGTTGCGGTTCTGTCTGGATAAAACAGAATGTCCCAATTCAGCTACCAATGAGGAGACAAGACAAAGCTTTGGTCGAACAGAGACAATAAAATTAAAATCTCAGACAGAAGCATATAATTAATATACGAATGTAAGAGCTAAAAAAAAAAAAAACTAACGGGTGCAATGCGAGACTGGAGATTAGGGTTAGAATTAAGAGGCGGGTCAAGGCCCGAATCAGAGGAACCAATCCCCTTGCTATTGCTAGCTTCCTTCATAAGCTTCTTCCAAGAAACGTACGTCGTCTCCCCTTCTCTTAGCTCCACCTTCAGTAATTTCCGATCGCCGGCGGTTAATAGCTTCGGCGAGGAGGGCTTCGATGATTCGGCTGGAGTAGAAGCGTCGTCCGTTGTGGTGGGGTTTGGTTCATCCATTTGGTGAATTTGGGTCGGGTTGGAGATGCGGATCGGAGTCAGAGGAGAAGAGTTTAAGGAAGGGAGATTGAAAGGAATTTGAGACGAGAGAGAGAGAGAGAGATTGGAACTGAGAGGAGGAAGGTTGCGCGGGATTTAGCCCAGCAATGACGCTTTGCCTTTTTTTTATTTTATTTGTTCCTCGTTTATTTATTATTTTTATTTTGGTTTTTATGTTTTGAATGAAAATAGAGTGTTGAAAAGGACATTATGGTAAAGTGGCTCTGCTTTGTTGCTCGTGAGTTCGAATCTTCCTTCATACAAATGGGATGAGAAGTGAAAACCAATAGGCCTTGACAGCCCAAAACAATTTATGAGTTTCCACAATTGCTTTTTTTTAGTTAAATATAATTTTTTTTTTCTGTGTAAATTGTATCAAGTAAGATCAATAGCTAAAATTAAAAAAACAATAGACAACAAGTTAACATTGTTTTACTTGAGTAACTTAAATATGATGAGAAAAGATAATTTAATTATAATAAAAATAAGAAAAATAATTAGTCAAATACTAATATTCTTTTAATATGTTTGGAAATTCTAAAAAGTCATTTTCATGAACCAAGAAAATTACATAAAATGATTTACTAACAATTGAGAGATCCTAACAATTTTCTAGATTCACTCAAAATCATATATATATATATATATATATATCATGTTAAGGTCTGTGAAAACTCAATTCCTTCAAAAAAGTTACTTATCTTTTCCAGTCGATGTGCAATTTGCAATGTATATTACCTTATATATTTATTTTGTAATGCAACTACTAGAGCGGCAGAACAATGCGTTCATGTTCAAAGCATCATGTTCGTTATACATAAGAGGTTGCATATGTATAATGATTTCTTCTACAAAAGAAAAGCAAATAATTGTTCTCCAAAACATACACGATATAGCTCTGATGGTTACATCACATTAATATTAGACAAAGAGAATATTAGTATGGCCTATGTATGGAATGGGTGGTGCATTAATTATCAGCATAACAAATTTCGATTTTCTAGTTTGTATTTCCATCACGTTATATTTATACACATGTTGACAAATATGTTTAAATGTCTTGAAGACCAAGCAGCATCGATAAAGAGTTCAACTGATCAGATCTTGAAGATATAGATATATATATACTCACAATAGTAGCTTAACAATAAGAGTCAAGAGAAAAACCCACAATATTGTGATACACTGAGGCATGAGCATAAACGAGTTTACAACGATGAGTACAAACCAATGTTGAGTTGGCCTAGTGGTAAAAAGGTTTCGGCTGTAACTTTCGTCTCTTGGGTTTAACTCACGGTGGGAGAGACTATTTATAATGTTTGGGTTCCCGGCAAAGAGGTAAAAACCAAAAACGATGAGTACACCCAGTGGCGAACCTACGTTATGCGGAGAGGAGGCAGCTGCCCCCACAAAAATGTAAAAATAAATATTGTTCCATTAGAAATCCATAGCATAGTTGGTTCCAGTCATCTGACCCTCTAGATCCCCGTTCAAATCCTCTCCTAAGCTGTTTCTTCCCTTTTATTTATTTATGTCCCCACAATTTTTTTTCTCTAGATTCGCCACTGAGTACACCCAACACATACTCGGATTTTGGATAAATGCTCTGTGACTCATCTTCTTTGTGACGCTTCTTCTTTCTTGGTGGAGGGAAAAAAATTATCTACTTATCTTCATTTTTTATAATTTAATAAAAAAAACTTGTATGTAAGAATTAGAGTAATTGAGAGTAAATAAAAGTGGAGTAATTGAGAGGAAAAGAAAAAGTGAGAATTAGAGTAAATGAGAATAAAAAAAAGAAAATGTGATTGGTAGTAAATTAGAGTAAATTAGAATGAATGAGAGTAAATGGGAGTAAATGAGAGTAACATAAAGTAAATGAATAATAATAAAAATCTAATAGTTATTAACTTATAAAATATATAACAAAATACATATTTTATTAAAATATAATATATAAAATAATTATAAACATATTACAATAAATATATAAATGAAAATTATCTTCACAATACATTAATATATATTAAAATTACGGCATATTTAATGACGACATCGAGGTCTACGTTGGTTTGCAGCCCATATTTGTTCAACAATCTGATTACGAACTATTTGCATATACGTCCCAGCTTCGGATTCTTCTTCGCCTCTCAAAGTATTATTATCATCATGTTCATCATTCTCAATATCTTGTGCTTCTTCACCATCATTTTCAATATCATCAAAATCAAAATCTTCAAAGTTATGTTGACGAAAAAAATTATGCAAGCCCATTGTAGCGAATATTACACTTCTTTGTGTGGCGATATCATACCTAGGAAATTCATTAAGAACCTTCCATTTCTTTTTCCATATTCCAAATGTCTGTTCGATAACAGAACGTACCGATGCATGACACCTATTATACATTTCTTTGCTGGTTCTAGGTGGTTGACCATTATTGAATTCTTGGAGATGGTATCTTGTGCTCTCTCCAAATTCTTTTCGAAATGGAGCTAAATATCCGTGCCTATTAGCATATCCAGAATCAACGAGATAGAATTTATTTTCCGGAGGTACAGGAAACATCGGATTGTCTCATATTGCGGTCGTCAACACTTGGGCATCATGTGCAGATCCCGCCATTCCAACATAACAATATGTGAAAAGCATGTCATAATAGAGTAAAAGGGATGGATAAAAAAAGTTAAAAGAGAAGAAAAATAATAAAGTGAAAATGAGAGTAAAACTCTCATTTTCACTTTAATAGAGAATAACATATTAGTCTACTTTCGTTCTTTTTTAGTGTTAATGGGTGTAAAATATTTCCATCTCATTGGCTAAAAATCAGAGTAACTCAGTAGAAAACAATTTACTCTAAATTATTATTGCATGATGTGCTTTTCAATCAGAACCATATCATTTGATTGGTAAATAACCAGGTTTTAAAACGTGTCTGAGTAGCCGAAAACTCGGCTGGAGAGTCGCTGCTTGGAAGGTCACCTTGGCGAGAAAGGGCTGATCGGCGTGACCAGGCGGTACACCAAAGTTTTCCCGATTTAGTAGTGATATAAAATTAAATTGGTATATAATATCAAAAAATGGTCTTTGAATTCTATCAAATCGAAAACAAAGAGAACGTTTTTGGGTATAAAAATAGAGAAGAAGCAGAAAAATGAAGAAATCGTGTGGAAGATACATATAAGACGGCCAGGATTGCAGGAGAAACACTTTAATTAGGAGAAGACGATGAGGACATACATGTAATTTCACAGTTTGTTGATATTAATATTAAAATGAAGAAAGAGGAACATGCGGATTCGAAACAGTGTCCGTTGCGACTAATACTTGTCTCTTAGCCGCTAAAACGTATTCATTTATTGTTATATTTTACCAATCTAATAAAGAACAGTAAACTTGTCCTAATTTACTCCCCAATTGATCCATGTTTAATCTCCGATTTTTGGTAACTCGCTAGGCCAAAACTAACCGTCTGATTCACGCCTAGCGCGATTTTGAACATGGATAAATAATATAGTAAAAAGGAGGGATAAAAAAAGTTGAAAGAGGAGAAAATAAAAAAAGTGAAAATGAGAATACAACTTTTCTTTCTAATAATATAGAGAGTAAAATATTAGTTTGCTTTTCTTTTTTTAGCGTTAATGGGCGAAAAATATTTCCACCTGATTGGTTAAAAATCAGAGTAAGGCAGCATAAAACAATTTTACTCTAAATTAGTATCTCTGGATGTGCTTGTCAATCAGAGTCACAATGTTTGATTGGTAAATAATAGAGTAAAAGAGATGAATAAAAATTTTGAAAGAGGAGAAAATGAAAAAGTTAAAATGGGAGTAAAATTTTTCTTTCCACTAATATATAGCGTAACATATTAATCTATTTTCTCTCTTTTTTAGTGTTAACGGATATAATGTATTTCTCCCTAATTGGCTAAAAATCAGAGTAACTTAGGAAAAAAAAACAATTTTACTCCAAATTATTATTGTTGGATATGCTTTTAAATGAGAGTCATAAGGTTTGATTGGTAAATAATAGAGTAAAATAGAGGGATAAAAAATGAAAAAGATAATTAAAACGTGAAAATGTGAGTAAAATTTTCTTTCTACTAATATATAGAGTAACATATTAATCTACTTTCCCTCTTTTTAAGCGTTAATGGGTGAAAAATATTTCCACCTGATTGACTAAAAATCAGAGTAGTTTAGCAGAAAACAATTTTACTCCAAATTATTATCGTTGGGTGTGCTTTTCAATCAGAGCCACAAGGCTTGATTGGTAAATAATAGAGTAAAAGGGAGGGATAAAATGTTGAAATAGGAAAAAATAAAAAAGTGAAATGACTGTAAATTTTTTTTCCACTAATATAGAGTGTAACATATTAGTCTATTTTCACTCGTTTATAGGATTAATGGGTAAAAGTATTTCCACTTCATTGGCTAAAAATCAGAGTAAGTCACCAGAAAACAATTTTACTTCAAATTATTATTGTTGAATGTGCTTTTCAGTTAGAACCATAGAGTTTGATCGGTAAATAAGAGAGTAAAAGGAAGAAATAAAAAAAGTTGTAAGAGGAGAAAATTAAAAAAAGGTGAAAATATTAGTAAAAATTTTATTTCCACTAATATAGAGAGCAACATATTGGTCTACTTTCCCTCCTTTTTAGCTTTAATGGGTGAAAAGTATTTCCACTTAATTGGCTAAAAATCATAATAACTCAACATAAAATTATTTTACTCCAAATTATTATATCTGGATGTACTTTTCAATCGGAGTCATAGGATTGGATTAGTAAATAATAGAGTAAAAGGGAGGGATAAAAAAAAGTTGAAAGATTAGAAAAAAAAATGGGAGTAAAACTTTTATTTCCAATAATATAAAGAGGTAACATATTAGTCTATTTTCTCTCTTTTTAGCGTTAATGGTAAAAAGTATTTTTACCTAATTGGCTAAAAATCAGAGTAACTCAACAGAAAATAATTTTATTCCAAATTATAATCGTTGGATGTACTTTTCAATCAGAGCTATATGGTTTGATTGGTAAATAATAGAGTAAAAGAGAGTGGTAAAAAGTTGAAAGAAAGAAAATGAAAAAAGTGAAAATAAGAGTAAAAATTTTATTTCCACTAATATAGAGAATGACATATTAGTCAACTTTTCATCTTTTTATTTTTAATGGATGGAAAATATTTCCACTTGATTGGCTAAAAATTAGAGTAACTCAGTAGAAAACAATTTTACTCCAAATTATTATCGTTGGATGTGCTTTTCAATTTGATTTATAGAGTGAGATTGGTAAATAATAGAGTAAAAGAGATAGATAAATAAAAGTTGAAAGAGGAGAAAATAAAAAGTGAAAACGGAAGTACAACTTTTTTTTCCACTAACATGGAGAGTAACATATTAGGGAAATTGCCACAAATACCATATTCATAATACCACTTTTCATGTTTACACTAACCACTTTTATCCTCACTTTTAATGAATGGTAAAATACAATTATACCCTTAGGGTTAACTAATCTAGACTTAGGGTTTAGAGTTGAGGGGTGGGGTAGGGTTTTTGGAATGTAAAATTTATGATTCTAATAAATATATAAATAAATACTTAAAAATATATATAAAAATTTTAAAAAAATAGTTTCAAACATAATTTCCGTTTTTCAAAAAGAAATTTGAAAAAAAATAAAAAAAAAATTTGAAAAGAAAATTCAAAAAAAAAAATTTATAAAAAAGTTCGAATTTGAAAAAGTATAATTAGAAAACATAAAAAAAAAATTTTATTATTTTTTTTTTTATTATTTTTTAATTTTTTTTAAATTTTTTTACTTTTTTTATTTTTTATTTTTTATTTTTTATTTAAATAATAATTTATTGTATATATATAAATAACAAGGGCATAAGAGTCTTTTGCAACTTAATGAAGAATGTATTTTTAAAAATGTGTCATTAGTGGTGGTAAAAATGAAAACTGGTACCATGAAAGTGGTAAACATGTAATATCCCCAACATATTATTATATTTTTTCTATTTCTTCGTGTTAATGAGTGAAAAGTATTTTTACCTGATTGGCTAAAAATCAGAATAATTCAATAGAAAATAATTTAACTCAAAATTATTATGTTGGATGTGTCTTTCAATCAGAACCATAGCTTTTCAACGTTTAAGCATTATAAAAAAAAAACTAGTGAAAATAAAGAAAAATACATTATACAAGCGACTACTGTATAAATTAATGTAATTAGAATATTAGATTAGACTGACGTAGTTAATTTTAAAACAAATAAAAATATCTTAATAGTTTTATAGACCACATTTGGGACCAGACGGATATCATTCCGAAGCCTTTTGGACAAAAGCTGATAAGAATTTCTCAATGTAAAGTTTATTTTTTTCGTAATGATGTTTGTTTAAAGATTTAAAAACCTAGGACTACCCCAAAAGTATAAGATTATAAAACTTTTATTTTTTTAAGAATCGTTTTATCGTTCAAAAAAAAGAATCGTTTTAATCTGGTCATCAATTTCATCGAAAACAGCCCAATCTATCTATCTATATATATAAAGAAATGTTCGCCTCTCTTCCGTGAAACCACGTCATCAATTCATGCGTTCTGGGAGTGACACGTGTCCCATTTCATATTTAGGGCCAAAATAAATGAATGCAGTTAAGGGTAATAGAACCCAGCATCTCTAGCACTGGTAATTTCTCTTAGAACCACTAGGCTAAAGTCATTTTTTATAAATATATGGCCGCGAAAAGACTTATTATCGTGTCAGCTGGAAGCCCATGCTTCTTCTGCTTGTGGCCAGGGCCGACACTGAACTGGCGTCAAGATGAAGATCGTGAAGTTAAAAACTTTGCTCCAAACAGTTTTGCAATGTTTCCAACCTTTATAACTTGATGCATATAATATATATCAAAATACATTTGTTGTACACGCTTTTATTAGTTTTGCTTTTAAAAGAAGGTATTTACAGTTATAAATGTTTTGTGCCAGTGAAGTAATGGTTGAAAAATCTCTATACATATGTCATTTTAAAATAATACCCAACTTCTATATATAGTCAATACATATGTCCATGTTATATTCTAGACTAAATATTTTCTCTTTTAAAAATATAGAAAACAGTTTTTTTAGTCTACAAGCAAATGTTGTAGAGCAAGTATGCATTATACAAAATAATATATATTTAAAATCCATACACAAAAACATAAAAGTTGTTATAGGCCTCTTTCTGATACATGCACACTCCACTATGAATAAGAATTAAAAAAAAACAGTATTGTCATCAAACTTTATCACAAATCCACATTTGTACATCTATAATTATGAGTTGGACAATTAGTTAATTTGATACAATACCAAATCAAGAATAATCGAAAAACAACTATACCACCGTATACTAATAAGTAAGACATAACAGATAACTAAATTCTTGAATATTAAAACAAATTTCAACTCGAGCATTTAGTAAATATCAAATTAACTAATATCCCGTCCGTAGGGCGGACCGACCCTAGTTTCCTATATTTAAAAGAGTATAAAACACCACAAAGATTAAAAAGTCAAGAGTCCTCACATTGAACGAAAAGACCCGAGTCCAAAAGCAAATTAACAAAATAAAAAACTTGGGTAGGCAGGCATCGCATTGGCATCATCGTTTAGAGAAAAGGAAAAAACAAATCGTATTCGCAAAAAAAGAAGAAGAACAGAGTGACATGGCAATCGTCGTCTCCGCCTCTATCTCTTTTAGGGTTTACGCGGGCTTATGTTTTCGCCTAATCCCTTCTGATTCACGAGGTTAGGGTTCCGTTTCTGTAGTTAGATTGAGAGTAGAATCAGAGAGTTTTGTTGTCGTTGTCGTCGTCATCAATGTTGAGAGTTTTCTTTATTTTGTTTTGTTATCAGGGATCAAGTCTTGTGATGGACATGAATGAAAACTTCTCTGAGAAAGCTGGCCAGGAGATAGATTTAGTCTGTGGTTTGGCAGCAGTTGTAAACTCTAGGACGGAGTGCTTCATAGAGACTAAGCAAATGGGAGACGGGTATAATAATGCTAGTCAATGAACCATCGAGTGATCAAGATGCACCGACACAAAGGAGAATTATATGAAGTATTCAGGTGAAATGCCTCTCGTGGTATCCCCTTCATTAGCTGCCACAAAAATGGTAAGTAATGATGGTGGTGTCCTAGACTCAGAGACCATCAATCCAGTTTTGAAGTTGGTACATGAGGATGAGAGCTCCATACTGATCCTTATAAGAAGAATGAAAAAACTGCTAAAGAACCATGTCGGGGATTCATCAAGTGCACGTAACGTGGTTGCTGATCTGAAAGCTGAAAATTTTAGTCAGGTACCTTTGGTGTGGAAGCCAACTCCCCCGTTATTGACTCTTCTTTGTTATATAGTTTTCCATTGCCATTTGGTAATGGAGGCATCGAAACTCGTAATCCTCACAATATAGTTGAGCCACTCAGAATTGTATACACAATCAGAAAGAAAATTAGAATCAATTTTCAAGTGCTCGAAGCAGAAGAGAAGCTCGGTTTCAAAAGCGTGCCGTTCATCTCAGTGGGGATTACCAAGTAGGACCGCTGAAATCTTCTTACTGAGCAATGGGGTTCCTCTCCACATCACGAACCACATCAGAACAATCCTAAAAATGGAGAGCTTAATAGTTTTCATAACGGACATGGAGAAGAATCTAACAGAAACATCCAAGCATCAAGTGGCTCTTGCCTTCGTTTGAAAGAGAGAGTTTTCATCTGATATAGGAACAAGTTACTTTCGGCAACAGAAACGGAACGTTCCTCCATGGATTTGGAACAGGAAACCTAACTTTAGAGAAGAAGATCAACAGTTAAGAAACTCTTAGCTTTAGAGAAGTATACAATTCAGCTCTTGAAGAGAATTACAGTGATTGATTGGTTAGTTTTGCTCATAGTAAAAGTCCCCTCTAGGGGAATCATGTGCTTTTCTTTCCTTTCTAGTATATTCCAAATTCTTTGTTTTATGACTTTTTAATATTAAAAGTCACACGAAAGAGCAATAACATTCTTTATTATCTTTTGCAAAGAAGTTTTCAAGTACTGGATCTTTGCTTCTTTTTAAGACCCCAGGGTCTTTTAGTTTGTCTTATGTATCGTAAGCTTCCCTTAGCTTCCTATGGTAAGCACTAGCCAAGTCCGGAGACTAAGCCATTCGTGCAAACACAACCATCCTCAAAAACTTGGATTCGTAGAGGCGACGATTGTCAGGTATGTGAGCCAAAGGGTGAAAAGCTTGGAGTCTCATTCCCTAATATTACGCATCCTTTCAAGAACTTGGCTATCAAAAGTAGCATACCAAAGTAACCTCAGCTATTCTAGTCTCTAAGTACCTACAAAATTCCACAAACAGATGAAGAAGCTTTGATCTATGCAGCCCTCTTTCTTTTTGCTTATTTTCTGCCAATTTCCTTCATCTTTTTAAGCCTTTTCTTTACACATAACCCACCTAAATTATTGGTTCTATTATTGCGTCGAGATTATCATTTTTTAAAAAAATATGAAAAGAAGGTTCAAAAAGTTTTGAAAAAAAGTTCAAAAAGTTTTTGTAATGAAAAAACTAGTTGGCCATATGTTTAATACTGTACTAGTTTCACGAAAAAATATAAATTTTATTCAAAGTATAGGTGGAAAAGTTATTGGGGATTTCAATGTATTGTTAGGGTAGAAATCTGTGATAGTTAATGCATATTATGAAGTGTTACAAAAAATAATAACAATAATAATGCATATTATGAACATGTTCCAAATAAAACATCAATTGTGAATCAAAAATAATTGTTCATTATAAAGAGTTTTTGTGTGTAGAGTTAACCATAATGTTTGTTTGTTATACATATTAAAATATATTAGCTATAGAAACTAAAATTTAATCGAATTCAAGTCGACCACCCGGAACATCTTAACTGATAAAAAAACGTGAATTATACGGATCTTGTGGTGATTAGTCTTTACGCCTAGAAAACTTTTGGGATCACATCATAGTTATAAATATATATATATATATATAAGATAATTATTATTGTAAATTTATGTTTTGAGTATTTTATAAATATAATCAAATTTAATTCATTGAAATCTTAAATTTTTAATTCCATTCAAAATCATTTTTATGAAAATAATTATAAATATTTTTGCTAACAATTTAAACTATCCACTTATGAAAATAATTTTATAGCTGTGAGATATAAATGTCAGTAATATGTAAGTATATATTATATTATGATATATAGTATAATTCACGTGCATGAGCCAAAAAAAAATACCAACCTCTAAAATAGAAGAGATAATAAATATAAGCACCGGATTAATGACATGTAACATTTACAAATGTCCACATTCATCACGATCTATTGAATTTAAGAACTTTTATGTTATAACCACGACTTTGTCTTCTCTTCTCAGTTTTTTTGTTCATCAAATAAGTTTATGTAATGTAGGCAGAAGCATCATAGTTCATATATAGTAGTAGGGCCGAATATAATCAAATGTCAAAATATTAAAATTAATGAACCAAGTTTTTCAAGATCATGCTGCATGTTGCATGATTGGCTGATTTCATGTTGCAGATTTGTTCATAAGTCGGAGTCATTTGTGTTACTAATTTCTTTGTTTAGACTTCAGAGAGATAGTTGAATTGATCCACAACGCATGGATCATGGATGTACGTAGAATTAATGTATAAATGTACTCTTTCAAAACATGATCAATATTCACATGTTACGTAACACTCAACATAATACAACTCTTCTTTTACGTGCAGCTCTGCAGTTGTATTAACTTTGAGAATTCTGCAATGCTTTGAGAACTAACTTTAATGTGGTATTCTTTAATTACAACTGCTAAAAATTTCGACTTCCAGCCCTAAATTAAGAGTGTAACATCCAAATTGTGATATATAGAAAAGATTTAAGAGAATTGATTTGACTATTTATGTCATCAAAGTTGACTTACTTTTTCCGTCATACATCCGTTTAGAATTCTAGAATTGAGCGCGGTTGGGCTGGAATAGTGAAATGATGGGTGACCTATCGGGAAATGATTCGCGACACTGTGTGAGTGAGGCCAAATCACAGAGAAAGTTCGGATGGTGATTGCAGGATCAGTAAACAATGATTTTGAGCCTTGAAAAATTAACAGACCGGCCGTTGAAACGGGATGGGGCCCACGGACTGAGAGAGCGAGCGTGGATGGTCCATTAGCTGTGGGCGGTCGGGAGTTATAAGTGGTATCAGAGTTGGTTAGCCGTCTCGGTTCTGGCCCGAGAGACATCTTGAGACCTGTCGTCGTGGGGTGCAACGAAGACGTTGCATTCTTTGATAGGGGTGAATTGTAACATTCTGAGTTGTGATATATGGAAAAGACTTAAGAGAATTGATTTGGCTACCTATGTGACTAAAATTGACTTACCTTTTTCGTCACACATCCGTTTAGAATTCTAGAGTTAAGCGTGTTTGAGCTGGAATAGTGAAAGAATGGGTGACCTATCGGAAAGTGATTTGTGATATCGTGTGAGTGAGACCAAAGCACGGAGAAAGGTCGGGTGGTGATTGCAGGGTCAGTAAACAATAATTTAGAGCCTTGAAAAATTAACGGATCGGCCGTTGGAACGGGATGGGATCCACGGACCGAGGAAGCAGGCATGGATGATCCATTACCCGTGGGCGGTCGGGCGTTATAATAAGGTTACAATATATTATAATAGTTGTCATATAAAAATATAGTGATCTATCTGTCTATTTTTTCATCACTAGCGCAACAACCAAATCGAGTTTGTGTCAAGTTATATTTCAGACAAATCATTGTCATGGCGTCTTAATTTTGAATTAGTGATCCATTAATAATACACGTGTTTTTTGTTGTCATTGAAAGGAGTATTGATTAAAGGAAATAATAAATTTCATTATTATTTTGCTCACATTTAATTCTATTAAATTGGCATAACTTTGATGTATACATGTAACTCTCTATCGTTTTAAATGACATGCTATTTTTATATGGTTCACGATATTTTGTATAATGTATGGTCATGATTCACGCTTCTTGACGCAAAAAAAAATGGAAGATAAAGATTAGGTTTACAAGTAAATTAATTAAAGTTGAAAGAAATGAGGTTGTAAGATCGAATGGCGTTATCGCGGCGAAAACAAAAGCCACCAACTAGTAGTATACGTTTCCTTATCTTCCGGTTGATGTGTGTGTGTTGACCCCTCTCAGTTTGTTGCAACTTTCATTTCTCATTAGTTATGCCCAATGTTAAAGAAATCGTTAACAGTATCTTTTAGACACTTTGTATAAACTTAGCGCCTAGATAAATTATTCGATAAACACCGTTTAAACTGATTTTATAACACCGATTATGCCATTGTATCTTTTTTTTTTTTTTTTTTTTGTCATCAACTTTAAATGCCATTGTATCATTTAACATGTATTAAGATTAGTAACCAAACAATAATACAATCAGCCGCGGAGGTAGATGTACAAAGGGTGGAGCTGTTGCCCACCATGGTTTTTAAAATTTCAGTATATTTTTTCAATTTTTGACAAATGCCCCTGATGACATTATTGATGAATTATATGTATGCACCGGATCAAAGTTAGATCCGCCGCTGAGTACAATATCTTCCTTTCATTAATAAGATAAGAAATCAAATAAAAAATGAATTAATAAATTTCCATTAGTCGAATCACAACAATTGAAAGATACTCCTAGGCCCTAGCAATAATCTTCTAACTTTTTTCTTTGTCGACGAGCAATAATCTTTTATGTATAATCATAGTTTGTCTTGAAAATGTAAGAGAGATCAGTGAAATGGTGATATAAGAAAGTAATAAAGAGAAGGTAAGGAGGGTCCACGACTCATCATGAAGTAGACGATGATGCATGCCTTTCAGATTTAGTTGGCGTGTCGTTCCTCGCTTCTAAAACGGCAGGTATTCTGTTACTACTCCTCTCCATATTTTCTCCACCATCATAATTAACTAACCAACCTTCTTCTTCGGCAATGATGGCACACGTAACATATACTTAATGCCGTTTTATCTAATTACGTCATTAATGTTGTGTACGTTACCTGAGGGCTGAGGCAACCGGTAAGCATGGGATGTAACGTCTTCCGTTATGGTGACGCGGGTATGGACGAGATTGACACTTGTAGATTAATGGGTTGTTGGAGAGATCACATGACATGGTATGTTTTGTTCTTCGGACCGGACATGTTAGAGCCACAAAACGGTCTTATTTCCACCGACCCATTCTGTAGAAACATAGTGCATTTATTGTAACAGCTTATTATAAAGTAATACTCCATTTGTTCTTAAATATAAGATATTTAAGTAGAAACAGATGTATTAAAAAAACTAATTTTTGTCTAGAAAATATCATTAAAATTATAAATTAATGATATTCAACCAATTACAAAATAGACTATTAAAATATAATTGGTTACACAGTTTTTAATAAAATAAAAATTACCTAAAAAATGAAAACATCTTATATATTGGAATATCAAAATTATGTAAAACATCATACATTTAAGAACAGAGGAAATTAAAAGTGTCATTTAATAGATAATATTTTAAAATTAAACACTCAGATTAAAAACAAAGCTTTTAAAAAAGTATGATTAACTATTTATATAATAATAAAATAGAAATATCAATGGTTATAAAATATAAACGGTTCACTTATTTTACATTAAAATTAAAAGTGTCATTTAATTTGATTTTTATAAAAGTATTGAAAAATAAAAAGAGTATACTTTTAATGTGTTTTTGGTTTTTAAACATATTTTAAGTTAACGATGCCACACAATGTTATGTATACAACTGTTAAAAGGGCATATATAGTATGGTCGTAATGAAAAAAAAAAAGGATAGTCGTAAATGAAAAAAATTATTATCCATTTTTGAAATCGTTATATTATTTGTATACTTTTCGTTTTCATTTAACTGACAAATGATAAGTAAATAAGTCAAAACTTCAACAATAATCTATAGGTGGAAACGAATTATTTATACATTTCCCTTTTTTTTGGTAACATCAAATCTTTTTTATTTTTGCCATTTTATCTTCGATTTATTTTTATTCTGCTCGTTATATTCTTTAGATTACTTGCATGCTTTTTAATATATATACCATTCAAAAAAAAATCAACTAATTTATACGTATCTTTTGTCCAGCTTTTCAGATGAAGTTAGAGTCAGTATATGTGATTATACAAACATTGTGTTACGTCATTGTGATTGAATGCACAGTAATAAGACTATGTCAAAAACTGGAAAACGACATAGCGAAAACAATGATTAAATAAAAAAATAACAGTAAAGTACTAGTAGGGTTAGAAAATCATTTCTAATATAGCTTTCTCTTCTCTTTCTTTCCGACAAGCATCAGAACCAAAACCTAACCTGTGGTTAAAACTTATACCTCCTCTGCAACTAAACAGAGGATCTTGTCTATATAATCCCTTCAAACTATATGTTCTTTTGTCTTTGTTAAAGCACACGCTCAAGCAACAAAGGAAACATTCGAAGTTCAGACAAATCTCTGTCAACAATGATACAACGAAGCTCCGTCGAGGAAGGAGAAGGTGGCCGTACGATTCTGGTCGGCGTGAAGCTAGACGCGCCGAGCAGAGAGTTACTCACATGGGCTTTAGTTAAAGTCGCCGAGCCTGGTGATACTGTGATCGCTCTTCATATCCTTGGCAACGGTGAAGAAACGTTTCTCTTACACAAAGCTTTGATCTTTATGTGTTCTGTAATAAAAAAAAGTTTCGATCTTTTTTTTTTGTTGTGTAGAGATTGTTAAGAACTCCTCGCTTCTCTCTTTGGTGAAAACATTCGACTCTGTTCTCGACGTTTACGAAGGCTTCTGCAACTTAAAACAGGTAAAAAGTCTGAAACTTTCAATCTCTCGAGACTCTGTGTTTTTGATCCTTTTGAAATGTTGACAGTTTTGTCCTTTTGTAGGTTGATCTGAAGCTGAAGCTGTGCCGTGGCGACTCTGCTCGAAAGATCATAGCTAGAGAAGCGAGGTCGTTCTGTGCGTGGAAAGTTATAGTTGGGGTTTCGAAAACTCACCACGCGATTCGCTCATCAGCTTCTTTAGCTAAGTACTTGGCTAAGAAGCTGCCAAAGGAGTGCTGGGTTCATGCTGTGAACAATGGTAAAGTTGTGTTTCAAAGAGAAGGTTCTCCTCCATCACTGGCCATTAATCATTCTCAAGGTAAGTTTTTTTTTGTTGCAAGAAGTTCTGGGCCCAAGCCCATTGGGCCAGGAACAAGAGCCTGTTGCTAAATCCATACTCGAACATGGTATCTTTGTGTTTAGTGTGGTTTAAATTGGGTTTTTGGTTGTTTGTCATAGGAAAGGAAGATGTTAGGAGGAACACTTTGTTGAGTGTGCTTCAGAGATCAGTTACATTGAGTACACCTACCAGAGTTGTTAGCCATTGTGAGGAAGATCAATCTTGTGGCCAGAGTTTGCAGCAGGCCTTAGAAGCTGCTCGTTTTGAGAGTTGCTCGGTTTGTGGTTCTGATTCTTTGTCTCCAAATGATACAAGAAATCCCAAAGAGTTATCTAGAGATGATGATGAGAGCCATAAAGCTAAGGAGATTGTGCCTGTGAAAGGTCTAGAGGAATTGGTTAGGAAACAGGCTGAACCTATACCAGGTTGGCCTTTGCTTCGTCGCGCTTTTTCTTCCACAGGACAACCCATTACTACTCATAAACAGATACCAGTAGCTCAATGGGCTTTGAAGCTTCCTCCAAGGAACATTAAGCAAATTGGTTATGACTCTTCTCCTGACAATAGTCCAAGAAAGCTCCCCAGGGAGCTAGAGAGACTTTACAAGAGATTCTCTTCAACTTGCCAGTTTTTCAAATACAAGGAACTTGTTTCTGTGACATCAGACTTCTCCCCTGGTGTGTTCTTGATGACATGTTTACAGTTCTTGAAGCATCTTGTTATGTAACTAAGAAAAATACATTATGGTTTCAGATAACTTCATAGGCATAGGAGGCAGCAGCAGGGTCTATAGAGGCTGTTTGTCTAATGGAAGAGAGGTTGCTGTGAAGATTCTCAAGCAAACAGAAGATGTCTTGAATGATTTCGTCGCGGAGATCGATATTATCACAACCCTACACCATAAGAACATTATCTCCCTATTAGGCTTTTGCGTTGAAGACAAGAACCTATTACTTGTTTACAACTATCTCTCAAGAGGAAGCTTAGAAGAGAACCTACATGGTACCTTTTTAATCAACTCTTGAGATTCTATTATGATCAAGGATCTTAAACAAAAATGCTTGGTTCCAAATTTAGGAAGCAAGAAGGATCTGCTTGCATTCCAATGGAGAGAGAGGTACAAAGTGGCTGTGGGAGTGGCCGAGGCTTTAGACTATCTGCATAACAGTGCTTCACAACCTGTCATCCATAGAGATGTTAAGTCATCAAACATACTGTTATCTGATGATTTTGAGCCTCAGCTTTCTGATTTTGGGCTTGCGAGGTGGGCTTCTATATCTACAACACACATAGTCTGCTCAGATGTGGCAGGAACCTTTGGGTATGGAAGAGTACTGTTTTTTAATAAGCTGATGTTTCTTGAAAGTTGATGGCTAATCTTGTTTTTTCTTGTTGCAGTTACTTGGCTCCAGAGTACTTCATGTATGGTAAGGTGAATGATAAGATAGATGTGTATGCATTTGGTGTTGTTCTACTTGAGCTACTTTCTGGAAGGAAACCTATTAGCAGTGGCTGTCCAAAGGGACAAGAGAGTCTTGTCATGTGGGTATGTGTTTGCTGCGTATCTTAAAAACTATGTTTTGTCTTCTGTTAAAACAAGTACAGTATAAACTCTATAAATTAATACTCAATAAATTAATAAACACGTTAATTTATTGAGTTTTTACATATATGTACAGGCCAAACCAATTCTAGAAGATGGAAAGTATTCTCAGTTATTAGACCCGAGTTTGCGGGATAACAAGAACAACAATGGTGACCAAATGCAGAGGATGGTGTTAGCTGCTACTCTTTGTATTCGACGTAGCCCTCAAGCTAGACCGAAAATGAGCAGTGTAAGTCATCTTCTTCCTTTTTTTATCTAATCATATACCTATATGTAGGGCAGTTGTCTTACGAATGTGAGAATGATGCAGATCTTAAAGCTGCTCAAAGGCGATGAAGACACGCTCAAGTGGGCAATGCAACAAGTGAGTAGTTCTTCAGAGGAATCAGAGATGCTTGAGGATGAGCAAAGCCAAAGATCTGACTTGCAGTCACACCTTAACCTTGCGCTTCTTGATGTTGAAGATGACTCTATCTCCATGGGTAGCTTTGAGCAAGGCGTCTCGGTTGAGGAGTATATTAAAGGCAGGACAAGCCGTTCTTCAAGCTTTGACTAAACCCCAAAAGTTTACTGAAGCTATTGTGTGTATATATATACGGACGGGTGGTGGATTTGTGTGGTTCTTTTTAGTGTCCTCATACCTCCCCGGTTTAGGATTATTGTGATTGGTAGTTTTCAATTGTTTCACAGTTTTCATCTTCTTTTCAAGTGTGGTAATAAAACAAAAAGAGAAAATAGTATAACAAGAAGCATTACATGTCTTTCTCTAAGACTAAACTGCCATCAAAGAGTTCCTAATGACAATTAGAGTGGTCATACTCTTAAGTCATAAACTATTACTACTGCAAATCTTGTAGAATCTCTTGTTTTGCGACATATCCAATACAAATAGGTAACTGTAAGAGTTTCAGTTAAGGGCTGTGTGGTGCTGCCTGCCTTACTTGATGCATACGATATCTTTGCATTCTCTCATCACACGTGCTTCATGCAACCATGGTTTGAAGGCACCTTCAAGAACTATGTTCTGCAAAAGAAGCAAATCATATAAGAACAATAATCCATAGTGCAAACTAATCTCACAAGAGTTTCATGACAACCATGCACAAAAACAAAAACTGAACCTCGAAATAAAAGAAAAAGCCACGCAACAGGTTCAAAGCTCTATTATCATCCTTTGCACAACGAGAACGACGAAACACACGCTTGAAATCTGCATAACCAGACCAACGGCAAAACAAAGACAAGAATTGGAAGAGATGACAAAGATCATAACACAAGAAAGTATCACAAGTTAGTCAGATTACCTGGATAGCGGTCGAAATAAGAAGGTCCCAACTGGTGATCAACGTTATATTCGATCTCTCTTCCATCTCGCAGTTGCCTAGACCGAGTCAACTGTTTCTTTTGTGATGCCTCAAAAAGGCGTTGCTTGAACTCATTTTTATCATACGGCTGTCTGAGAATTTCCAGTAGCTTCTTGCTAAATGTAGAGTTGAACAAATCTTCAGGTTCAATACGGTCTTCAAGATCCTTTGGAAAAACATTGCAAACAAAAGTAAGAAAATAAAAAAAAAGTCAATAAATCAAAGAATGAGAAAAGACATAGATTAAGAGAGTGAAGCTGCACATACTATCACTTTGCCGTCTTTGTTTGCCTCAAATGGGGAAGGGCCTCCATCAGAAAACGGACAGTTACTGACTGCGATAATATCAGGATCTGATAAAGGCACTGAGGCTTTCTCAGGCTTCACTTCAATAACAGTGACAGAGTTTCTCAGAAACGCTATGAAATATTCATAGCTTTTATCCATTAAGGTTCTTCGGCTGCTCACTTCGTTCTCAACCTTCTTGTGAGGTTTGAAACTGTGAAGTAAGCTGTCTTTCACATGACTTGTAGCCTTTGGTTTAGCCTTGTCCTTGTTTACAGCCTCTTCTTTCTTTAGTTTGTTGTTAACCAAGTTCTGATCAGTCTTAAGTCTCTTTGAAGCTCTGAAAATCTCATGAGGCTTTGACTTCCTCTTTTCACTGTTGCTCTCCTCATTCTCCTTCTTGCAGGCTTTGAAATCGCTCTTGGTCACACAGCTCTTCTTTCCTTGTGGAGCATCTTTGGAGTTAACCACTGTGATGAACTTCTCAGCCTTCAGTCTCTTTGAAGCTCTGAAAATTGCCTTTCTCCTTCGTCTGCTCTCCTCATTATCCAATTTGTTCCAGTTCTTTGGCTTCCTTCCTCGTATACTAACTTCTTTCTCTTGATGTGTGTCTTTGACATCTCTTGTACGCTCTACTTTCATAGCGTTCTTGTGCAGCGAAGCGTCTTTCTCTTGCTTGGTGTCATGTTTACACTTAGGCTCTAACTTGATAGTATTCTTGGACAGAGCAATCTTCTTCCTTCCTCGTAGAGAAGCTTCTGTCTTGGTCATACCAATCTTCCTTCCCCTTAGAACAACTTCTTTCCTGAAGACAGTTGACTTATTATGATCTTCTCTACGAGCCCCCCCAGTCTTCAACTTCTTTGAGACATTGGAAACAAGAGGAGGCTTTGACCTTTCCCTTCCCCTTCCTCTACGCTTCTCATCGTCCACTTCCTTGTCAGCAGTGTACATAATACGCAGTGGAGAAGCCTCTCCCTCGAGCAAATACTGATGGCTTTCCTTAAAGATGGTCAAGTACTTCATATAGTCCAGATCATACTCCAAACCGGTGGCACAATCAGCATCAACACAAACAAGCTGCATGTTACTTCCACCACCCGCAGGTAAAGCGTTGAGTGGCTTGCGTGATGAATCCACTTCACCATCGCCACCACGAAGAGCCAGCATCCTACCAAGAGCTATCAATGTCTTCTTCACAACTTTCCTACCAACCTTAGAGCTGTTCGGTTTCCTCATCCTGTAAATACATGAAACTGATCAGACATAAAAGATAACTTGACTAATCTAAAGTGAGTTACTTAACCTAATACAACATACATTGACCCAAATAAATCAAGAATGTGGAAAGAAAAATGAAAAAAAAATCTAATCTTTTTTTTTTTTTTTTGTAATTCTAGGTGATGAAAGCAAAGCTATAACACTAATTTAGTTAATCTGAGGTAGAAACTAATCACAACGCTCAATTAGTAGACCTAATGGTAGAGCATTGACCCAAGACCCAAGAACAGCATACGACTAAAGTTTTAACCTTTTTGTAGTTCTAGTTGATGAAAGCAAGCGAGCTCACTTCGAGTCTCGTCCCCTGCAATAGTTGTCGTTATTCTTACAGTAAACAGCTGAAACAAACACAGCCCCCAAGAGAAGTTACTCTTTAAGAAACTAAAGATGAAAACTTTCTTTGATGCAAACAATTTGTGAGCAAAACCAAGACACTTTCGGGTGATTTAAAGACCAATTCAAAGATGGGTAAATGCCTAAAACCGAAAGAGAGTTTAAAGCTCACAAAAACCTAAAAGCGAAAAAAAAAAATCTCATAAGGGAACCCAACACGGAAGAAGAAGGATTCGTGATCTGTAAAAACAATCAAAGACCCATTCTTGTAACTGATAGAAAAGGAAGAAAGTAGCTTACTTTAGTCAAGAATCACAATGGATTTGGTCCCTTCGCTGGATTGGATTCTTCACTCACTGTAAATGCATGATTCGAACAAAATCAGAGCCGTTCCGTTCTGTCCCACTCTGAACGCGCTATTTTTATTTGTGCTAAATACTCTAGATGGGCCGATATTTGAAGGCTTTTATGTTTTAAACAAGGCCCAGTAAAGGTTTTAAAGTTCTTTTGTTTTGTTGTAACAAATTTTGATATAAAATAGTATTTTATGATTGTTTTACATAATTATTATTATGTTACAAGGTCGAATTGTATAAAAGAACTATTTAAAAAAAAAATTATATAATTCATGAATTACTTTTTTTTTGGAAATTCTGTATAAATCTTATGAAATTTTCGCTTACGCATGGGTATTTTACATGGACTCCGAAAAACCAAACCAAATCAACTCGAAAATACTGGTTCACGTCGGGTCCAGAGAAAAATACGTATTTTTTTTGGAAATACGGCTCTCTGTTCGCGTCTGAGACCTACCCGAAACCCGTTTGGGAGCCAAAGTACCCAAAATGTTTGTGTATATTAGATATATTTGTGTATTTTGGATATTGTTTTTGCTATATATATATTTTTGAGTTTTTGGTTTGAATTTCCGGTTATAATTTTGGATTTCGAGTAAAAATTCAAATTTTAAAAATATATTTTTGGGTATTCAGATACAATTTTGGGTATTTTTTGGGTCCTCGGTCAGATTTCGAGTACAATTTTAAGTCTTTTGAGTATTTTCTGATTTTTGGGTATTTGTTTAGATTTTAGATATTTTTCGTGTTTCGAGTATTTTTATGTTTATCGAGTTTTATTTGAGTCCTAAATATCTGAAAGGATCCATACCCATTACGTACAAAAAATAACATATATTTTATAAGTATTTGAATTATGGAGTCGAAACCATCGAGATCCGAAAGAAACCGATCCGAACCCAAATAATTTTTTTCTAAATACCTAATTAGGTCCAAAAACCCCAGACCTAGCAAAATTCATTGATTCGTTTTATAAAATTTTGGGTGGAAAATACTTTTCAGGTTTGATCAATAATGTTTAATAGGACATGGTTCATTTATATTTCAATAGTTGATCTCATAAGAAAATTTTGATCTAATGGAGGAGGATGGTATATATGACAATGATCCCTACGTATTGAAATTTCGGTGCCGTTTATATGTATATATGTTAAATTGAAGGAAATTGATTTAAGTAAAATAACCATTTGAAACATTCCATATATGTAGTCATGATCTTATTAAAGTGGGTGAGATTTATTTAAATCTTAGAAGATATTATTTGGTTGCAATATAATAGGGGATATTTAATAATATTTAGTTATATACAATAGGTTGGACTAAAAAATAAATAGGTGCAACTTTGTATAAGTAGATTTTTTAGGACTCCTTACCTTTTAATAGTATTGATTTATATAGTTTAGGGGCTTAGCGCATTATAATGTTATTTAACTATATCTAGATTTTGTAAATGATAAAAATATAAATCAAACTGCTAGTTCTTACTTGAATTTATTTCTATATAAGACCATCTCCAATGGTTTATTCAACAATTCTATAACAGAGTTGAGTTATACTTTAATAGTAGTATTATTAGAATGGAGAATAGAGTGATGAACAAAAAAAAATTACTCTATATTTAGAGTAAACTCATTTTTTTACTCTATTATAGAACGAAAAATAGAATAACATTAGAATACTTTTACTCTAAACTTTATTTTAAGATGAAAATAAACTAGGGTTGAAGATGCCTTAAATACATATTTTGTGGGGAAGAGTTCACCATTGAAAACATGTGCGCATGTGGTTGTGTACGTTATCTCTAAAGTTAGAAGTCAAAAGAATACATAACTGAGAGTTGTACATTTAGATCATCAACCACTACTTTAAAAGCGAATTAAATGTGCTTGACATGAATGCTGGTTTTGAAGGGCAACCATCAATCACACGTTTTTTGTTTATCAAAAGTTTGTTTGATTTATGTTCAAAATTTTTTTTGTTTGATCTTCTTGTATTTCTTGATTTATCTAGGTTTTTGACTGTTAGGTTATAAACATTGTTCCCATAAGTGGACTTTGCCAGTTTATCTATGTGGCTATCACTATGACTGCAGGCTTGTGGGGAGACTATACTGTATAGTCTATACACGACTGAAAATTATATATGAATATGTATACAAAGGTGTATAATACTATATTAGGTGTATCATTGAATAATTAGTGCAATAATTCCTAGAAGTCAAATATGGCCTCTTCTGGCAAATGTTCATTTTGGAATAATATGGTTGTAAGGACTATCATCACAATAGGCTTCGAATATAAATAAAATTAGAGAGATGAAAGTTTTGAGACTTGTCGCCAACTTTTTGATATATATAATTTAGAAATTTTTGGGATTACGACGAGATCGCCTTATTTGATCTTCTAATAATATATTCGATTATATTCACATTAGTTTCATGGTCTCTATCAACTTTCCATCATTTCATATTTTATTCCAACATTATATATTGGCATTGCCAGGATTATTACTTTTACTATTTCTTACGTGTTCGTGTTGAAACGTACCTATAGTTATATATACACTATAACTCATTTAAAGCTCGAAAATCGGTTGATCCGATCGGTCTCGGAAGAAACGCACTTAGTGCTACAGAGTGGATTGGTTACCACAGTGTTTGACCCGAGTTTGGAATACCTTCCGACTAATGCAAATGATGAAATCCACCATGTAAATCACTTGGACCAAAACCCAAACCTAAAGTAGCCAAGTGATGATAATTTAGTTCCCAGAATAAATCAAACTCATGACTGATGTGGGTACACACCGAACTCCAAGAGATTGCCACTAGGCTACCACCCACTTGGTTAACTCGAAATATGTTGTGCATCCAAATATATGGTACATATCCAAATCACTCTTATAAATGATCTCATTAAAAGACCGACTGTTTTTTCGCTTAAAAAGACCGATTGTTTGAATGGGAAAATCGGATAATTAATAACGTTACTGAAATGCTAGGAGTAATGTATATGAATTTAATAAAGAATTAGGTTAAGATCTACGCCATCTGCAGGATGAACATTATATATATATTATTTTATGTATTATATGTTTTACATATTATGTAATAGTAAATATATATTGAAATAATTAAAAGTTAGTAACTATCACATATATAATTAAATTGGTGCGAACATATAAATCGATTTTATTAATCCAAACAATAATTTTTTTAATATTTGATAGGATATATAATTAAATTTAAATAATACTAACATACATAGTATATTTTTAATATTAATATATATTAAATGATGCTTTCTACTCATAAATGTTTTTGATCGTTTGTATCTTTCATAGAAAAAAATTTAAATGACTGATAACAAAAGAATTATTGTGGGATTAATAGTTTTAGTGATTTATAATTTAAAAAAAAATAAATTGTCAATGTCGTTCAAAACTTTTATCAAAAAAAATTGTTCAAAGTAAATTTTGAAACAAAAATATTTATGTATTTTATATGCCTTATAGTTAAATTTAAAATGATATATATATATATATATATATATATATATATATATATATATTAATCTTAATAATTAATTAAATTACACTTTTTACTTATATAATTTTGTAATCGTTTGTATTTTTTCATACCAAAAAATTTAAACCATGGATCCCAAAATTTGAATGTTAGACTTTTAACAGTTTTAGTAATTTATAGTCGTTTTTAAAAATTCAAAATATAACATATACAGAAAATCTAAATTTTTATTATACGGTTATTGTGATTGTTTAATTTATTTAAATCTTTTAAAATTAAAAAATATGATAAAAGATACACTAATTTTTATCAAATATTTATTATTCAAAATCATTAATTGCCATATATACTTTAGTCATATTAGACAATTCTGTAAATTTTATTTTAGGAAATAATAAAGAATATTAATAATAAATTTATTGTTAGTTTAATAAAAAACTTATCATATAATTAGATGGACTAACATATTTCTCTAATGATTCTAAAAATCATCCTAGTGATGACACGTGGCTACAAAAATAAAGTTGTAATGCTTATCAAATAATATATAAAGGATGAGTAGCTAGAATCAGACGTCCTTCTTAAATGTGGCAATATAGTACTATATAAACTTATAAAGTGTATAATTTGTAATGAAAATTTTAATATTAATCACCCACTCTTTATCAGTAAAATGAGTTTAGCAATGTATTTACTATGACTTGACGTAAAATTTACCAGTGCCAAAAAGTGAAATGTGACCAAAGAATAGTCTGTTCTGATTTAAGTTTTTGCTCGAATACAAAAAATTAGTTAATCAAACAGGCCCCGTTAAATGTGACTAACATGGAGATATAACGAATAGTAGTATTATATATATTTACAAAAACTAGTTAACTTGGTTTTAGGGTTATGGGATATATGCACATGGATCACTCATTGCTACGTGATTTCCAAGCGAAGAACACATGACTTCCTCTCTGACTTTTATATGATTGGCTCATGAGCTTTGGAAGAAGAGAAACATAGCTTCATCAAGCTACGTAGAAGAAGATAAACGAGGCTCCAACATGCTACTTGTGATATACTTCATCAGCTTATCCGATGCATGCTGACAAACGTGGATCATCAAGTTAATACGAGTTCCCAGCCGACAAAAGTGATATTAAACAACCTGTCCGGCTGTGGCTGTCCCACATGTTACTTGTAATCCTTGCTATATTAAAGAAAAAACATTGCAATAAATACGTCCACACTATAATAGATACGTAGGAGCCTCACGGCGATTTGAGAATGAACACGTTCAGGTGTCACGTGTATAGAGTTTATTAGCCGAACTCTACATAAATGTATTCACACTATGTACTTTACGTTTTGTTTTTAAATATAAAACTCACATGTAAGGTTCCAATAAAACTCACACTATCAAGATTTTTCGATGCGAATCAAAACGGATAATGAATTGAAAGTCCAGTTATACATATATTATTTTTATTATTTACGGATAGGCTCGGCAAAATATTCGTAAAATTTTTATTCGATTCATTTTCCGTTATGATTTGAACCAAAAAATTTGGATACCCGTAAGCAAATCAAATACTAAAATGCAAAATATGTTACAAACGAAGCAAATCAAAAATACTAATATTTTTAGGAACGTATATCTGATTCGATCAGTTATATGCATATATATACATATATTTAAAGAAGTATATATATAATTTATATATATTATAGTTTATATAATTTTACAATATTTTTATATATTAAATTTATTATGTTAGGTATTGGAATTTAAAATTTAAATAATTATTTATTTTGTAATGAAATATTATTATTTTATATTATTTTTAGATTTTTAATTTTTCTAAATTTTTTTTATTTTATTTACGGATCAAATCGAATATCCGTAAAAATTCTAAAATTATCCGAATATTCGAGACACCAAATATCTGGGTGGCTAAGGATCAAATCGGCACTAATACCTCCAAATACCTGGATATTCGATCTGTGCCCACACTTATTTACTGATTCAATTTGATTTTCTTTATATGGAAGAAAATTCACTAATGTCTAGGCTTATTTTATTTTTAATTAATTTTATTTTGATAATTTTATATTTCATATGTTATTTTGAATAAAAATTCATTTAATATTGATTAACATTGTCTTTATATATTACCAACCACTTTTATATACTTTACATACCTGTACACGTGGACGTTGACATGAACACATATATAACTAAATATTCACCACAACTGAAGTATCTAATTCTTTTGAAAGTTGAAATATTCTTTTTAATGTTTTTTTTGCTATCGACCAAATTGTAGTGAAATGATTTGTTTTAATAATTTTATTTTCTTTTTGTTTAACTATTATATGTTTAGAAACTATAATATGAAACCATTGGTTCGACATCATGACTATTTAAAATTCATATAATGTGAAACCAAACAATAATAATAATTTTTGGTTATCACCGAAAAAAACAAAAACATCAACAATTTGAACCAAACAAACCAAAATAAATATTGATTTAGAATTATAACTATATTTAGGAGAATAAAAACAAAAAAAAAAACCTAAATCCGAACCGATATTCAGATTAAACATATTTAATGTTTTCTTATTAAAAAATAACAAAACTAATAATCACATTCCGCGTAAGGCACAAGTTATTACCTAGTCTTAGTATTATTAGCTAACCCGAAATATAATATTGCAAGATAATGATATATGTTTCACCTAATCATATTCTCAAAATATATATTTCACAAGTGTCTAACTTTACTAGATAAACAGACACATTTAGTCATTAAGTTAAATAATTAACGATGGAAGTTTTACTCCCACACCCTTCAAACTCATCTCCGCTGACTGTTCTCGGTTTCTTGGACCGAGCCGCCTCCGTTTACGGTGACTCTCCTTCCCTCCTCCACGATACCACCACCCATACTTGGTCTGAAACCCACTCTCGATGTCTCCGAGTCGCTTCGACTCTATCTTCCTCCTCCCTCGGAATCAACCGTGGCCAAGTTGTCTCCGTTATTGGTCCCAACGTTCCTTCTGTCTACGAGCTTCAGTTCGCGGTCCCAATGTCTGGAGCAGTCCTCAATAACATCAACCCTCGTTTAGACGCTCATGCACTCTCTGTTGTTCTACGTCACAGTGAATCCAAGCTCGTTTTCGTCGACCATCACTCGAGTTCTTTAGTCCTCGAAGCTCTCTCGTTCTTCCCCAAGAATGAGAAGCCTCGTCTCGTCCTCCTCCAAGATGACAGCAACATGTAAGGCAGGTTCAACCTGAACAATCCGTTTGGCCCCAAAAAAATTTAAAAGCTACATACATAGATCACATGGTCCCAAATTGTGAATATTTGTTAGTGTTCTAGGCGTAAATCGGATATAAACAAAACAATTTTCTAGAACAATTTATTTAAAAATGGATATATGTATTCAAAAACCGTCTGTCTAATCGATAATTCTCTATGAAATGTCTAAATACCGTCAAATGATTTCTTAAACATCGAAATTTTTGTTAAGATTAAATTAAAAATGTTTATAACTCCTTAAATTTCAGATCCGGCTTAACCAATATGTCGGCCTCTTCGTCTGCTGACGTGGATTTTCTCGACACTTACGAAGGTGTTATGGAGAGAGGAGACCCGAGGTTCAAGTGGGTCCGTCCTAACAACGAGTGGAACCCAATGGTTCTTAACTACACTTCCGGAACGACGTCATCTCCTAAAGGTGTGGTACTTAGTCACAGAGCAGTTTTCATGAGTACCGTTAACTCTTTGCTCTACTGGTCTATGCCTAACCGACCGGTCTACCTATGGACCTTACCGATGTTCCACGCCAACGGTTGGGGCTACACATGGGCCACAGCTGCTGTGGGGGCCACAAACATTTGTGTCCGAAGAGTAGACGCTCCGACCATTTTCGAGTTGATAGACAAACATCAAGTGACTCACATGTGCGCCGCGCCGATGGTTCTCAACATGTTGACTAACTATCCAGCTCGGAAACAGCTTAAACGGCCGGTCCAGGTTATGACAGCCGGAGCTCCTCCTCCGGCTACGGTCATTTCAAGCGCCGAGAGTCTAGGTTTTGATGTGGCTCACGGTTATGGGCTGACAGAAACTGGTGGTCTAGTTGTCACATGTGCTTGGAAGCCGGAGTGGGACGGGCTAGGACAAGACGAGAGAGCCAAGCTGAAGTCAAGGCAAGGAATCAGAACCGCGGTATTCGCGGAAGCTGACGTGTTGGACACGCTAACGGGAAAGAGCGTGAAGCACGACGGAGTAACTGTGGGAGAGATTGTCTTCAGAGGTGGTTGTGTCATGTTGGGTTACTACAAAGACCCGGAAGGGACCGCGGCGAGTATGAGAGAAGACGGATGGTTCTACACTGGAGACATTGGTGTGATGCACCCTGACGGTTACTTGGAAGTCAAGGATAGGTCAAAAGATGTGATCATATGCGGAGGAGAGAACATAAGCAGTACTGAAGTTGAGACGGTTTTGTACACGAACCCGGCGGTTAAGGAAGCAGCTGTGGTGGCTAAACCGGATAAGATGTGGGGAGAGACTCCTTGTGCGTTTGTGAGCTTGAAGTGTAGTGATGGTGGGTCAGTTACTGAGAGAGAGGTAAGGGAGTTTTGTAAGAAGAAGCTACCAAAGTATATGGTTCCAAGGAATGTGGTTTTCATGGAGGAGCTTCCAAAGACTTCTACTGGAAAGATTCAGAAGTTTCTTCTCAGACAAATGGCTAAGTCTTTGCCTTGATTGAAACACACAATCTTATAACACTGTACGGTTACCTAAAGTACAAGTCTCTGGTTCATTACTTTGTTTCTATTTTCTTGTCGCCGATCACTAAAGGTTTGTCCGGTTCATAGCTTTATTTGGTTCAAGTACCTACTCTCTCTATTTTACAAAAGAAATATCATTTTAAACCAAAAATACAATTCTGCATTTCCAACATAATTTTACATATTAATTTTTTTATTTGCCTTTCAAATAGTCAATAAATTTTTATACAAATCATTTATTTAATTAATTATACACTAAATACAGATACACTAATACATTTTACAATTTTTTAATCCGCCTAAAATATATCTCAACATTCATTTTTTTTTTAAAATGGAGTACTTGTAATTCAGCTTCAACTAGTTTTTATTAATAAGAAAATAGTTGGTTGGATCTAGTCACAAACATAACATGAGTTGTACACGAATTTAATCATGACACTTTTTTTTTATTATTATTATTCTTGTGTAAGGATTTGTCATATTATGAAATACAGATGTTAACTTCTTTGATAAAGTTGTATAAAGAGTTGAGAAAACAAGTTAGCAGCAACACTGCTGTTACCTCTGTGTGTAAACCAAGAAGATTAGCATCATCTCATGAAAATCTACAACTTCTCTCTCTGTAGCTGTTAACTTCGCATTCTACTCCACAATCCAGAGACTCTAGACTGGTGATGTCTCTTTCTGCTTCCTAAACCGCTGTCACTCACACTCCCTCCTTCATAAAGGTTATCATGAACCTCTGAGAACTCTTTCGTCCATGTACTCATTGGAATCACATAAGAATCATCCTTTGTTCTCTTCTTCTTCTGCTCAAATCTTTTCACGTTTTCAGATATCTGATGAAATGTTCTGTTCACTTTAGCTATTCCTCTTTCAACAGGCTCCACCACGTGTGAAACAGTGAACCTCATGTCATCCGCAATCTAGTCCAAAGGTAAAGGAGGCCATGAGCAAAAAAACAAGTAATGCAAGTAGCGAGTGTAAGATTTAATCAGGCTTACGATTTCACTACTTCCCATCACCACATCACGCACACTCTGTGGGAAACTCAAGCGTTTCTCCGCCTCATCATGCCTACCGTACCGCATCCTAGTTGTTCTTTCGCTGTCTTTAACCTCTTCTGGATCGGGAGGTGTGTCTATAGAGGCGTAATCTGACATCACTGCTACGTTACGCACACATCTTTCCCCACGCTTGTAAGGCGCAGCTGGAAAGACATAGAGATGAACCACAGCAGCAACACCCATCTGCACATTTTCAAGTTTTGATAAGCTCAGAGTCTCAAACTGTGGATTGAAAAGAAAAAACTACTACCTCAATACAGATGATGTAGTCTTGTATTCTCGTCTTTAGTTCTTTAGCCAAGGACCCTTTGAAAAGTCCCATTGTGAAGAGGAAGGCAACGATAATACCTTGCCACCAGGTGAGGAATACAATAGACTTGAATGTTAAGAACTTGGCCAGTGGTTTGATGGGTGCTAGCTTATCTTTGATGACGCCGTAGAACTGTACAAGGCAATACAACGCCCATGTTTGGCTGAAGTTAAGCACTACAGCCAGATATGGATATCTGCAATGAGACAAATAAATCATAATGCCACATTAGGACCAAGACGAGAGGGGAAGGAAGAAGATTTACCCGTAATTCCACTGGAATTTTCCTTCTCCATAAACTCCACACGCTTCAAGGATCATTGCTAAAAGAGCACAGATCAATAGAGCATCAGGTGAGAGCATAGTGATGAGAGGATGATAGTCTACAAAAATCTAACATACATACATATTGAACGATGCCAATTTTCACAGCGTGATAAAACTGAGGACCAAGGTTCCAATTTTTTAAGAAGCAGTTCATAGGAAAAGGATGCTCTACAACTCCGTAAGTAGATGTGCCTTCAAGAAGAGGGGTGCTCTGGGTGATAACTGTTTGCTGTTCCATGAATTCAATCGTACGTTCTTCTCCATCTGAGAGAGAATAATACTCTCACAACAAGTCAGCAGACTCAAAAGTTTTTGATACGGTTATTATGTAAAGAGGCGTTACCAAGGCAAGCAATCAAATATCTCTCAAAGCAGTAGAGCGCAAAAGCTTCATAACAATCACGAATCACCTCGCAGTTGAAAGCTGCTTCTGAATTCAACAAAGACAAAAACTGCAGGACAGGAAGAAAATCATAAGAAAAAACTGCACTACCAAATATAAAATCAAAATTAAATGAATATATCTTATCAATCATACCGATTCGAGAGCATAAACAGGGACCATGAGAATAAGTCCAATAAGAAATTTCTGTTCCTGTAACAAAAACAAAAAAGGGGAAAGTTATGGTTTCTTACATTGGGAGGTCAAGTGATGATGAGCAACAAACAAACCTGGGGCTGATTATAAGAAGCAAGGTGTTGGAAGATGAGATACATAGGGAGGAGGAGGGCAACAAGAAGGAAAACACTGGCACTCAAGATTGGCCAAGTGAAGGTAGTAGTCATTAACCGGAATCTTCTACTGGAGGACTCTCCCATGGAGAGGATAAAGAAGAGAGAGCAGAGGATTCCCCTCCACCTCCACCTCCACTCCATTATTTTTTTTAAGAAACAGTGAAAGCAAACAGCTCAATTAGAGATACCAAAGCCACAAAATCGCTGATCAATCAAAATCAAATCTTCAGCTACTATTATTATTATGTGACCCTAATTTTTTTATATTTTGAATAGAGAGAAGGTTGATAAAGGTTGATATAGTAGCAGTTTGAAGGTTCCTTCTTTGCTATATAAGGACCACCCTATTCCAGCTGGTGATTTCCATGAAGCATCTGCTCTGCTGCACAGTAGAGCATTTTATCATTTGCTTTCTTCCAAAGCTCTTGATCCATCAGAGCTGCTTTAATAACTGCACAATAAGTTCCCTGTTATTTTCTTTGTTTCTCATTCTCCAAATTCTCCATCCGAGGAAGAAAACAAGATTATTAGTAGGATCTCCTGCATCTTTAAAGACAACTCTTTCTATGAGATGCAGAAAATCACTTGATTGATCAATGACCTGAAGACGCTCTACTTGGAAGAGTGACCTAGCTACTCTGCATTTGAACAACATATGCATAATGTTTTCTATATCTTCTCCACCATAACAGACCTCTTTTTGGTATCTTGCACCCTCTCTTTATCAAGTTTTCAACAACTGGTAATCCATTATGGATGGTTTTCCACCAAAATATCTTTACTTTTGGTGGAATGTTGAGTCGCCATAATTTTACCAATAGTTGATTTCGAAACTGTACACGGTGAAAACATGATATCTACTATAGGCTCAATATATTGTATCCTGAAAACGAGTTGAGCTTGGTCTGATTCGCTTTATCCTTTCAATGTCCTCAAGATGCATTAATTCCCTGAGCTTATTTTTATCCCAGCAAGTTGTTCCTCGAATAAATAAGTCCTTTACTATCAAGTGACGATGGGAGATAGAGTCAGGACCTCTTGGTATTGGCATAGGATCGTTAGAGAGCCAATGGTCTTTCCATACTCTAGCTTTACTTCCTATCTTGTTTTTCTAATCAACATGTTTATACTACTATTAATTAATATCGTAAGAAATTAGATTACTAACCTAAAAACAAGAGATGACAAAATTGAACAGCTAAATTATACATTGACTAATCCATTTTCAACAAGTCGCTTTGGCCGAGTGGTTAAGGCGTGTGCCTGCTAAGTACATGGGGTTTCCCCGCGAGAGTTCGAATCTCTCAGGCGACGACAATTTTTTTATTTTGTTTAAATCGACATAACCGGAAAAAACCCAACTGTAATTTCTCTGAAAATCACGTATTGGTAATGGGCCCCACCTTTAAAACATAGCGCAATAAGAATCTTGTGCTAAACCAAAAAAGGAAAAGACATTCATCTAATTTCCTTCTTTTTTTTCTTTCTAATTTTCTTTCTGGTCGGTGGCCCTAGTTAGGTTATAAATAGAGATTGGTGGTCGAATCTAATAATCATCCAAGCTTTGAAGAAAGAGAGCTCCAAAAAAAAAAAACAGACAGAGTGAGTTATCAAAAGTCTTTTGTGTGTTTTTTGAATTCTGATTGTTATATCGTTATAAACCATACTGATTTTTTTCTTATACTCTCACTATGGCGTCTCATAAATCCCTCCTACCTCCAGCCAAATCAACAACGACGACGTTTTACGACCATTCCAACGCTCCATGGTTCAAAAGCCGTTTCACTGAATCCGAAACCACCGCTTACCTGAAGCGGCAAGGTTACCCTGAGGACTTTGGAGACGGTGGTGCTTTCCCTGAGATTCTTGTTGTTCAGTATCCTCTTGGCATGGGAAAGAGTACGTCTAATAATAATCTTGGGTCCAAGACTCTGCCTGATGCTGAGGTAAACGTTGTTTTTGATTCTATCGCGAGGCAGAACGAGAACTCAAGGAAGATTGTCTACTCTCAGCATAAGGATACTACTATCCATCTCGAGGGAGAGGAGGAGGAGGGGGAGGAGCTGCAGAAGCAGATACATGAGACTACGGAGGAAACGAAAGCTGCTATGGAGAAGGTTGTGAATGTGAGATTGCGTGCATCACAGCCAACCAATGTGCCTAGCCAATCAGGAGACTCTAAGTATATTGAGTATGAGCAGTCTTCTTCCAGGATCATTAGGATGGTGGAGATGCCTGTAGACCCACTTGATCCACCAAAGTTTAGGCACAAGAGAGTCCCCAAGGCTTCTGGCTCTCCTCCCGTTCCTGTCATGCATTCCCCGCCTAGGCCTGTTACCGTCAAGGACCAGCAGGACTGGAAGATCCCTCCTTGTATCTCGAACTGGAAGAATCAGAAGGGTTACGCTATCCCTCTTGATAAACGTCATGCTGCTGATGGAAGAGGCTTGCAAGACGTTCAGATCAATGATAGCTTTGCGAAGCTGTCCGAGTCACTTTACGTAGCTGAGGAGAAGGCTAGAGAGGCTGTTTCGATGCGGTCGAAGGTGCAAAAGGAGATGGTGATGAAGGAGAAGGAAAGGAAAGAGCAGGAGTTGAGGGCTCTTGCCCAAAAAGCTCGCTCTGAAAGAAGTGGTGCGCCTGAGAGTGAGAGTACTGTTGAACGGATGCAGAGGGAGACGATTAGAGAAGAGCGTCGCAGGGAAGGTAAAGATGCTGCTATGGGGAAGAAGAGCAAGATTACTAGAGACAGAGACCGTGACATCAGCGAGAAAGTCGCTCTTGGAATGGCGGGAGGAAAAGGCGGGGAGGTTGTGTATGATCAAAGGCTCTTCAACCAAGAGAAGGGAATGGATTCAGGTTTCGCCACTGACGACCAGTACAACGTATACGACAAGAGCTTGTTCACTGCACAACCTACTCTTTCAACTCTGTACAAGCCTAAGAAGGATCGGGATGAAGAAATGTATGGGAACGCAGACCAGCAGCTCGGTAAGGTCAAGAACACTGAGAGGTTCAAACCAGACAAAGGTTTCACAGGTGCTTCCGAGAGGTCGGGGAAGAGAGAACGGCCTGTTGAGTTTGACAAGGAATATGAACAAGATCCTTTTGATCTGGGCCAATTTATGTCTGATGTGAAGACAGGTAACGAGTCTTGAACTGCAAGGCAAATGTATGTTGTGGTCGTCACTCTGGAAACAGTTTTGCTTTTGATTCAGCATAACGTTGTAGCCAACTTGTTAAATGCAATCTTTCAACTTTATATATTGGATCTTTCAGAAACACTATTCTACTTTTAAGTCTTAAGAGTCTCATTTTCTATTAGCCATTGTTTTGTATGAAGAACAATCCAATTAAACTGTACCACGACGGGTACACACACATACCCAAGATTCGATGTCTGTAATCTCGTCATATGTAGGAATGATTCGAAGAACCTCTTCTTCTATCATTGTCTCTCGAAAAATTATGACACGCGCATGTTTAGTCTTCTGTAGTCAAATATTTATCATAAGGAAGAATCTTATATATAGACTACTAATGCACAATAACCCTCTTCACACCATATGGCTACCTGATCTTGATATCCTTTGTGCTTCTTCCAAGTCCATGAGAAACCTAACACATAAATCATATTATCGTCCAACATTCTAAATGATACAGTCTTGGATATGAACATTCAACAACAGACAAAACCTGTATTAAACTCACTTACCTCTTGGAATTAAGCACTGCGGTGCCGCCCAGAATAAACCGAATCCCGGAGTTGGTCGAGTTTTGTAGAGCAACGCAGCGTGATTCCTCGTACGTTGTTCCACCAACCATGAATATCACCACCTCTTGTGGCCTGTGTCACCATAAATCATGCACTTCTTGTAACAAAAGTAGTTTAAAGAAAGAGAAAACTAGTGTGACACACATACCGTCCCTGTTGAAAATGATCTCCAACAAAGGGGTAATCCACATCACGCAATCTCCCTCTGGTTATGCTCTCCATCGTTTGAAACAAAAGTGGCTGATGTTGAGTGTACACATTCTCAACCCCCTGTTTTTATTTTTCCCAGCAAATCAGCAACACGACATACTTAGGGAGATGTACAATGTTTCTGGAGAAGTGTAATCTCAGATACAGACCTTAAGTCCACGAGCCATATTGCGTGCTATATTCAAAAGATCTCTGTTTCCAAACAGATCACCAGAACGCTTTTCTACGCCGGCTTGTTTCAAGAGAAATTGAACAAGCTGCAGTTGACATTCAGAAAGTTATGATATAAAAAATCCAGCCCAAGTATACATTGAAAGGTCTTTTGCATGTTATTCATAAATATTAAGTTAGAACCACCATGGACGAAACTCGAAAAGAACAGGTGGACCAGTATAGTGATACATGAACCATTAATCATTTTCAACTTTAAAAGGTGATGCGGAAGAATCTATTCAAAGGTGCAAGAAAGAGATTGCAATTCAAAACTGAAAGGTGTTAAGTTTGACCGTACCCCTTGTTTGTACTTGGGAGAGCGTGAAGCCAATTTGTTGAACAGTTGCATCAACTGAACGGGATTCTCTTTCTCATAGCGCAGAGCATACAGCATCACCAAACGTAGCCGGTCGATGTCAGACACACTTTCATTGTTTAAGAGATCCGTAACTGCCTGCAAATAAGCATGAAAGTCAGAGGTATTACTCAGTGAGTAAGACCCTCGGCATGTTCCGGGTGATAAAGCATTTCTCTGTATGATTATTTTCGATGGATGCAACAGGTGATTCTCGCACAGGACAGAGAAAATGGAAAATTCACTACCTCATACGCAGCTCCTTGGCCACCATTGCAAGCCAAGTCCTGCTCTGTTTGTGAAACCAGCATCAGTTTCCTTGCTTCAACAAGCTTGCTCATTTCAGTAACCAGGGTCACATGCTTTGAGACGTTGCCTTGCATCTTTTTGTACTCAGGGTAGTTGTCAACAAATCTGGCCATGTCCTCTGTAAAACCAAAGCATTCACAGATTATCACTGTCACTAGCACCAACAGCTGGACGTCTTTGCAGGAGTATAGTTTAAGACTAGCGATATTTGTACCTACTGTCTGGATATTTTGGTTACTCTTAGCCACCTGCTGAAAGTCATCTACCATTCGCTTGATGTTCATTCCAATATCCCCAAAATTTTCGTACATGTTTGATTTGAAGAATGCATCCTGTTCTGATGATAAAACCACCTCCTGCCAAGAAAGGAGACTTATTAACTAGCTGTAAAGTTTCCAACTAATAAAACACGGTACTGGAGAAGACTCACAACTTGCTGATCTTTTGGAAGACTTCCAATGGCTCTCAAGTCTACTTTATTATCTTGAAGTCCTATGAGTTCGTGCACCATTGCCTACAAAAAGATCTCGTCAATGAGCAAGGCTTGTTCAGTATGACATCTGGAGGCAAATCTTATATACCAGAGAGTAGCACAATAATAGCAATTTTAGTCAAGTTAACCTGATATGTCCACTGATTCAGTAATGGGGTAACTGGGTCATCTCTTCTGTCAATTACAAGCAGCAACGGAGAGCTTTCAGTGCGTCTGAAGTCAAAAAGACCGCTTTCTTGCTGATACATCAATTTCTGAAACATAAAAAGTGTATTTCAAATGAATTTTCAGACTAAGCAAGCAGGAGATGAAGAAATAACATATAGTGAGCTAGCCAGAATTTCACGTACAGCTGTTTCCTGTGCAATCCTTTTAGCAGTATCAGAGGTCCTCTGGTATCTGATGACAGGTCTACGTTTCAACGCCAGAAAGACAGCCGCAATTCCATCAACAACCCGGTCGGAGTAGCGTTGCAAACCAGAGGGATCGACAACTGCTGGGAGCATATATAGGTGGTTTGCTGCCATATTCAAAGTGAAATGATACGGATCACCAGCAACAAAGTCTGCATAAAACTCCTGCAACATAAAAGGACTGTTAGACAAGCCACTGTTTAAGTTTGAATCAGAAAACCTAAGATGAGCAGAAAAGGAAATAATAAACTAAGAAACATTCTTTTAGCATCATCAGTGGAGGAAGGAGCAAGCCAAAAGCAGGATTCTAAAAAAAAAAATCACCTGAACTTGTTGTACAACCTCTTGCTCATCAGAATCAGCCAAAATATGAATCTGAGTATCCTTCAACAGGTTGGAGAAAACTGAAAGAAAAGATTCATAATCATTACTGAACAATGACAAAACTCAAAAGATTAATAATCATATCATCATCAGTAGTCAAGTCATACATAAATGGTATTCTCCAAATCTAGGATTCGCAAGCTGGTGCCGCAGCTTCTGAACATTCTCCGACGTCGGACGGACGAAATAAACAGCTTTCAGATGCGACATCGATTCATTCGACGCCGATATCGAATCTATCATCTCCACGAGGAAAACTTCTTTCTGGAGCAGCTCTGATTGCGAATACACGATGCTTACATTGCTCACCTACGATCGATTCAAACATTGTAAAATCAAAGCCCTAGATTATCAATCGGAGAAGATTTATCCGATTTTTTTACCGTTTCGGAGTCGAGTATGAGAACCTTCATGCCGGAGATATCCTGAAGCATCCGGTTGATGTAATCGCGCACGGATGTTACCAGCGCCATCGTGGATTCGATCGGATCTACGACGACTGATCTATTTTTCCTTAGCAAATCAAGTTAACGAGACGAAGAAATGAGTTTTTTTTTTTTTTTTTTTTGGTTTGCAAAACGAACCCTGACCTATTGGGGATTTCCTATTTAGCACACTAATTTATGTTTACGTTCTTAAACCCAATTTTTCTGTAGATAAACGGAGGTTAGACTCAGCGAAACGGCGTTTTGGCTTTGTTGTTTTAACGACAGCCGTCACTGCGTTTTGGTTTCTGTCGTCTTCATTAGTATTTTTCTTTTACTGACTTTTAACATTTTTGGACAGAACTTGGCTTCACCCCCTAAGGTGAATCTTATAATTCACTCCACTTCTTTACACCAATCAAACTGCCACATAGGATTAATGAAAAAAGGGATTAAATTTAGAAAAAAAAAAAATATAGCTTTAAAAAAAAAGGAACTAACGCTGTTGCCGTAGACGGCTTCTTCTTGTTAATTGCTTGAACGTTCTAATATCTTTCACAGAAATATAATACAAGGGTTTGTCAAGTTCGGGTCTCCAAAATCTATGCTTTCAAAATCTTATTTCAGTTTAACCTTCTCCAAGCCAAATCAAACCATGTTCATCCATCAATTTTCTTCTTCTTCATGCTATTTGAACATCCTCAAAGGCTTGAACCAAAACTGATTTTGTACTGAGAAAGTATCAAACAAGAGGAAGAAGAAGATGGAGAGGAAGACCATTGAATTAAAAAATAAGTTTTTTTTTTGGAGTTGAACCTCTGATTAAATCTACAAACAAATTGGATCTAAGAAGAAGTGCCCAAGAAGAGAACAAAGGAGAGTAGCAGAGAACAAGCTACAAAGGAGAGTAGCAGAGAAGAAAATACAAAGAAGGAAGAAGAAGAAGAGCCTTGAGCCGCAAGAAACAGAAGAGTGAAGAAGAAGCATCGGTGTGAGAACAAATATAGAGACTAAGAGTGAGTAAACAAAAGAAACAAATATGATGAAGAGGCTGGCCGAGAGTAGTTGAGCTTGGATAATTCCTTCGCTAGAATAGATAAAAAGTTTGATGATCTTATCAACTTGAAGATAGCAAGACATGCGAGCTTTACAACCACACCTTGTGGTTGGTCGTGCATATGATTTCTTGACCTTAAGTTCTTGTCTAAGCCCCTCTTTTGAGCATACATAAACCATCCTTACTAGCTTGTTGTTTTTCTTCGCAGTCCGCTGTCTCCTTACGTCGAAACCATGATTGCCTCCATACTTTCTATAAGCTTTATATGCAGACTCATCAGAACTGAAATCCATTCCAATACAGAGCTCATGTTTTTTTCTGATTTTCATTGTTTGCCTCTAAAGCATCAACATCTTCAATCTGAAGATAATTCTCATTGTTGCTTATATCCTCTTCTTCACTGAAATCACTGATAGAAGCATCTTCATCGCTGACTAAAGCATCGTCATCACTGAGTGTAGCATCTTTTTTCTCGGCTAAAAACTCATCTGAATTCTGACTTAACAAACTAGTTTCACCTGAGACTTGCAAACCAGATTCATCTTGATTAGCAGGAACAATTTCCTTACCACTTAAATGAGTACTCTCCATTGCAACTATATAGAAAAATATAAACAGTAGTTAAAAATTAGTCTAGATAACGTAGAACAATTATGAGTACAACAAAAAGGCTCCTACATCACGATTTGACCTTAGTTCTGTCCTCTTATACATGACAAAAAATTCATCAAAATTTGAAAAATTAACTAATGAGTAAATGAACAGATGGCGTAGAGGCATGTGGGAATTGATGAAAAATAATTAAAGATGTCTCCCATGACAAGCTAAGCAATAGAATGTCCCAATAAACAACTTTGATTCATTCAGTGGAACCCCACTAAACGTAATAATCATTAGTCATCAAAACTCTTTTCTTCTCATAGTTATTAGTTATTGCCAGAACAATTGTGACTTTAATGGTGTATAATCATTAGTCATCGATTTTTTGTCACGATCAAAATAAAGCAATAAAACCTAATTGACTCAATCTCTCTAATATGATCAAGAGATATATATAACAAACCATAATTAAACTTGAGATTAATTATGTTAATTGAGTGATGACGTATCTCAAACAAACCTGTAAGTTATGTGAAAAATTCTTTAGGAGTTTCTGGGAAGAAGAAGAAGAAGACGCCGATGGATTAAGAAGAAAAAATCAGATCAAAACTAACGGCGGCTTAGCTTAACGTTAGTTCCTTTTTTTTAAAGCTATATTTTTTTTTCTTTTCTAAATTTAATCCCCTCTTTCATTAATCCTATGTGGCAGTTTGATTGGTGTAAAAAAGTGGGGTGAATTATAAGATTCACCTTAAAGGGTGAACCCAAGTTCTGTCCAACATTTTTATATCATTCTTTGAGCATACAATATTGGTTTTGAACAAGTTGTTTGTGACAATCCGCCCCGTGGGAACTACCTGTCCCGTGGAACCCAGACTCACAGCGCTGCAGCGCACCGACCCCAACTCCTTCATTATGAATTCTCTCTAATTCCATAATTAGGTTGTTGGTGAGCCTCGAATCCAGGACCTCACCATTTAACAGCATTCCCACAGGACAAACTGTCACCAATTGACCTGCAGCGCTGTGAGTCTGGGTCTCACGGAGCAGGTAGTTCCCACGGGGCGGGTTGTCACATTGTTACAGACAGAAGAGAAGTTCAGATCAGATAATGTACTGATTGACAAGGGAAAATTAGTGGGGCTGCTAGTTTATGTATTTTAATAGATTTAAAGTTCTAAATTTTTGTGATTATCTATGTCTAAGTCATGGGTTATTGGTTATGTACTTATGTAATTTATAAACACTACTTTAAATTATTATTATTCAATCATATAAATTCATCAGTTGATTTTATTTTACAATAGATTTGACTGATTTTGGATGGATTTTTAATTAAAAATATAAAAAATTAAATTCAGAAATTTATAAATATTAATTAAAATCCGTACTTTGGATTTGGAAATCAGCAAAAAAATTTTACTTAGGTTTGTAAATTATATATTCCTTCCGTTTCAGAAAGATGTATGTTTTAGGTTTATTACACTTATTAAAAAAAAACACCGTCCCGGCTCTGGCCATGTGTTGTGCATTTCCAGAGTACCCATTTTATTTTTTGATTTTTTTCAGCTAAGCTTAGGGCCCCATTTTTTTTATAAAAAAAAAATTGTACGAAGAAATGAACCTCTAAATTTGTAACACATAGCCCAATTTATGTTTGAGACAAACCTGAAAAAACATATAAGATTTTAGTTACCAATGCATTATTTTCTGTTATCAACTATTTTTCACAACTTTTAACCAAAAAAATCTTAATAAACACCATTATGTTTTTTGAACTTTACAATTTGCAATCAATTTATTCATTGAAAATGTAAAATATACTCCCTTTTTTATAATAAATGTTATTTTAATTTTTTTTGTTACAAAAAAATGTCATTTTACAATTTCAATGCAATTATACTTACTTTCAGCTGTAAATTAATTACAAATTGTATTGATTTTATAAATAATTTTATTTATCTCAAAATACTATTGGTTAGAGGGGTATAAATAATAATAACTTTCATATATTTCCGCCACTTTCTTTATTTGTGTGAAAAATGTCAAAATGACACTTATTTAGAAACGGAAAAATAATATTTTTTTTGAAACAGTTTTCTTGTTTCTAAAATATCGATTTTTTTTTAAATGGAAAATGTATAATTTTTAAATGTATTCAAATACATTATGAATAGGTCTGAAAAGTCAACTTGGTAAAACCAAATCAACTTTCCCCATATCAGAATGCTGAGCCCGAACATCATTTATTGTATTTCATCGGTAAAATACTAATAATAGAATAAAATTTAATTAATAAATACAATTTTAATCTTATGAAACTAAATTAAATCAACTCTCATGTGCCACAATACTTTTTTTTTTTGAAATTTGGGCCTTCAATAGTTTTGGACCGTCTATGGGCATCACATGGTCGTTTTTTCACTCGTAAAACGAAACTCAAAGTGTAAGCCCACGATTTTCACAACTGCATCATGTTTATTCACACAATCCAGTTAATAAATAAACCCATTTAATACAACTCTCTCAAGTCAAACTGAAACCTCTGCATAAGAACATGATTAATGAAAGGGTTTTTAGGGTAGATTTTTAGTAAAATATTAGAAAACATCTCTCAACTTTTAACTAAAAAAACAATAACCGACTCTTAAGTATCTTAGTTTAAGAGCCAGTTTTTAGTTTTTTTAGTTAAAAGTTAAGAGACGGTTTCTTATATTCTGCTAAGCACTCCACCCTAAGAATCCCCCATTAGTCATGCTCTAACTACTCTAAACGAAGTTAATGTGGATCCCATCTTCAAAGTGCCATGGAGTCCAGACATTGGCTCCCTATTCCCACGTAAGTCCTTTTCTCTTTTTATCATTACTTTCTCGACTTTGATGAAAGATTACTATGGCTTTAGTTTCATACACAATAGCGTTGACTTTTTGGAACCAGATTGTTAGATTGTGTATTTATGTTTTGTTCTCAAATTTTAAGTAGCTACTGCGTTTTTCTTTCATATAGTGACAAGCGAAGCAAGAGGAGATTCATGAGTGAAACAAGTGTTCACAGCAAGTTCTCAACTCTAAAACCTGTGTCGGTAGTTACAATGCTGGTTGCTCTGTTCACTCTCTACCATTCTCCACCGCTACAAATTGTTGAAAGCACATCAAGTTTTGTTATACTAGAACCCAATATTGCTACTGATCTTCGCTATATATCTACAGCTGAGATAAACTGGAACCATATGTCACATATTGTTAAGAGTTACTTACCTAGTAGAAGCGAGTATCAAGGAACAGGCTTTCTAAATGTTAACAATATGGAGATTGATCAATGGAAGGAGGTAATGAAATTTGGCTATGAACATATAGATCTGCATCTAGACCATGCAGCAGATAACATAACTTGGGATTCTCTATACCCTGAATGGATCGATGAAGCAGAAAAATTTCAAGTCCCCATATGTCCTTCTCTTCCTTGGGTTCAAGTTCCTGGTAAACCTCGAATCGATCTTGTCGTTACAAAGCTTCCGTGTAACGTATCAGGAACATGGTCAAGAGATGTGGTTAGATTGCACTTGCAACTCGCGGTAGCTCGAGTGGCTTCTTCTTCAAAAGGGCTTCATGATGTTCACGTGATTTTGGTAACTGGTTTCTTCCCAATCCCAAATCTTTTTACAGGTCAAGAGCTTGTGACCAGACAAGGAAACACATGGCTTTACAAGCCTAACCTTAGTCAGTTAAGACAGAAGTTACAGCTTCCTATTGGTTCATGTGAACTCTTTGTTCCTCTACAAGCTAAAGGTCAGTACTCAGTAATAGGCATGGGTTTTTCGGTTCGGGTCAGTTATTTCAAATATTTTGGATATGATCCATTTAAGAACCGAAGAAATTTTGGTTTGGGTCGGTTGGGTATAATCTGTAAAGTTAAGAACCTGTAATTACCTGAAAAATTTAGGTATAATCTGGTTTCAGTTAAAGTTCTTTCTGATTTGGAAATTTTAAATAAAATTATTGGATATTTCAGATTTTTTAAGATATTTTGGATTAAAAAAACCCACATTTTTGGATAATTCAATAATTTTAGATAATTTGGATTTTTAGATGCTTGCAGACATTTAATTGGTTTTTAAATTATATTATATATATAGTTACTTTACATTTATATATAATAATATTTTATGTATAAATTTATATTTTATATATTCATATATCTATTCAGTTTTTTTATTCAGCTCCTGCTTTGGTTCGGAAAATTCGGATATAAAAATATATTGGAATGTTCAGATATTTGCGAGTAGGTGTTGATTATTTCGGTTTGGATCGGTTATTTGAATATCGGATAAAATGCCTAGGACTATTCAGTAGCAACTAGCAAGTTTCTTTAGTCTTCTAGTTTTATCTGATGATGATCATTTCTAAATTGCAGATAACTTCTACTCATCAAACACAAAGAAATAAGCTTATGCGACAATCTTGCACTCTGCTCAAGGTTATGTCTGTGGAGCCACTGCAGCTGCACAAAGCATTCGAATGTCTGGCTCTACTCACGATCTTGTCATACTCGTCGATGATTCCATAACCGAACACCATAGAAACGGTTTGGAATCTGCTGGATGGAAGATTCACATGTTTCAAAGAATCAGAAACCCAAAAGTTAAACCAAACACATACAACGAATGGAACTACAGTAAGTTCTGTCTTTGGCAACTGTCTGAATACGACAAGATCATCTTTGTGGATGCAGACATGCTTATACTTCGAAACATCTACTTCCTCTTCGAGTTCCCTGAGATATCAGCGATGGGAAACGACGGTACGCTCTTCAACTCCGGTTTAATGGTGGTTGAACCATCCAACGTAACGTTCAAGCTACTTATGGATCACATGGACGAAGTTGTGTCTTACAATGGTGGAGATCAAGGTTACCTCAAAGAGATATTCACATGGTGGCATCATATTCCAAAGCACATGAATTTCTTGAAACATTTTTGGGCAGGTGACAAGCCTAAGATCAATAGGTTGAAGACGAAGCTGTTTGGTTTTGATCCTCCGGTTCTGTACGTTGTTCATTACTTAGGTTATAACAAGCCATGGTTATGCCTTAGGGACTATGACTGCAACTGGAACGTTGAAGGTTACCATCAGTTCGCGAGTGATGAAGCGCATAAGACTTGGTGGAGAGTTCACGACGCGATGCCTGAGAGTTTGCAGAGGTTTTGTTTACTGAGGTCGGAGCAGAAGGCGAAGCTTGATTGGGATAGGAGACAAACGGATAAAGGGAAGTACATAGATGGACATTGGAAGATTAAGATTGAAGATAATAGACTTGAGACTTGCTTTGAAACATTTTGTAACTGGGAGATTATGCTTCTCAATTGGGGTGAGACCAACACCACTGGAAACTCGTCCATCGCCGCTTCATCGCCATCGTTAAAAACTGCCGCAAAAACTTCCCTGTAGTAGTTGTTGTTAGTGTTCTGTTTATGGTACAAAATTATTAGGAATAGGCGTTTTAATTACCAGTTCTTATGATAAAATATTGAGTTAATTAAGTGTATGTATTAGTTCTAAAGTCATAATTTTGTATTAGCATGTATTGAGACAACATCTATTTTTCAGATGACTAGGATTTAGACTATAGGTAAGAATGAGATTAATTTACCGGAACAGTTCACAAATAGTAATTTAAATATTAAGTATTTATGGTTATTGAACGCAAATTTTACTTAAAACAGAGTATTATTCTCTCATTTCGGCATCACCAAAGACATGGAACTGACACGTGGTAACACATAACTAGTCTGGACCACTTCTGTGGATCCAGAATAACCATGTATAATTTAAAAAAAAACAGAGTTTTAGAACTCCATTTTGAGAACTTTTAGCATTGAAAGTGATCTAATATTAAGTTTAGCTATGACAATGGCATTAAAGCCTTTTTATTATCATGTATGTGTATATAAGCATATGGTAGGACTAAGAAATTTTCTTTCTTTGACCTAGAGTCTCGAGTAAAGTTGTCTTTCTCATTCAAATTGCAATATTAGACCTCTGTAGGTTACTAACGTCTAACGAACACACAATCAGTACATGTACATACAAACGAAATACATAATGGAAAAAGATTAATGAGGTCTTATTTAATATGTATAAAAATGTATTAAAACGAATATAAACACCTGAGAAAATATAGAGCAAATAAGGAATGATGATGAGTAAGAAGACTAATTAAGAGGCAGCACATAAGAATAGAAGTGAGATAAATAGGTTATGGGTTGGTTATAAAATCAAATCAAGTTCAAGTGCAAAAATGATTTATACGCATATGCACATTCATACTTACACTTGATAAATATTTAGTAGATACGTAGAAGAATCAGGTATTTCGCAATACAATACAACTTATAAAAACATCTCTAAGGATATACCCCTCGTAAGGAATAAGGAGTTTGGCCATAAGCTCAACTCATCGTCGGAATATATTTTGCTGGAACTACACTAGAAATAGCTAGTACACGGTTAAGTCAGGATATTGGATAGCTCATACCTTATTAAAGGCAGAGGAAAAAAAGAAAGTGTTGGAGCCAAGCATTACTAAGCTTCAAGCCTTTACTTGGAAGATTAAAACGCCTAAAAAGATCACTACAAGAAAACAGCGGTATTCTGACGGACGTTCCGACGGAAAATGAATTCCTCGGAATATACCAAGGAATTTCCGAGGAAACACAAAATTTGGCTTCCTCGGAATTTCCTCGGAATATTCTGACGGAATTCCGAGGAAAATTCATCTCGTCGGAATATTCCGACGGAATACCGAGGAAACAAGTATTCCTTGGAAAAAACCGATGAATTCCGAGGAAATGTTATAGACGTTAGAGAGCCGTTGGAGAGCCGTTGGGGGATTTTAAAAATTCCGAGGAAATTCCGACGAACTAGCCGTTTGCATCGGAATTCCGTCGGAATTTCCTCGGACCGTCGGCAGTATTTCAACTATAAATATAAGCACCCATCTTCCTCTTCATTCACTCCATATCTTCATCCTCCCTCTCACTTTCTTTACACACGAATTTGATTCATAAAAAAACATGTCTTCTTCAAATTATTTTCGTTCTTGGATCGATCGACCTCATTTGGATCCGAACACGAGATTGCTTACGGAAGAATACCAACAAGGTATAACCGAATTCATGGGGTTAGTTCACCGACAACCGGAAGCAAAAACATGTATGTTAAGATGTCCTTGCTCTAATTGTAAAAATAAAAAAGTTATTAAACAATGGGATGTTTGGACTCATCTATATTTGAGTGGGTTTACACGAAGTTACAAAATTTGGTATCATCATGGAAAAACTGATTATGAACATGGTAGTACTAGCGAACCTCAGCCAGCGGTTAGATTAGAAGATCCAATTAGAACGGATGTAGATTACGGTGTAGGTACTGAGCAGATGGTAAATGATCATTTTAGAGGGGAAGATTTACCCAATGCCGAAGCTAGGAGATTTTATGATATGTTGGATGCTGGAAAGCAACCATTGTACGAAGGTTGCAGAGATGGTCATTCAGCTTTATCATCTGCTACAAGATTGATGGGCATTAAGACGGATTATAATTTGGCTGAAGACTGTGTGGATGCGATTGCTGATTATGTAAAAGGTATTCTACCCGAAGATAATGTAGCTCCTGGCTCATACTACGAGGTTCAGAAACTCGTAGCTGGTCTTGGTTTATCGTATCAGGTAATAGATGTATGCAGAGACAACTGCATGATTTATTGGAGGGCGGATGAACAGCGGGTTTCATGCAAATTTTGTGGGAAGCCTCGTTATAAAGATACGAGTGGAAGAGTTCCAGTACCATATAAAAGGATGTGGTATTTGCCTTTGACGGAAAGGTTGCAGAGGTTGTATCTGTCTGAACGCACAGCGCAACCAATGAGATGGCATGCGGAGCACTCAACAGATGGTGAGATCAGACATCCTTCAGATGCAAAAGCGTGGAAGCATTTCCAATCAAAGTATCCCGACTTTGCGTATGAGAGAAGAAATGTCTACCTTGGATTATGTACTGATGGTTTCAGCCCGTTTGGCAAGAGTGGAAGACAGTATTCTCTATGGCCAGTCATTCTTACACCATACAACCTACCCCCAAACTTGTGCTTGCGACGAGAGTTTTTGTTTCTCTCGATTCTCGTTCCCGGACCAGAGCATCCTAAGAGATCACTTGATGTGTTTCTTCAGCCACTAATATATGAGTTGCAACAACTATGGGCTCAAGGTGCTGAAACATACGATGTTTCGTATAAAGAAAACTTTCAAATGCGGGCAGTACTAATGTGGACAATAAGTGATTTTCCAGCATATGGTATGTTATCTGGATGGACAACGCATGGAAGGCTATCATGTCCATATTGTCAAGATAACACTGATGCTTTCCAACTAAAACACGGAAGGAAAACGTGTTGGTTTGACTGTCACAGGAGATTTCTACCACCAGATCATCCATATCGTAGAAGTAGGAATTTGTTTACGAAGAACAAGAGGGTGTTTGACAGTCCACCTCCGGAAATTCGTGGGAAAGATTTGAAGACACAACTTAGAGATTTTGGTGCAGAAAGGACGCCAGACGTCGGTGGACATGAGCATTTTCCGGTAGATGGTGTTGGAAACCTACATAACTGGCACAAAAAAAGTATTTTTTGGGATCTGCCATACTGGGAGGATCATCTACTAAGGCATAATTTAGATGTCATGCATATTGAGAAGAACTTTTTTGACAATCTCATGAACACGATCCTTAATGTTCAAGGTAAAACAAAGGATAATTTGAAGTCAAGACTGGATTTAGTCGATATATGTGCTCGTTCAGAACTTCATGTTGATGAGAGTGGTAGGGCTCCTTTTCCCATATACCGACTTGATGCAGCGGGAAAGGATGCGTTCTTTGATTGGATTTCAAACGATGTGGAATTTCCAGACGGTTACGCATCTAATTTGCGTAACTGTATCGACAGAAAGGAAGGAAAGTTTACTGGCTTGAAAAGCCATGATTGCCATGTAATGATGCAGCGCCTCCTTCCGTTTGCCTTCAAGGAACTATTACCACGAAATGTTCATGAAGCAATTGCAGGGATAAGTGGTTTCTTCCGCGATTTATGCACAAGATCAGTGACTCTTGAAGGTATTGAAAATTTGAAGACTAACATAGCTGTGATTCAGTGCAACCTTGAGAAGATATTTCCTCCCTCATTTTTTGATGTTATGGAGCATCTTGTTATTCACCTGGTAAGAGAATTGGAACTTGGTGGTCCTGTGCAGTATAGATGGATGTATCTGTATGAGCGGTATATGTTCCATTTGAAGAAGATGGTGAAAAATTTAAGTAGGGTGGAAGGGTCTATAGTCGCACAGATGATCAATGAAGAAACTTCAAACTTTGCCGAGTACTACTTTCCAGCAGAAGTTCAGACCAAAAACAGAAGACCTGCTCGGCATGATGATAGAGGCGAACGGGCAACATATCATTGGAAGGTTCCAGACATTTTCACAGACGTTGGACGACTTAGCGGAAAACCAAAGGACCGTCGACTTACTGATCAGGAGCGCAGTCATTTGCAAACATATTTACTCACCAACTGCGAAGATGTTCTTCAATATGAAAGGATTTTCATGGCAGAAAAGCGGTTAGAATATAGATACGCCACAGAGGACGAACTAGAAGAAATGAAGCAGAGAGAATATGGTGGATGGATGTTTACTTATGTGAGTGATGGTTTGGCCAGAGGTGAAACATTTGACGATTGGATACGCGAGATGGTCGTTGGACCAAACTTTGTTGTGAAGTCATATTCGAGATTTTGTACTCGAGGATATGCATTCACAACTCAGAAGAGGAGACGTTCGAGTACGACTTACGATGCTGGTGTTTGTTCTGCATCAGGAGATGATGTATACTACGGACACATAAATGAGATTTTGAAAATCAAGTATTTGGGCATGGTTGGATTGCGCTGTACTGTTTTCTATTGTGATTGGCACGACAACACTCCAGATCGAGGTGTGAGAACAGATGCATTTGGTGTTACATCAGTAAATTCAAGACGGAAGCTGCAATATTATGATCCTTTCATTCTTGCTTCTCAGGCCGATCAGGTTTGTTATATCAAGTACCCCCGGGTAAGGAACAGAGATGATCCATGGGTTACTGTTACAAGACTCAACCCGAGAGGCCGAGTTCAGGGAAGTTCTGAGCTGGAAGACCCACTACAACCAAGCACATCCGGCAACTTAAGTGCAGCAGAAGATTTAGGTGGAGTTGGCCTTGTAGTCGATTTAACCGACTTCGGAGAGGAAGCCGCCGTTCACGTAGAGGATGAACCAGTGATTGGAGAGTTTCACCAAGATCCAGATTCAGATTCATCTGGTGATGACGACTCGGAAACAGACTAGCGTCGACCTTTTTTTTTTTTTTTTTTAAATATAAATACCGAGGAAATTCCGAGGACAGATAGGTTTTCCTCGGAATTTCCTCGGAATAGATCTTCTCGATTTAAAACCCCAAGTTCCTCGGAATTTCCTCGGAATTTTCCGAGGGAATTCCGAGGAAATCTTTATGTTCGTCGGCATTTCCTCGGAAAATTCCGAGGAGATTCCGAGGAAAAAGAATCTATAATCAAATCCTTTTTCCTCGGAATTTCCTCGGAATTTTCCGAGGAAATGCCGACGAACATAAAGATTTCCTCGGAATTCCCTCGGAAAATTCCGAGGAAATTCCGAGGAACTTGGGGTTTTAAATCGAAAACAACGTTTTACGGATTGAATAACACGTATATAACCTTCATTAAGTGTCTTAACCAGATTATGATGTTTGGAACTAGGAACTTTGCTGTTTTATCCAATAACAAACACTTTTACGATTGCATGAACGAAAACCACACAACATAAGAGAAACACTTATACACTTTAATAAACGGTAAAGGGAATACTTACAATTATTTTTGAAATTGTGTTATTTCATGGTTTATGATCATCTATACAAAGAATCCTCAATGGTATGCATTATAATTGTATAAGAAATGAAATACGGCGAAAATAATCGATGTTTTAAAACCCCAAACCATGGTTCCTCAAAATTTCCTCGGTAATTACCGAGGGTATTCCGAGGAAACCTGGTTCCTCGGAATATTTTCATTTAACCGGGTAAACCAAGCCGCCAAATATTTCGGGAAAATTGAATCAAAGAATTCCGAGGAAATTCCGACAGAAATAAAAAATATTTCCGAGGAAATTCCGACGGATAGTTTCCGTCGGACGCCTCATAATATTAGGGCGAGCCCGATCTTTTTCCCCATTTCTCTCTTTCTCTCCGCGCCGCACAGTCTCTCCCTCTCGCGATTTCCGGCGACTCCACCGTTCTCTCTCGCGATTTCCGGCGAATCTCCCCTAATCCTCCCCCATAATCATGTGAGAACCCTATCCCACTCTTTTAGGTTAGATTTGTATGGTTTTTAAGTAGATTTGATGATTTTGGAATGAGATTTATAGATTTTGTTAGGGTGAATGGTAGATTTGTGTAAAATCGAGTTTGATTATGTATTTCACTTGATTTGAATTTTTTTTTTTAGTTTTTATTAATTTTGTGGTTATAAAAATCGAATTTGTAATTATATATATATATTGAAAACGTTTTTTGTATATAAAATCTATTTTTTGCATTTGAAATTCATTTATATATTTATTAAACATTTTTAAAATCTATAAAACTTTTTTTAAGATTAAAAATCATATATATAATATTTAAAATCATTTTTTTGTGGTTATAAAACGTTTTATTTTATATATAAAATATAAATTTCTATATTTATTAAACATTTTTAATATTATGAAAACTATTTTTTATAATTATTTAACTTTTTAAATATTTTTAAAACTATTTTTCGTAATTATTAACAGTTTTTGGGATTTATTTAAACTATTTTTTATTTATAAAACTTTTTTTTATTAATTATTAAACTATTTATATTTTTGTGATTAAAAACTATTTTTTTTAACTATTTTTTATTTAAACTGTTTTTTTTAATTAAAATTATTAGAACTAATTTTTAAATATGTTTTTTTTTAATTTACAGGTCTAATGATGATCAGATCCGGCCTCGCCAGCGTCGTAGCCGAGGTGGTATGGGGAGCCAGTCTCGGGGTTCTTCCAGCCATGTTCAGGATTCCGTTTCGCCCCACAGCTCATACCATACATCTCCCTCTCCATTACTCGCTCCTGCTGCTCCCGCTCCCGCTGCTGCACCCGCTCCTGCTCCTCCGGGTCCTCCGGGAGTGATGAGTGTTGCGGAGTTGGTTCGACAGCCCGATCGTGACCATCTTCCATATCTCACTGAGTATCCACATGGACATGGTCAAACATGGTAATTTAACTTTTATTTTTTTAACTATTTTTTATTTAAACTGTTTTTTTTTATTAATAATTTGTTTTTTTATTAGGTTCAACCGATCCGAGAACGGGATCAGCGCATGGATCAACCGTATGATGTACTCGGCCCTCGACAGGGGACATCCGACTTTCACTCACTTCCCTCTCGAGAAGCAGCATCTGTGGTTTCGTCAGTTTGCGGTAAGTATTCAAATTTTTAACTTATATTTTTTATTTATTAAAACTATTTTTTGTAATTATTAAACTATTTTCTATATTTATTAGACATTTTAAATATTATTAAAACTATTTTTTGTAATTATTAAACTATTTTCTATATTTATTAGACATTTTAAATATTATTAAAACTATTTTTTTAATTATTAAACTATTTTTCTAATTATTAAACTATTTTTTATTTATTAAAACTTATTTTTGTAATTATTAAACTATTTTCTATATTTATTAAACTATTTTTTATTTATTAAAACTTTTTTTTGTAATTATTAAACTATTTATATTTTTGTGCTTAAAAACTATTTTTAAACTATTTCAGCAAGAATTCAACTGGAATTCCGATGATACGCTCTCTATCTATCACCATTTTGTCCATAAAGTTATGGACAACTATGGGAAGCAGATGTACGAGTGGAAGAAGAAGTGGGAAGTAAACAAGGTAGTTTTTAATTTATTAACAATTTTTAATTTATTAAACTATTTTTTAAATTATTAAACTTTTTTTTTAAAATTAAAAGGTCCCAAAGTCGATGAACGACACGGTCTGGAAGGAGTTGTGTGCGCATTGGGATAAAGAAGAGACGAAAGAAACTTCTTCCACCAACTCCAACAACCGCAGGAGCGACCGTAAAGGAAAGGGCATCTACAAGCATAACTTGGGTGCTCAATCTATTGCCACTCTGGCGGATCGCATGGTAAGTTCAACCGCTTTTTCTTCAATTATTTAAGTTTCAGAATTTTATTTTTTGTACATTTTTTCAATATTTCTAATGTTTGTTTAATTTATTTTTTTCAAGGCGGAAGAAAATGAGGGCGACCCGGTTGATGATCTCGCCCTTATGAAAAGGGCGTATACCAACAAGAAGACCGACCAGATTGATGATGGTCTTGTGAGGGACGTGGTCGACCTGGTCCAAACTCAGGTGTATGACGAAGTGTCTCAGCTTCAAACCGATGATGACGATTCGACGGCCTCGACCAACTTGTCCCGGGTTCGAATCAACGAAATCGTTGAATCGGTAAGTTTTTTTTTTTTTTAAAGTTCAATTTAATTATTTCTTGATTTTTATTTTATCATCAATTTATATTATTTAAATTTGGTTATTTATATTTCAGTCGTTTCCAAAGAAAAATTGGACGTTTGGTCGGTTTGGGTCGTCGCTCCCGGTCGGCTGCTCCTTCTTCTGCACCACCGGCATATGTTGATCTAGAAGTTCTTACGGCTCAGCTGAAGGACAAGGATGATCGGATATCTGCGTTGGAGACCCAGATGGCAGCTCAACAGGCGGGCTATGAGACCCAGAAGAGGCTGAACGAGCAGATGATGGAGATGATGAAGAGGATGTACCCGAACGAGGTGTTTCCGAACATTCCAGACAAGTAGTTTTTTTTTTTTACCAAAAACTCTGAATGTTTTATTTAACTTTGAATATTATCTACTATGTTTTAATGTTTTATGTTTTATTCGATTTTAATTTTAATTTAAAATTTTCGAATTTAAATTTTAAAAATAAAAATAATTTAAAAAAAAAATTAATTTTTTTTAAATTCCGAGGAAAAGCAGTTCCTCGGAAAATTCCGAGGAACTTTAGTCCCTCGGAAAATTCCGAGGAACTTTTGTCCCTCGGAAAATTCCGAGGGAAACATGTTCCTCGGAATTTTCCGAGGAACTGAAATTCCTCGGAATATTCCGAGGGAAGAAAGTTCCTCGGAATTTTCCGAGGGACAAAAGTTTCTCGGAATTTTCCGATATACATTCCGAAGAATATTTCGTCGAAACTTCCGAGGATTGGGTCATCGGAATTCCATCGAAATATTCCGAGGAAGACGTCCCTCGGTATATTCCGAGGAACCTTCCGACGAACTCTGTGTCTTCGGAATTTTGTTTCTTCGGAATTCCGTCGGATATTTCCGACGGAATTCCGAGGAAATATGATTTTCCGAGGAGATATTTCCGACGACTTGTTTCGTCGGTATGTCCTCGGAATATCGTTATTCCGACGACATACCGACGATTTTTTCCCTCAGTATACCGCTGTTTTCTTGTAGTGGATATGCCATCTTATATGGCAAATAATAATATGTCATGTAGCAGTAACAAGGAACCTAATACGGCGTAATATGAGGTGTGATGATTATTGTCCAAGATGTGGAGAACCAGAAGAATATGTAACTCATGCCATATTCGAATGCCCGCCAGCAATACAAGTTTGGTCCCTTTCAGTGACTCCAAAAAGTCAAGATATTTTTCTGGTACCGAGTATCTACGCTAATATGGATTATCTTTTCTGGAGGAAGAACAACATTGTCGAACCAGAACTAGACATGGATCCTTATTTATGGATAATATGATATATTTGGAAGGCCCGAAATGACAAACTCTTTAGGAAAATAGACAGAGATCCATTGGAGTTAGTTCGCTATGCAGAGAGTGAATGTCAAGCATGGTTAAACGCAAACGAGATGGTGCCAGCAGTGCTACAAGATCACAAAATTGATGAGCTCCAAGTCATAAGCTTGGATAATATTTATAAGCTAGATGGGTCGTGGACATCCACATCACAGTTCAGTGGATGTGGATGGGCTTGGGGTGGACAGCTTTGGGAAGATCCAACTTATGGAGACACGAAATATCATTCAACGCGAATAAGCTTTGCATTCGGAAGTAGAAGCACTACCATGGGCGATGGAGAATATGCTTCAGCATTCGACATGCCAGATATTTGGGACAGACTGCAAGGAGCTGATCGCCAAGATCAAGGAGCCTTGATATACCTTGGATTTGACCCATTTTTATCCATGGTATATTAGTATTTTACTATATATATACCTATGTTTTCTACTCTTCAAGGTATGTTTTCAGGTTCAGGTGCATTTCGGAGTAAAGCTATGACTTTGGAGCATTTTGGAGCTTAAAGGACATTTCACCCGAGCTGACCACTTAGAGGTCGACGAGAGGAAGAATAATCGATCGATGCGCATCAGTGCTGACGATCGATATCAGGAAATGCCTCGACAGATGAAGATTAATATCGATCGATGTGCACAAGTACCATCGATCGATGTCGAGACACCAGACGCGATATTTTGGATTCAGCAGACTTAAAAACCAAGGCCAAGCCAAATTACCAAAATGCCCTGACGAGTTTTTAACCTAGTAGAATATATACTGCAAGTGTTTTGACGGCAGAAGGAGAGCTTTTCTAGACCTAGTTTTGTTACAAGTTTCATTTGGAGAGAAAATCACTTGTGATTGGAACTCCTTGTTTCTATTTCTTTTCATCTATTCTATGAGTTTCTATCTATCTATTGATATGAATTGATTTGCTATGTCTGAGTAGTTCAACTGTTAGATCCAGGGTTCAGATAGGTTTGTGGAATTAGCCCCAAACTATAGATCTGCCTTGTTGTGATATTCATGATAGATTTGTGTTCATTGCTTGTTTTAGCCTGGCTAACTAGAACTTGATCATAGGATTGCATATTCAAGCACCCTTGTTATCCCACCCTGAAATTTATCTATCATATTAGGATTGCTAGAGAGGGCTAACCGCCAATTTAGAATCTTAGTAGGGCATTTCATACTCGCGCATAGGTCTGGCTAGAACCCGTCGATCGATGTCCTCAACTGACAATCGATTGATGTTGGCAAAGGTGTATCGGTCGACGTCTTAATAGACTATCGATGACACTCTTTTGTGTCTGCATCTAACCGGTGAGACATAAGATCTAGTCTGTTAACCAGTGGTACATGCGACAGCTGATCACTGAGTTAAGCGAATGAGCTCTAATATAGCATGCATGCAACAGTTAGGCATCTATAGGTATTATAATCTCCAACACCTGAATAGTGGCCGTGCATCTAATATCATTTCCAACCAAAGTTACATTTATTATTTACTCGCTTGTTACTATTGCTATTTCATTTAAACATTTACAACCCTTAGAATTAATAAACACTAGATTTAAATGTTTCCTAGCTCCTTGTGGATTCGATCCCTAAGTACTACATCTGAACCTCTTTGATGAGAGTAACACTTCTTAGGCTAATTTGAGTGGTATCAAATTTGGCGCCGTTGCCGGGGAGCTTTGATCGCCATTAGATTTAGTTTTATTAATTCTTATTCTTTTCTTTACCCCCTTTTCTAATAATCTTTTTCTTGTCTTTTCAGGTGCATGCCCAGCAGTATCAGAAGCAACAAGGAGAAAGACTTGCTGTTCACAGACGATCCTGCTCACTTGGAACGCACCATCCGTAGAGGTCAACATTCCACATCGCTCGACGCAACCACTTCATCGTCGATCGATACGCACAACCAACCGTCGACCGACACTAGACCGTCATCGTTGATCGATCCCAATCGTTCGACAACGAACGATACTACACTGCGTACGTCGATCGATACCGTGTCGTCAAAAATGGTAAACATTATTATTCTAACTCAGGATGAGAACGGAAACCTGTATGACCAGGCCGGTCATCTGCGTAATGCAACATGTCAGAAAATAGATGCTCACGGAACTGTAATCCCTGATGCTGATGCTACAGGAGCTGCTCAACCTGTAGACGAGGACGCTCGATCGAAACCACTGGCCGACTACAATCGCCCAGATGAGTACTATTCCAACAGATCAGCTATTCGAATTCCGGAGATCCAGAAGCAGAATTTCAAGCTGAAGCCTCAATACTACACTCTCGTGTCGCAGATACCCTACTCTGGGTTACCGCACGAGCATCCTATGGACCATCTGGAACGGTTCGAGGATCTAATCGCTGCTATTCGGATGGAAGGAGTCCCCGAAGATTACCTGCTGTGCAAGCTCTTCAGATACACGCTGAATGGAGAACCGACGCACTGGCTTAGGCAGCAACCCACATGATCTTTAACATCCTGGACCGACATCAAGAATGCTTTCTTACGAAACTTCTTCGATGAGGCGCGCGCTGAAGAACTTCGGAACAAAATTTCAACATTCTCGCAGAAGGCTGGAGAGTCCTTCAAAGATGTGTGGATTAAATTTAGGTTCTTCCAGCGAGACTGTCCACACCACGGATTTAATGAAGTGCAGCTGCTAAGCACTTTCTTCCGAGGGCTCGCCTTACAGTATCAAATGGCTCTTGATACGGCGAGTGAAGGAAACTTCACTACTCGGAATCCGTTGGAAGTTGTGAGACTTATCGAAAACCTTGCTAACAGCAGCAGGACCAAAAACACTGACTCTGAACGGAAGAAGTCTGTAACCTCTATCGGGAAGGAACAGATGGACGAAGTAAGAGCTAAGTTAGATGTGGTGCACGAACTTCTTAGGAAGCAAGTATGTTCAGCTGAAGGAGAAGTAGCAGATACGGAAGGAGAAGAAAACGTGAATTACATCGGAGGTACCGAATTCCAGAAATTTAAAAACTAGGGCGGAAACAGAAACTTCTTTGGAAATGGCCAAAGAAGTAACCAAAATTCACAATTTCAAAAACCCTTCAACAACAGCAAGAGCTACTCAAACTCTTACTACCAAAATCCACCACCTCAGACTCAGGAAAGCAAGATCGAAGAAATGCTTGATCGAGTACTGTTGGGACAACAACAAATCACTGTGGATTTCAACGGTAAGATAGACTCCGCCTACAACAATCTGAACACCAAAATCGAGACCTTAGGGACTCAGGTGAGAAAACTTGAAACCTAAGTAATTCAGACGGGTGAGACTATAAAGAGGCAAGAAGCTTTCGCTAGAGAGGCAGGAGCCAACAAAGGAAAACACCACGTAAATGCCATCATAGATGATGATTTCTGGCAAGTAGTGAGAAATGAAAAGCTAGAAGAAGGAGATTTCGAAATCGAAAGCTCCATGAGTCTCGGCGGATCCCAATGGTGTCGACTGATGTCGATGAACTCGCATCAATCGACAGACCATGATGAAGATCGATGGACGGATTACTCCAGTCATCAATCGATGTCGTCTGCCAAATCGACTGAATGCAATGCGGTTTGAATTCTAACTCATGAAAAATTTGCAGCTAAGCATCCTCACCCACCCTCCCCTTTCTATGAAAAAATCGATCGATCGGTTGAGCCAACCATCAATCGACAGAGTGAGTCCGACGTCGATCGTCAAAACACACCTCCCATCGATCGACAGGCACCTCTGACATACCGAGTGCGGTTACCCTCAATCGATAATGATTACATCAATGCACTCAGACCACCACCTAAACCATTAGCAAACCCACCCGAACCAAAATCCAACCCTTTGAATAGTTCACCAGAATCTGTTCAAGAAGAACAAGAATCTGAAGGGAGAAGGTTAAGGAAAAGAAAGGAGAAGATTCCTAAAAACCTTAAGAGGGAAGCTAACGATAAGGAGATGGATGGTTTCACTAAACGAGTCCTCAGAATCCCAATCCTCCCTAGGATCATGGCAGACCAGCTTGGTTTGACCATCGAACCCTCAACGAAATCCTTCACCTTCGTGGATCTTTCACAGAAACGATCAGGAGGTATCATAAGAGATCTGGAGGTACAGATTGGTAATGCCCTTGTCCCTGTAGATTTTCATGTCCTAGATATCTAGCTTAACTGGAACTCTTCACTTCTGCTTGGAAGATCTTTCCTAGCTACAGTAGGAGCTGTATGTGACATGAACAAAAACAAATTGTGTCTAACGCTCATAGACCCAAACATCCACTACGACCCCATCCGACCTAAGAGAAAGGTCATTTATTCTGTGGATTATGGGAAAGAACTCGGCTTCATTGGCGCATGCCATTGTGGAGCAGAGTATGAATCGGAGTACGAAACAGAGTACGCGGAATCGATCGACATCCCAACCTTTCCATCGATCGATTCCAATGAGTCAACGGTGACCAATGACCGCAACAACACGTCATTCGACGTGATTCATCCAGTTGACCATTTCGCTTCATTTAATCATTGTTACCAACCTTTTTGCCTTCCAACCTCCAAGCAAGAGAGGACATGATGATTATTCCATAGGCAGTTGGGCAGACAGTGGTTTCCATGAAAGTTTTGCAGTTGACACTGTAATTACTTCACCTAATGAGGAACATACGGAGGAATACGATGAGGATTATTGGAAAGAACGTGCAATAGAAATGTCTTTGCAAGATAAAAGACTTGAAACACATAAGTTCACCAACACGTTTCCAACATCGTTCGACGCTGTGTACTCCACATCGGTCGATACCCACCCTCGTCTAGCTAAACAACCGCTCACATCGATCGACACCCGTAAGGGAACATCGATCGATATTCGCGCCGCAGCGAAAATTCAAGAGCAGGAGAATATTCCCTCCCCAACTAGGTTTATAGATACCTATATAAATCGTTTTGCACCTCCGAAACCACCTACACACATCAGAGCAAACACACAAGCAAATAAGATGAACACTCCTCCTTCTACATCAACAGAAAAATCCAGGAAGAGCAATCATCTCAAGAACACAAGTTCTGCAGAAATTACTCTGCCATCGATCGATGTAACTGTATCTACATCGATCGATACTACTCTAAACCCTAATCTCTCTATTTCTAAATTGAATGATTATGCAAACATTGATTACGGTTTTCTAACACCTGATGAATTTGGTATTTTCAGAGACCCAGATGGCAACGCACGTGCAATGGATGGAAGGATTTTACAAGTGTCCAGAGAGGACATAACAGACATCCTTCAAGTAGCCAATGGACCTGACAACCTGTTCTCACAGCAACGTGGCACTCCAGACGTCATTCAAACAGATCCTAACAACCACGTATGAGTCACCACAACAGAGATCAACCTAGATCTATCACGCGTACCAAAAGGGCAAGCATCGATCAACGGTATAACAGAGACATCGATCGACATGGTAACACCAACGTCGATCGATATGGATGAACCAACGTCGATCGACAGACGGTATGAATGTGGGAACCGCGCTTTCGACATGTATGGAGCCGGAAAGTTCACTTGGGAACAAAGGGACGAATATGGAGTCTACAGAGATGAGCGTGGACACGCACGAGGCGCAGCTGGTGAGATGATACCTGTCACAAAGGACAACATCAGGAAAATACTGGAAAGAGCATCTCTTTTTGAAGAGAACCACATCTGTCTTCCAGAACATGTCAGTTCCTTCACACTCACAAGACTGGCACCATAACTCTACACCAAAGAAGAAATCGATGAGATGGTGTTTGGTATTTTTGGAGCTCAGGAGAAACTGGGAGAAGAGCTCAAAACATTGGTAGAAGACACACATCAGCCTTTGGATAGAGGCTACAATGAGCTTTTCAGATGTATGGCAGAAATGAGGACAGAAATTGAGAGTTTACGTCAGCAACTTGAGAAGGAAGCTACGACCTCAGCATCGATCGACGCAACACATGCAACATCGATCGACGTCAGTCTTCCTACAGCTCAGATCCCTGCAGAACCGCAATGTTCAACACAACACAGGGATGAATGGGAAGTCTCATACATCGACACGAGGATAAACGACGTTTATTGCCCTCTCAACAACAACGTGGACTGGCTAAGCACTAAAATCGAGCTACTACAGCAAGATCTGGACACCATTCGCATGAAGGACCAACAACCAGCCACATCGATCGACATGTGCACCTTCACATCGCTCGACGCTAAAGTCTCAGCCATGAATGAGAGGCTGAGGACTTACGAGGATATGCATGACCGTTTTATATCACCAGTCATTATAGATCTAAACAAATTGTCTAGTCAATTACTTCATGTCCAAAAGGATATTGAGAACATTACTAATCAAAGTTTTTTGCAGGCAAAATCAGCATCGATCGACAGGCTAAGAGGACGCTGGATCGATGGCAAGAAACCTGTGGAGTTACTTCCTTACACAGCAGCAGAGGTTGACAAGATCACATCCAAGATCTACACTGCTCTAGACACCATGGAGGAACGACTTGACAAACGCTGCGATGACATCTACTTTCCATTCGACAACAAAATCAGTGAACTAGACAACCACGCTGAATGGCTACAGAAAGAAGTCAAAGCCATTCAGAGGCAACTCGCAGCTCAACACCAGATATCAGCATCGATCGACAGGATAATAGCAAAATCGATCGACGGCAACTCGCCGAGATCGACCAACAAACTCATAATTGCATCGATCGACCAACAAACTCATAATTGCATCGATCGACGCCGAGTCTACACCAATCGGCGAGCAGCTGATACACAAGACAGTAGAGTCAATGCAAAAGGAACTGACAGATCTTTCAGCATACGCCTATGACAACATAGGTTGGCACTAGGTCAGCATTGACAACTTTCAAGAAAGGCTACAGAACATCTCCAACGTACTTGAGAAGATGGATGACAAATGGACAAGAAATGATGAGGCCACAAGAAGTTTCATTGCATCTTGGTCCAGAATGCGCAGAGATGACGTGGATGCTTGCTTTCCAACAAGCAGCTGCTTCTCCACCCAATAGCCAATCACCACCACAGTCAAGCTAAATGACTATAACCAAGCGCTGAGTGGGAGGCAACCCACTATTAGGTATTTTACTTTGGTTTTATTAGCTAGCATTTAATTTCTTTCGTTTTATTTCTTTCAGATTTAGGAGACCAAAGTAGGAGGACCTGAATATCGACCGACGACGAGACGTCGACATCGTTCGACATAGGCAACCACACGACGATCGATGTACCACTTACACATCGATCGATATCTAATCCGGTAAGATGTATCTTACCTACTTGTTACATTTCGTACATCATAAACTATTCATCATAACTCAGGCTGAGTTACACTGGGACAGTGTAATTTAAGTCTGGGGGAGATTTACTGATATAATTTATTTTATTCTTATGTAAAAAGGAATTTCAAATAAATTATGCTTAGCTATTGAAAATAGGGACTATAATCTTATATTGATTTAAACATGAATATCTAACCAATCTTTAGCACCATTTTAGATTTACTGATTGCAGATAGCACTAAAGATGCTAAAGCGGATCAACCTATCAACTACACACTTGCCTTGAACCGTATGAAGTAACCAAAGCTGATTTCCAACACTAAATCTGACATAACCGCTTGTCTTGGGGCTTGGTATACATGAGATCAGATTCTTCAGACAGGTCTGGAAGGTAACACCTGGTTTAGATTATTTATCACATTTTCTCTCTCTAGATTTCGACCCTAGATTAGTAAGTGAGTATTAAAAAAAAAAGATCTATTGTTTGAATAGGATGAGTCTGAACAGGACTTGGTGGCTAAAACCATTAAGGCTTGATTCATAAAGACTCAAATAAAAGAGTTCGAAACGAGACTTGGAGGCGGCAATCTTCAAGGCTCGCTTTCGCAAAGAACTCTTGGATATAGGTCAAAAAGAAGTGAACAGAACTTGGTGGCAACCACCATTAAGTTTTGATTCATGGAAGCCTGTCCAATCTTGGTCACTGATCCTGCAATGGAAGCAGACTTTGACTCAAGAGAGAAATTTAGAGAGAGAGAAACTAGGAACTAACTTTTACCTGCAGCTCCAGATACCTGTCTGAAATCCTTGCATCCTGTGATCGATACTCCCAAGGTAAAGCATTCACTTTATATTTATGCTAAGAAATAAAATCAGTAGAGGGGATGTCAGACGTGAATTGATGAGTTGTGTTATGTTAGAAATGGTTGCTAAGCTAGGATATTGCATAGTGTGCTTTTGTGATTATGACTTTTTAAATGTGGTTGCAAAATTGTTGAGGAAAGATTTATATGTTTTAAAATCTTAAGTTTCCAAATATTTTTAAACCTCTTTCAGAGAGACTGCCTGTATGTTTTGCTTGAGGACAAGCAAAAGGGTAAGTCTGGGGGAGTTGATATACCTTAGATTTGACCCATTTTTATCCATGGTATATTAGTATTTTACTATATATATACCTATGTTTTCTATTCTTCTAGGTATGTTTTCATGTTCAGGTGCATTTCGGAGTAAAGCTATGACTTTGGAGCATTTTGGAGCTTAAAGGACATTTCACCCGAGCTGACCACTTAGAGGTCGACGAGAGGAAGAATAATTGATCGATGCGCATCAGTGCTGACGATCGATATCAGGAAATGCCTCGACAGATGAAGATTAATATCGATCGATGTGCACAAGTACCATCGATCGATGTCGAGACACCAGACGCGACATTTTGGATTCAGCAGACTTAAAAACCAAGGCCAAGCCAAATTACCAAAATGCCCTGACGAGTTTTTAACCTAGTAGAATATATACTGCAAGTGTTTTGACGGCAGAAGGAGAGCTTTTCTAGACCTAGTTTTGTTACAAGTTTCATTTGGAGAGAAAATCACTTGTGATTGGAACTCCTTGTTTCTATTTCTTTTCATCTATTCTATGAGTTTCTATCTATCTATTGATATGAATTGATTTGCTATGTCTGAGTAGTTCAACTGTTAGATCCAGGGTTCAGATAGGTTTGTGGAATTAGCCCCAAACTATAGATCTGCCTTGTTGTGATATTCATGATAGATTTGTGTTCATTGCTTGTTTTAGCCTTGCTAACTAGAACTTGATCATAGGATTGCATATTCAAGCACCCTTGTTATCCCACCCTGAAATCTATCTATCATATTAGGATTGCTAGAGAGGGCTAACCGCCAATTTAGAATCTTAGTAGGGCATTTCATACTCGCGCATAGGCCTGGCTAGAACCCGTCGATCGATGTCCTCAACTGACAATCGATTGATGTTGGCAAAGGTGTATCGGTCGACGTCTTAATAGACTATCGATGACACTCTTTTGTGTCTGCATCTAACCGGTTAGACATAAGATCTAGTCTGTTAACCAGTGGTACATGCGACAGCTGATCACTGAGTTAAGCGAATGAGCTCTAATATAGCATGCATGAAACAGTTAGGCATCTATAGGTATTATAATCTCCAACACCTGAATAGTGGCCGTGCATCTAATATCATTTCCAACCAAAGTTACATTTATTATTTACTCGCTTGTTACTATTGCTATTTCATTTAAACATTTACAACCCTTAGAATTAATAAACACTAGATTTAATTGTTCCCTAGCTCCTTGTGGATTCGATCCCTAAGTACTACATCTGAACCTCTTTTGATGAGAGTAACACTCCTTAGGGTAATTTGAGTGGTATCAAGCCTCACGCCTAACCAAGTTTTGCAACATAATTGGCGAGGATAGAGACTCTGCAGATATGCTTCTCGGACTTCAAAATCAGTTATGTTCCACGTGCTCAAAACCAGATTTCTGAGTTTTTAGCTAAGACTGCTAGATCTTTTTATAGGGTTCATTAGTTGTTCTATTCCAATATGGTTACCCAGACCACCTCAAGTTTGAGTAATAGAATGGTCGCTCGTTGTCCAAAAAAAAGAATCTCTAAGTTCAAAGTTTTCTTGATCCGTTTGAATTAGGCATATACTTTATATTTGTATGAAAAGTCATGTCTTTTGTGTACTATATGATCCTGGTTTTATAAATGGTCTTGTGTTGTATTTTAAATAAAAATCTCTATTCATAAAATTTTGATAGTATATTTTCGGATATAAAACCAGGATCATATAGTACAAATATAAAATATTGTTCTAAACACAAACGGGTGATGATCCTAATCCAGTTCCTACATTCAGGGTTGGTCTCGAGGCTTAGCAAAATAATATATTCGTTGGGACCTCGCCCTTCATAATATCTCCAGAGTTATTTTTGGGTTCACCCCTAGGGTGAACCTTTAGGTTCACCAACCAATAGAAAATTGTCATTTTAGATTTAGTATCTTTTAATTAAGGAAACCAAATAACTTGGCAAATTATATTATCTTTTCAAAATAAAATTTAAAAATAATATATAAAAAACGAATTCAAAGAAAAAAAAAAGTTGTCAACAAAACACTAAACCCTAAACTCTAATACTAAACCCTAAACTCTAATACTAAACCCTAAACTCAAATCCTAAACCCTAAACCCTTGGATAAATCCTAAATTTTTAGGTAAACCCTAAACCCTTGGAAAAATACTAAACATATTGTCAACAAAACACTAAACCCTAAACTCTAATCCTAAACCCTAAACCTTTGGGAAAACTCTAAACCCTTGGGTAAACCCTAAACCCTTAGGTAAACCATAAACCCTTGGAAAAACACTAAACATTTGGATAAATTCTAAATTATAAATCTTAAACACTAAACTCTAAATCTTAAAAACAAATATTTTTTAAAATAATATTTTTTAGAACTATTGTTATTTTTATTTATTTAATCTTTTATTTTTTATTTTAAAAGCATAATATAGTTTGGCAAGTTATTTTATTTCCTTAATTAAAAGATACTAGATCTAAAATGACAATTTCTATTGGTTGGTGAACCTAAAGGTTCACCCCAGGGGGTGAACCCAAGAAAAAGTCAGAAAAATATGTTCTAAAAGATGTTTCAACTTTGAAACAATTAGAACTACTCTCTCCCCCTTCACTGAGAAACTACTAACTCTTTATGTAGCTAGGTAATGTGAGTCTCTAACTCCCACGTAGAGCAACCGAGCTTCCCAGCCACCAGTATATAGTTCCAAGTAAATTATTTGATTGGGTCTTGATCCGCCGGTACTCTTAGATAATAATAAAAAAAACATTGCTAACTGAAAATGATGAGTAAATTCTAAAGAAAGCATGCAATCACCCAAACTAATGTTTCCAGTTCAAATACTAATCTTGTGATATAAACCACACAAGATTTACTACCCAAGTCACAATCTTCTTCTGGATTTAGAGAAACTACTTAACTGCTTTTGTCTAATCATATTCATAATTAAGTATCATTAGCTGTTATAAATTCGACTTGCACGTGGCTGTTATAACAAATATCCTCAGGTGACAAAGAGCTAAACTTTGTTTAGCTGGAAACTTTCTGTTTCATAGAGAGTCGCACATAAGAACAATTCATCGAACTTGTCGCACTTATAAAATTTGTTGCCATGTGCGTTCATTTGGTTGAGCTTTGTGATACTTACTTTGACAATTTGCAGAGCAAAACAAAAGACGTTACGATATATTTCAATATATATCTCATAAATTGGTTGCCACATGCAGTTTTCTAACGTTAATACTCGCCACGTTAATAGTTTAGTTTTATTTTATTTGAATGATACTAAATACATTTCACAAATCGAATAAAAGTTTGTCACCTTTCGCAAGCAATTTACGCGGTAACAGCTATACAAATACAATGAATAACATAAAGTCAAAAATATGAACGATATGTACCCCCATGCATATAAATATCGACGAAACAATTACTAAACTTCGCAACTTCGTTAAAAGATGAGACGTGGAGAACGAGAGAGTAAATCGAATTATTTATTTAGTCTAAAAATGATTACTATTGCAACATTTCTAGTTTTGTTTATTGCTAATGACCAATTAAGTCTTTCAAAGGCGCAACTCCAATTTGGGTTCTACTCAAAAACATGTCCATCAGCAGAATCAATCGTCCGTAAAGTTGTCCAACAAGCAGTGACCCGTGACCCGGGAAATGCTGCTGTCTTACTCCGTCTCCACTTCCATGACTGCTTTGTTGAGGTACGGTTCTAAGAAAACCAAATGCGAAAAACCATATTTTTACTATTCTTTATGATGTTTTTGTTCCGAGATTACCGACATATATTGGTTTGGTTATATGTTTGGAGGGTTGTGATGGGTCTATTCTAATCAAACACGCCGTAAATGATGATGAGAGGTTTGCTGCGGGTAACGCTGGTGTAGGCGGTTTCGATGTTATAGACGCTGCTAAATCAGAGCTTGAACGTTTATGTCCCGGAGTTGTGTCTTGCGCTGACATCGTTGCTCTTGCTGCTAGAGATGCTGTCGTTGCGGTACACTTTATACTTTCAAATAATAGTGTGATTGTATTCATGTATCTTCTTGGGTTATATATTTTTTTTTTCTCTTGGGTTATACTTGTAAAGCTGAATATTATATTAACAGGCAAAAGGACCTCTTTACAACGTTCTGACCGGTCGAAGGGATGGCCAGACTGCAGAAAAGAGTAAGGCTGCAAACTTGCCAGATGTTGAAGATTCCATAAACACTTTGAAATCAAAATTCAGAGAAAAAGGGCTTTCAGATTTAGATCTGGTACTTCTTAGTGCTGGTAACTAATTATCCTAATTAATCTCGACAATTTGATTAAATATAGACATCCCTTGTTAATCAAAACTTTGTTTCTGTTTACAGGTGCACATACTATTGGTACAACAGCGTGTTTCTTTGTCAGACCACGTTTAGATGCAAAAGATCCGACGATAAATCCAGTGTTCTTCCAAGTGCTGAGATCAAAGTGTCCCCAAGGCGGCGATGTTAATGTAAGGATTCCTTTGGATTGGGAAAGCCAGTTTGTGTTTGACGACCAAATATTTAGGAGCATCAGAGATGGTAAAGGAGTCATTCTATCGGACTCTGTTCTGTACCAAGACAATAACATGAAGCAGATGATTGATTCGTATTTGGTGACTAATGGGAGTTCGAAGGCTAGTTTTGCTACGGATTTTGCTAAAGCCATGGTTAAGATGGGTTCCATTGGGGTGAAGATTGGTATTAAGGGAGAGATCAGACGCATATGCAATGCTACAAATTAGTTTGCATATGCAATGCTACAAATTAGTTTCGACTAATAAGAGCTCATATTTAATTTATACTAAAAGTATTAAATATCCGAATATGTTGGATCTAAATAAAAAGATGTAATGACTTTAGGTCCATGATAAAAACGTGTAAGCAAAAAGAGGTTAGAGATTCTGAAGGTAGCGTTAAAATTACTATCTTGAGTTGGGTAGAATCCATTTGACTTTCGATGGACTTGAATGAAATGGTTTGGGGTTGTATAAAAAAGTAGTGTTTTGATTAATTAAAAGGAAAAAAATATGACATAAAATAGTAAGTGAGATGACTGACACATTTGATTCAATTATTAGGTTATGTTAGAACTAAATGAGCATATTCTGCTAGAATTGCAATGTGTACTAAGGGGGCTTGCAATGTGTACCACCAGAATATATCTATGTGATGAATTTAAAACATGGTTATCTTTTTGTGTGATCTACTGAAATTTTGTTCCAACACTATTTTCTTATTCTTGTCTGATTTTTGTTTTCGTATATTCTTTTGAGAGTATATGAAATTAATTTTCGAGTTAGAAAAGCATACGAGAAACCGACCCGAAAAGTAAAGACTAGTTCTTCCTTACAAGCGGCAAGTCCATGCCAATTCGTGGTATATATATGTTTGTCGGATAAATAAGAACACATTAAGTTCTGCGATAGTAGGTTATATGGTGTAGTGGTTAGCACTCTGAACATTGAATCCAGTGACCTGGGTTCAACTTCCTGTAGGACCTTACATTTTTACGTTAAAAAGAAGTAAATTTCCTTTAATTATCTTTGTATTGTGTCAAAGGATCCTAAGCTAAACCGAGCTGGTGATTCCATTTCTGAGAGGTCTAGTGTTCGTTAGCCTATTTTCCAAATCTTTTAGAGCATTTCCAAAAAGACAATCTATTATGAAGTTTCTAAAACTCTATCTTTGGAAACAAAAAAATAACCTTATGCATAATCAGATTTCGGTCTCTCAATCTGTCTTTTATGCCATTGACAAAGAGTTGAGGAATATTATTTCAGCTAGAAGAAGTAGCAAACATTTTCATTCACTCATGTTGATGTGGCTGAGATAAAGTCCCTTGTAGGTTGCAATCTCTATGTTCCATTTTGTTTTTTATCTATTTTTTGTCAAGATGGCTCAAACTTAAGATGTTTCTTGTAAAATTTTCTTTTTATTATATGGTATTTACATTTTAGCAAAAAAAAAACTTTATATTTGAAGTTTAATGATGTTCTTTTCCAAAAGCAAAATTTCAAACTTAACTTCAAAACTATTTTTATTTTATATGTTGGTCCTTATGTTTATCATAATTAATTTAAATTCATAAATTTTTGTAAATAACTAAGCATATGAATAAAATATTACAATAGTATTAATTAATAAATGTTATACTTTTTTTTTTTGAAACACTAATAAATGTTATACTAAAATATAAATTTTAAATAAAAATAATATAATTAACATTAAGCTTCAAGCAAAGTACCATATTTTTCCATAAAATTATTTTTGTAATTCATATATGATCAACTAGTACATTTTAAAGTAAAAATTGACTTTTTATTTTTATTTTGTAAATTACAAACTAAAAATTGTTGAAATCGGTTGGTCTTAAATTTGTAAATACATTAGATCTGAACAAAAAAGTAAAAGAGAAAAAAAATATTGCTAAAATACTTAACTTCTATTGATGATATTAATACTCATGAATACATTCAATTTGAATAAGAAAGAATCATATGAAAAGAAATGAAAAACAACAACAATAACCATCTTCAGATACACAAAAAAGATTTGGACAATGTTTTAGAGATTTTGGAGGTTATGGATAAAATTACCTAACTATTAGTGTTGTTGTAATATTTAAATTTGTGTAATAATTATGTCTTCATGTAATTTTTAAAATATTTTTTTGTTGTTAAGTTTCTTTTGAATTGTTGTTATCTAAATCTAGTTTTAAAATATTTTAAATCTTATTTTAAAGTTGTATTTAATTTTATGTGGAAAAATTAAATTTATAAAAATTGAAATTTTATTAGATATAATTTTTTTAAGGATTAATACGATAGACGAGAAAATATTTAAGAATTATAAATGTGATGTGCAATTGTAGGGACTAAAATGCAAACAAAAATATGAAACTTGAAATTTGAAGTTTTGAAGTTTCTTTTTGGAGAATAAAAAACTTCATATTTGAATATATATAAAGTATTTTTTGGAGATGCACTTATACATCAGAAACTCTATAAATTAATAATATTGAGATTTTGAAATTTTATTAATTTATAGAGATATTAATTTATAAAAATATCCCTATTTATATTTCTCGTTTAAATATATATTTAGTCTAAGATAAGAAAATATTTGATTTTAGTGTATAGACATTAATTTTAATATTTTGAAATTTTACATCTATATTAATTTTATTATATTATTTGGTATATATAATATATATCAAAAATATTTTAACTGTTAAAAGAATAGAAATATAATTCTGTTGTGAATAAAAACAAACAATGTAATAATAGGTTTATAATTATATAAAATATGTATATAAAATATGTATACATATAAATTATTAATTTATAATTTAATGAGACCATATATTTAGGTAGATTTTTTAAAAAATATTATCTTATTATTTTATAGATTTGTGTCAAATTTTGAACCGGTTCAAGTTAGGACCGGTGAAATTTATTAATTGATAGAGATTATTAATTTATCGAGTAATAATTTATAGAGGTTCTCCTCTATCCCTTATATATTAAAAGAGAAGCATTACAACATTTGTGGTAGCCACGTGTCATCACCATAATGATTTTTAGAATTCTTAGAGAAATAAATTGGTCCATCTAAATATATAATAAACATTTTAGTAAACTAACCATAAATTAATTATTAATGTTCTCAATTCGTTCCTTAAATAAAAATTGCAGAATTGCCTAATGTGGCTAAAGCATATATGATAATTAATAATTTTGAATAATAAAAATTTGATACAAATTAGTGTATTTTCTATTATTTTTTTAACTTTAAGTTATTAAAATAAATTAAACAATAACATTAACCATAGAATAAAAATTTAGATTTTTTTCGTATATGATATATTTTGATTTTTCTAAAAAGTCTCACATTGAAATTTTTAAGATCCAAGATTTAATTTTTTTTTTGACAAGATACAAATTATTACAAAATCATGTAAGTAGAAAGTCTGATATATATTAATATCTTTTAATTAAACTATATACCATAGAAAATACATAATAATTTTAATTTTGAAATTTGCTTTGAACAATTATTTTTGATAAAATTTTTGAACAATTATTTTTGATAAAATATTTGAAAAAATACTGACAACTTAATATTTAAAATTTAAAATTTGCATTGAATGTTTATAAAAATTATAAATTACTAACTTTCAAAAATATTGCACAATGAAAATTTGTTATCAGCGATTTAATTTTTTTGTTATAAAAAAATACAACTAAGTAGAACGCATCATTTAAAAATATATCAATATTAAAAAATATACTACTTATCTATGTATATATTATGTAAATTTAATTATATAAAATAGAAAATAAAATAAGAGATTGTTTGGATTAATAAAATTTATTTACGTATTAACACAAATTTAATTATATACGTAATAGTTACTAACTTTTTCATTATCCAATATATATATATATATATATATTTTATTTTATAATATATAAAAACAGACAACATATAAAATAATTTATATATACGATGTTCATCCCGCACAAGGCGCGGATCTTAATCTAGTTGTATATTAAAAGATAAGTATTTGATTTTAATGCGTTCACACTATATTCACCATGTGTCAGTCTCACATCACTTTGAAACTTAACGTGTTGACGTGTCGTTTTAATAGAGCTTCTCACAAAAAATCTTTTAGGTAAAAAAATGTTTCCTCTTTTGTTTATACGTCATCTATTACCTCGTCCACTGCGACCTTGATTACGTACACAAGATCTTTAAACAGATGCCTAAACGTAAATGCTTCTCTTGGAAACCATAATCAGAGGCTTCAGTGAGAGCGACTAGCAAAAAACACGATCTTTGCAACCACATTGTTCCACAAGATGATGAATGACGAGTCTGGTGAGTCGACCCCGTTTACGTTTACATTGTTGCTTAAGAGCTGTGCCAAAACCGGGAAAATCGGAGAAAGTAAGCAGATTCACGGGTAGACCTTGAAGCTAGGGTTTAGTGGTGACAAATTTGTGATGCGTGATCTTGTGAGAATGCATATGATATGTGGTTCGGAACTAGAAGAATGGCCGGCTTTTGACAGTTACCTGAAAGATATCAAGTTCTTACAAAGAAGTTTCCACAACTCAGAAATCGTTCACGTACCTCGGATGGAGAATCAACGGGCGGATAGCTTAGCACGCAGTGCTAGAAAACAACCGTCTTTCGTCGTTCACATGGATGCAGAGTTACCGATTTGGTTTACAGAGTCAATATGAGTCTGTGAATGTCTTGTTGTCAAAAAAAAAATTATATATTTTTTTAGCATCTCAAATATCTAGATATCTGAAATGTTATATATTATCAATTTTTGTATCTAGATGCTAAATGCAATAGTGTTCAAATGAACACCATCTGAATATTAGCACCAGATGCAATGCAGGGTCTGAATACAAAAATGAACATGACAGTCTTCCCTTTTCAATACGAATTGTGATGATAGATCATCATAATCCTATTGGACTTTACAAATCCTTGACCGAATTGTATACAGAAAAAAAAAATCTTTATCAGACAATCAATGTTCCTCTTCTTGGGTTTGTAGTTGCCTGTTGCAGTTAGTATTATCCCATACTTTTCTCTAAGTATCTAACCCAAATATTGGTCCATAAAAGTTGAAGATGGAAGACCAATTATTACTAAAATATCTCATTCACAGCAGATTGGTAAAAGATAATGGGCGTGATTGGTTGGACTTTATCTACCTATTTTAGCTTTATTTTTTTAAAAAATCATTAAACTTTACCAAACATGCTTTAGATTTACTTTTCAAAGTTAAACCTACATAAAATTTCTATTAATTTTTACCAATCATACTTTAGCTTTATTTTTAAAGCTACAAAAATAACATTTTTCTTATGTATTTTAGTTAAAAAAATCTACATCTTTCATTTATAGGCCGTAGAAACTTTAGAATTAAAAAAATATCTATAATATCAAATAAATAAGATAATCATAGTAAAATAAACATCTATAAATATTGTACTCTAATTTTGGGTGCTTTTAAATTATTGAAATATTTTAAATAATATAAATATTATTTACACATCACATTTTAAATAACAATAAACTTTGATAATTTTTAAAAAATATCAATATAAATTATTTTAAGTGATAAAATAATAATTATTTTATATATACATCACATATTTTACATATTTTATTTTAAAATATCTGCAGCCTATAGCTTACAGTTACAACAAATTTAATTACAACAAAAATCTCTGCAAAAATAATCTACAGTAACAACTTTACAGTTACAACCAATTTATCTATAGCTAAACTTTTACACCTAAAATTCTACAGCCACAGTCGAACCAATCATCACCAATATGCGTAAGACATGAAATAATTGATTATGAAATGCCCTAACCTTGAACAATAAATAGTAATTTGGATTCAATTGTGAGTTTGTCGTACAATCGCTCACTTTTCTTCTTTAAAATTTAGAAACATTTGAGACTTAGAGTTAATAAAAGGAAAAATATTAAGAAACTTGTGAAAGAAGTCGAGCCGTGAAGACAAAGAGAAAAAATAAATATTTTTAATAGTTTTTGTGTTTGGACCTAAATCCAAAGTTATATCTATACTATAAACACCAATTATATGTTGCTTATAAAATCTTAACTAAATCATAATAGGTTGTCATAACTAAGTCTACCCGAGACCTATCTTATCTATCTAAAGTGATTTAGCTCAACTAAAAAGATTAATTATCTAAATCATTTTATATATACTTTTTGTACTTGTTTACCTAACAACCCTGTATAGAATTCATTGCACTTTTAAAACCCTCAAAATAGGGTATTTAATGTTGTAACGTTGGTTGTTTTAGTAATGGCCTATTTTTAGAAATTGACTTTTTTTTAAATCCGGTCCAATCTCTTATCTTTAATGAAAATTAAGTGATTGTTTGCGAAAGTTAATTGCATTTACTGGTGAAAGACGTGACAGTTGAGACGTGATGGTTGATATGGTTAATACCAAAGAATTTTCTTTTCACCACTCCATCATGTTTTAGATCCAAAATTACTCTCCCTAATTTTATCTACGAAACTCTCATTCCCTAATCAAAGGATGAGCTCAGAATCATCTGGATCCAACCGTCGCCGGAACCGTGAATCTCGCAGCGGTAGTCCTCATCGCCTCGAAGCAACTCCTTATATGAGTTTTGAATCTCGCCTCGAAGCAACACGGGTCTTATTCGTCTCAAACGCACCAGTACCAAACCCATGGTCTCTTCGTCATGTAAGTGAAGATAGCTTTAGTAAGTATCTGGAACTATACATACGAGATTTTTTAGTCCAAGGAATCTTATTGTTAGATGACCCCACTGTTTGTGAAGCTCGTCAAATATTAGAAAATGTTGGGTGGATTTACACTGTTTTGCATGTTCTCCCTTTCTGTCCAAGAGTAGTCAGGGAATGCATTTCGAACCTATACAGTGCCGATGACGGAGTCCATATTAGGGGTTGCCGGTTTGATTTCGACTCCGTCGTGATAAATCAATTGTTTATGACTCCAAATGTCGAACAATCTCACGTTTGGGAGAGTGATGATCTCTCGGAGGCAATTATATTCTTGACCGATAGGCGATGTCGTCGCTGGGAGAACTTCTCTTTAACTTATCTCGTCCCACAGTATCATTACCTCTACAAACTGTGTTCGCTTAACTGGCTGCCTGGTTTTGATGACGAATCAATGATCAAGAAGCGTCTTCCCTTTCTCTTCGCACTCGTCAAAAAGAAGCCTATTGACTTCGGTCGCTTGGTTTACGACCAAGTCCTCGAAATGTCTCGTTCTTCTGATGTTGACACCAAAATTACTCTCCCTAATCTTATCTACTAAACTCTCATTCTTCAGAGGGACATTACTGCTCTTTCGGGTTATGAACCCCTTATTGGAAATCCACTGTGTATTAATGGAGCCGAAGTGGACACTCACATTCGAAGGGGTAGAAGAAGAGGTCGTGCCCGTCTCGGATAGGACATGCAGTTTACATGAAACCTGTTCATCACAAAATCTAGCTTATTCTGTTTGAAGTACTACCTCAGCGATAACTGATCAGTTTTAACGATATGCATATGTGTTTTGTTGAACTGCTGTTTAATATTATTTTAGCTACAATATTATCGTTTTGATTATATATGTACAAATATACGGTGTACACCATATATGGTCGTACACCTCTATCATATCTTGTCGTTTTACCTGTAAGAATTAGTAGTCAAGGATATAAAACTGGTTAAACTTAATTTCTAATATAGTGTACAACTATATTCCGGAATATACGGTGTACACCGTATACGGTCATACACCCCTTTTAAAAAAAGTGTGGGAGTTTAATTACAAAGTTATTGTTCGACCTAACCCCATTGTATTTAAGGTAATGTTAAAATTAAATACGAAAAGTAAACTTTAATTCATTTTAAACCTAACACCCTTACTGAAAGAGTTAAAGTTACCTTAAATCGTAGTTCGTGTACACTTATTCATTTAAAAAAACATCAAGTATTTTATATAAACAAAAAAACATAAAAGCAGCCGAAGCATTTATAAACATGAAACAGAGAGAAAACCCTAAAGGTTGAACTGAATCTACTTAGGTTGTAAACATTAAACAGAGCATAAACGCAATTATAAACATTAAACAGAGCATAAACAGAGCATAAACAGAGCATATTTCATGAAGGTTGTGCTGAATCCTTGTGAATAGCTCCTTTTACAACATTCTCGCAATTTTAAGACATACCCTAAATAGCATGCAGTTTTTGCAGGGTGTGCGCATGGCGAAATAGATATGAAAGAGAGGCGAGGAAGTTATATTCTGGAAATTTGAAGGTTTTGTAGTATGTGTTGGAATATGGGGCATGGAACATCAACAATCTCCACTGTAACTCATCTCCCATCTCAAATATGGCGTCTGGTTTAAAGGCAGAACAATGGTTTGCAGCGAACTGCTCAAAGGTATACATGGCTTCCATTTCTTTACCAAAGCATACATAGAATATCCCAACAGCTAGGGTTTATAATCCATGCATAGGAACATTTGGCTCCAATACTTTAATTGCCTCCTCAACCCTTAAAGTTGTTGATAGGTGAAGACCTTCAAAGTATATGGCCTCTATGTTGCCAACCTCAACACACTTTAGGAAGAAGTTGCGAAAATGACCAAAATTCTGGATTCCAAAGGGCGTTTCATCAACAATAGGAGTCACGTTGCACCTCTTTAAGATGGATCGTTGATGGACAAGTTCGTATTCACGTTTCCCATACCACATTAAGGCTCCAAGGTACCATGCTGATTCCTCTCTAAGATGCTCAATAATTTTAGACAGCAATTCGTCAGGAAGATTTGGAATTTGTGACTTAGGCATACTATTTTATTGATGGAGAAGATATGTTCTTGCAGATTTATAAGAATAACTTAAATAGAAGAATTTTTATTAGCAGTTGTGTGACTTTAATACAAAAGTAATTGTGCAACCAATATTTGAAACATAACCCCAGTACATGAAAGTTAATGGCATCCTATAGGCATGACATACCCACTAAACCCCACACTACAGTTTAAGAGATTTAGTTTCCCAAGAAGGCAACCAAAAAGTTTGATTCATTTAATAAAACGTACGAACTTGTTCAAAAGTAAAAGAAACATGGAAGGGGTAAATTTGAATCCAAGTAGTAAAAGAAACTTGAGCGTTGAAATGGGGCATTATCTGAAAAATTCACTTTATATCTACTAGATATAGCCGTTACACTGACAATATGTCCGATGTGATTTTGGCAAAAGCTATTTAAAGGGGGCATCATTGCTTCCTTACGCTTTCACTTCGAGAAAATTGAAATACCAAATCTTCCAGATGACATTTTAACTCAAATATTAGAAATCATAGGTGCTGACGGTTCATGGCGTCTGGGTCCTTTTCTAAGGGCCGGGAAGCGGTCCTACGACCTTGTGCACCAACCTCAAATATTGTGTAACTGCAGCGTCTTTTCAATGTGCCGTGATCCTAACGATATTTTTATTGGCGGTAGGTGTCGGGGTTTCTTTGAAAAGTGCTTGAATGTCGGTAATATTGATGCTGTCTACTTCGAAAGTCTCTGTTTGGCAAGTCGCCATCGGGACTTGGAAGCAGCGGTTGCACTTTTGGAGAAAAATGTTCCAAACGATGATGAATCAACTTTAGCGTATGGAGTATTAAACATGTGTTTAGGTGACTTAGTCAAGGCCAGTGAAGCTTTTCAACAGTTTATTCAGCATCACGACCAATTTCATTCGGAGAGAGTCAGGAAAATGTGTAATTCATTGGAGTGGAAACTATCATGGTACCATCCAGCACAAATGGATACCTACGCCAACAGTTTCAAATATCCAAATGATGAAGTCATTAAGGAGCCAGACTGCCCTTACGATCACGATCCATTCTTTGATCGTTTTTGCAACAAGTGCAATGTATTCTGGACAGCACGTAACGTTTGTAGTATGATATTGGGGTCGTCGATAATGTTACCAATCTGTCATAGTTTTAATAAAATCTTCATTATAATGTAGCATAAATAAAGTGTAAACCATATACATAAAAGCCGTATACCTGACGTTCTTCACAACTCACCGAACACATAACAGGCGTATACAAACTGTTGTAAACATTGGTATACACTGAGAATGACTTTCAGAAAACAATTTGTGTACACTCATGTTACAACAATAGATACACCTATCATACACTCACGGTTCTTACATGTTAATAAAAGTTGTACACCCTATTTCATATCTTGTCATTTGAAAACGGGTGTACAAACAAATATAAGGTGTACACCGTATAAGGTTATACACCTTTGGTTATAAACCCCATTTCATATCTTGTCATTTAATCTGTAAAAGTTAGTAATTAGGGATATTGAACTGGTTGAAATTAGTAATTATGGTTTAGGGATATAGAACCCTAAACCCTAAACTTTAAACCTAAAACCCAAAACTCTAAAACCTAAACTCTAAATCATAAACCATTAACCACATACCATAAACCTAAACCCTAAACCTTACACCCGAAAGTACGAAACCCTAAACTTAAATCATTAACTTTCCACAAAACTCCCAGATATCAACAAAAACGAGTTTATCGTAGGTCTAAAATACATTAATATCCAAAACACAACGATAATCAAAATACGATGATATCCAAAATAATGGGTACGTCTGATTCCCAAAACACAATCATGTCATAATTTGAAAAAAGGTTCCTCCGAGTTCCATGGAATCGTGTTCCTCGTTACATTGATCAGGGCACTGGTTCCTTGCATGTAGTCTTCTTGTGACATTCCTTAAAACACCTGGAACACTTGTTCGGCTTCTTATTTTTCCTCGGCCCCTCCTATAAACAAAAAAAGTAGTTAGAAATAGAAAGCGTACAACGCATTTCAAAAAGTATTAAGGAAAGGTATAAACAAAGGTTTTACCACATAATCTCCGGCCCCAAGTTTTCTTTTAATGCATGGCCTTCCCGTCGTTTTTTTCGTCTTTGGTGGATAAAGGTTGACCTTTAGTATATCTGCGGGAATATTGACATCTGCTGGATTTGGAACTGGTAGTATGATACCCTTAACTGTTTCAGACCAAGTATCTTTGACATGGTATTGTGAAACAAACAAGGCGTACTCCATGTTCCGAATAGAAGCAGCAGTAATAGCATGTCGGCATGGCAACCCAAGCATCTGGCATTCAAGGTAGGAGCAAGTTCTTTTTTCTAAATCAACAACAAAGCCGTATCCATTTGGCTTGTGTGTAACTTCAAATACCCAAGTGGAACAGGGCAAAACAAGAAGGCCAGTTGACAACACTAACTGTTCGACCATTATTTGATCAATTACCTTTGGAACAATTCCCTGCATTTTACAAATATCACAGCGCCTGCACTCAAACCATCTGCTCAACATCCGTCTTATAAACTCCAGCAGTGCCATTATAGGACTGTCACACGCTGGCAGCAGCGCTTTATTCAACGATTCAGCTATATTTGAACTCATCAAGTTAAACCTATTTCCTTCGAAATGTGAACGTGTCCATAACTTTTTGTCGATTTTCTCCAAGTAATCCCAACATCTTCAATCCGTAAGCTTTATAAGGTCATAGATCTTTTGAAATTCCGAAACTTTGAAAGCTTCTGCTGCTCTGCCCACCATCTGCTTTTGCTGCAGTCCTTTATTCTTATCGCCCACGTTACGCTTAAGGTGTACATGACAAATACCATGGTGTGCAGATGGATACTATCTATCTTTAGCTGCAATATAGCGGCGCATCTGTCGGAAATTATTGTTAATTCACAACTATCTTCTACGATTGTTGACAACCTTTCGAAGAACCACTTCCAAGAATCTGAGTTCTCGTTATCCACTACTGCGAAAGAAATAGGGAATATGCGGCAGTCTGCGTCTTGCCCGCTAGCACTAAGCAATACCCCTTTGTATTTCCCAAACATGTGGGTGCCGTCCACCACAAGGACCTTACGTAAATGCTGTCACCCATCGATACAAGCCTTCAGTGACATGAATGCATACAAGAACCTCAATTTTCCTTCTTTATCAAGTTCAGTTTTAATATCCGTGATTGTTTCAGGATTTGCTAATTTCAGTACGTGCAAGTACTATGGTAACATCTTGTAAGACATTTCCTCTGTTCCTTGGGCAGACGCAATTGCTACTTCCTTAGCTTTCCAAGTTTTCCAGTACGTGCATGTATAGTTGAATTTCGTTCGAAGTACTTCCGGCAGTTCCATAGCACGAGGTCCACAGTGGAGTCTTTCGTATTTTGAGCGCAGAAGAGCTGCAAGAACTCTAGATGTTCCATGTTTTTTGTACTGCCCTCGCACATCAGATGTGCATTGGTGTCCCAAAATTGTCTTCTTCACAACATACGTAGGAGAATCACCCAGTTGCTTAGCACATACCCTCCAAGTACACTATTTATCAACGCATATAGCCGTGACGAAGCGTTTGCAATGCCTGAACTTGAACCTGCACACCTCCGCGAGTGCATAGATCGACATCGTCAACTTGAACTGCGCTTTGTCCTTAAACATCCTTCCAACAAATATATCTGAGTCCTCCTTGCTGAAGTCGATTTCCTGCGGCTGGAACTCGTTTCCTTCCATATCATTAAACACAGGAACTACATCATTATATCCATACATTTCTCAAACTTGTATCCCTTTCATGAAAGCCTGTCCACCCTGAACTTGTGTACTCTCGGTTACAGGAAGATCCACAAACAGGTCCTCATCTTCGATCACACGACTGTGTGTGTTGTGCTTTTCTGGTGGAGTAGCCTGACCAAGATCAACACTTGCACCTGTATCTGTTCCATCCGCCTCTGTACGACTAACAGTTACAGAGGTAGATGGAAAATGTTTTCTTGGGATGCATGCTTCGCCACCCTTAAATTGTGTAGTTTTCATGAGAGGACTAACAAACTCATCATCAGCTTCGATTACTCGGTTATGTTTGTTGTATTGTTTATGTGGTGTAACAAGAACATTATGATCACTTTCGCCGGTAGGTGTTTCATCATTGTGAGCACATGAAAGGGTTCCTCTCTTTGGTGCTCCTCCACCATGAACAAGTGTAGCATCGGTGAGAGGAGGATCAAAATACTCATCATCATCTTCGATCACGCGTCTGTGTTTCTCGTTTTGTTGTGGTGGTGTAACCAGAACAACATTGCCAACATCAGAGTTCCCGGTTGCAAAGCTCAGTGCACACCTTACTGTTTCAGAGGATAATTTGGCGAAACAACGATCAACAGAATCATCGTCGTGGTTTCGTTGGTTTCTATCTTTTGGTGGAGTTACATGGACAACATCGAAGCTTCCGCCGATATCAGAATCTTTGGTGTACGAAAAGTCAACAATTCGTGAGGTACATACGAAATCCCTTACTTGATCTGTGTTGTCTTCGTAATGTCTCATATTGCAACGCTGTTTGCTTGACTAAGATCCACCTGTAGCCCTTGACCGTTGGCCTCTTCCAGACCCTTGACCTCTAACTTTGGTGACCCCAGAATGCTCATAACCGTTACGACCAGACCGTCCACCACGCCCTCCTTTTGGTGGACATCCATCAAAATCATCATCTTCGTCTCTCTCACAATCATTTCCAACAAACTCATGCCAGCCATTATAATCATAGTCCTCGTCTTCATCGTTTGTGTCTTCATTTCCAACGTCATCTTTATCTTCATTTCCACCGTCATCTTCATCTTCATCATCATCTTCATCTTCATCTTCATCTTCATCTTCATCTTCATCTTCACCTTCATTTGCAACGTCATCTCTTTTGTTTTCTCCCAATGCTGCTTCAACGTTAGCTTGCTTTTTACTTCCATTCTTCACTATTGTTCCTTCTCCACAGTTCTTTTCCTTCTCTTGTAGCGTAAAGTTTTGTTGATGCATATTCAGGATTAACCCCACAAACGGCATCATCAGCTGCTTCAACGTGAGCCCGCTTTTTACTTCCATTCTCCACTATTGTTCCTACTGCACAGCTTTTTTGCTTCTCTTGTTGCGTACTGTTTTGTTAAAGCATATTACCCGAAGCCGAATTAAACCCGCATACGGCATCTACAGCCGCTCCACTATCGTTATCCTTGGAACCTTGCACCCGTTAAGCCGTCTGTGAGTTCAATCCAAAAGATACTTCAACTGCTTCTACTTGCCTAATTAAATACTCATCATCATCCATTCCGAGTGATGCATTCATTTGCGACAAGATATCTCGTTCGGACCTTAAAAATATCATTTTTTTCTCCAACGATCTCTCTAAATTTCACGAAAACATTAAAAGACTTATCTGTCCTATAAAGAGCCTTGAATATTTTATAATCAGTGTCGGTTGCTATCTCCACTGGTGCGGCTCCTTTACCAACCATTTCACTCTCTCCATCAATTAGCCAATAAAACGTTTCAACCTCTATGTCTCTTCCCAATAAACCATAAGCAGCAAGAATACTATCTTTCAAACCGTTAACGCCTTTGATTTGCGAGAAGTCGACTGCTCTACCCATTCTCTCATTATCTATCTTGAAATCCCAACCACCATTATCATACATTATCCACCGACCAGCCATAACAACAACGTGTGACCGTGAGTTTCCTACACTCCAACGAACAATTACAATTAAATTTATACTAACAAAAACGCAAAGATTCGGCAATGTCGAAGGGAGATAACAGTGTACCTTCGGTGGTGTTGCTACTGCTCGCCTGAGCTTTACCACCAAAACTTCCACCGGAGCCACGCACACCGCTATTAGTTTACAACATTTTCAGATCTGGTGGATGCATTTCGCCGAACATCTCTTCTTCTACTAGGATTTCTTTATATTATCCACCGGACCATATTATGTCTCACCATTATCAGTTAACCACATCTACAAATTATTTTATTAAATTTATCACCAAGGATTGTACAGCTACTTAAATGGCGCAAAAAAAAATAAGAGGTAAAAGTATCCAGATTTACCTAGGTAAAATAGTATTTCACCTTCACCGACGGGATGAAAAAAAAAATTTAAACCACCGAGTCGGAACCGCCAAGTTTCGCACGTGTGAGAAAATCTTTGGGTCGAGTTTGATGAGTCGCGTGGGTTAAGTTATGTGGGTCGCTCGCGTTAAGTTTGTAAATGGTGTATTTTTTATTTTTTAAAATATCAATATAAAATTTTACTAAGCATTTTCAACTTTAAATCCAAATATTAATATTATAATTTCATAAAACCAACAAGTATACTTGAAAATTTCACATTTTATATTTTAATTTTAGTTTTCCATGTAGAATCAATAAAATCAGTATAAATAAGAACACACAATCTCATAGTTTATAAATAATACTCCATGTGTTTCTTATTACTTGATGTTTTACTCCAATGCACAAATATTAAGAAAGCTATTTTTTTTTATCAAAAGCATCATTAAATTACAATATAAAATTAGTTTATTTAATTATAAATAAAAATAAGAAAAATCTAATTGGTTACACAGTTTTTGATAATGTTAAAGTTACATAGATTTGTGCAAACTTCATCTATTATGAAACAACAAAACTTCTCTAAAACATAGGGTATATTGAAACGGAGGGAGTAGCTAATTTAGAAAGAAAAAAATCGCTAAACACATCGAGCAGGACACAACTTTGTCAAAATTAGAGGTGGGAGTTCGGGTACCCGTTCGGGTTTGGATAATGTATTTTGGATTTTTGGGTATTTTGGTATAGAGGTGTAGAACCCGTTCGGATATTTTTGTGCTTCGGATTGGGTTCGGGTATTTTTAGTTCGGATTTGGTTATTTCGGATCAGATTCGAATATTTAGATTTTGAAAGAAAAAAATTAAAATTTCATTTTCAAGTTTCTTGTATTTAAAAATATAACTTTCACTTAACTGATTTTTAATTTTGTAATAGATTGAATGATTATTAAATTTGGACATAACATTTTAAAACTAAAAAGAGACTAATTTGGTTATTGCTTTAAAATTTTGGATATAACTTTTGTTAATTCTTGATGAAAAAAAACTTGACGTGCATTTTAAGTGAGTAGCAAATAATTTTCTCCGTAATTATATGTATCTTATATCCCCCTATACATTAAAAGAGAAGTCACTTTAGTGATTTCTGCTGAGGTGTCACTCATACAGAGCTTCTCAGGAAAAACGTTATAATTCTATTGGCTGGTTTTTTGAATTTTTTTTTCATTTATTTTAATCAATCGCTTATGTAGACAAGCCCAAAACTATTGTGGATTTCGTTAAGCCCATATATAGCTAGGGGATAATAATTATCGATTTAGTTTAGCCTTGGGTACCCGTTCGGGTTCGGGTCGGGTATTTCGGATTTTCGGGTATTTCCGTATAGAGGTGTAGAACCCGTTCGGGTATTTCTGTACTTCGGGACGGGTTCGGGTATTTTTTGTTCGGATTCGGTTATTTCGGATCTGGTTCGGATATTTAGATTTTTAAAAAAAAAATTTCATTTCTCAAGTTTATTATATTTAAAAATATAACTTTCAGTTAACTAATTTTTTATTTTTAATAGATTGAATAGTTAATAGATTTGGACATAACATTTTAAAACTAAAAAGGCATTAATTTAGTTATTTTTTTAAATTTCGGATGTAACTTTTTGTTAATTTTTAAAATAAAAAACTTGACATGCATTTTAAGTGAGTAGCAAATCATTTTTTCGTAATTGTATGTATATCATATGAACTTAAAGTATGTGTAGTATCAATATAAATATTTTATATAAAATGAGAGATGTAAACTAAAAATAGGGACATTTGCTAAAACCAACCCAAATATTCAAGTCAAATGTAAAAGTGTACCCTACTTTCAGTCAAATGCAAAACCAACCTAAAGGAGTAGTGAAAGTACTATTTCACCCTTATGACCAAACAAAAAACATAAATGTATTTTACGTTTCTATCCTTTGGAAGTCTACACGTAATAAAAGAAGTCTACATATATATAGACTTCCTACGAAGTCTACTTTATAGACTTGTTTTGTAGTCTACACTCTAATTTGGTCTACTAATTTAATTTTGAAAATGTATAAAAATAATTATTGTGATATTTTTAACTAATCATCAATATAATGGATAATATGAAGTAAATAAATTAAAATTTCATATAATCGAACAATTTTGAAGAATATATACTAATTTGGTTATCATGTGCTAGACTATGTTCATAGTTTAGAAACAAAAGGTTCTAACATGTTATGTCTTTTAGTAGTTGATTTCATAGGGTTAGATTTTAGATTTTGTTTTTTTTTTTTGTTTTATTAACTTAAATCTGCATATTAATGTTTAGTAGTTTATATTTTGTATAAATGAGACTTTTTGATTATCAAGCAAAACATTTAGGGTTTGATATTTGTGGTTTAGGGTTTCGTAGACCTACAATAAAGTCTATTTATCTGAAGACGTCTTTTTCAGTCTATATTTTTCAATTTGTTTTACAAAAAATCATTATATTTAAACTAAGTTAAGTTCCTTAAGAATAAAAAAGTGAAATCATATACTATAACTATTAAAAAATAAAGAAATAAATTTAATAAATCATATATTAAAATTATTAAAATAATAAAGAATAAACAACAATAATTAATTTATTATAGTAGACTTCCAAAAAGGTCTACTATGTTATAGTAAGATCTACTCCAAAATTTTAATTTTAGTAGACTTCAAACGAAGTCTACAGTATCGTAAATTTTAACCTAGTTACATTTTTGTCTCCCTATATAAACAAAATTTATTCAATCTCTCTCTAAAGTGGCTGCACAAGTTCTTAAAACTCTCTCCCTTCTCTCTAAAACTTTCTCTCTTCTCTCTAAAATTCTCTCAATTGTTTCTAAATCTCTCTCATTATCTTCTTTCTCTCTAAAATTTTCTCAAGTTTTTCTCACAATATTATCTTGTCATTTTAGATATTATGATTCATGGTTTTCATCTTCTCCTTTAAAAAATGTAAGTTTTAGATCTATAGATTTTAAATGTGTATTTTTATGTTTATTTCTCACAATATTATCTTTTTTTGGTAGGTATTATCACTCATGGATTTCATCATCTCCTCTAAAAATGTAAGTTTTAGATTAATAGATTTTAAATATGTATTTACATGTTTATATTCAAATAAATTTATAGATCAAGCTCTCTACATTAATTTGCTACTAGTTTACCTTATAAATTCTATTATGTAAAGTATTTTCAGATTTAAAATTATTTTCACATTTCAAAATATATAGATTTTTTCAGATCTGAAAATTATCAGACAGTGTAGACTTCTAAAGAAGTTTACTAAAGCTTGCAGACTTCATATGAAGTTTACTAAACCACAAAGTTTAAGCAGACTTCATTGGAAGTCTACAAAAATATGACTTTAATTTTTTTTCTATGTTTTTTTAATAATTTTATCTTATTTTGCAGGTATTTTCTTCCATAGTTGTTTTCTTCTCCTCCTATAAATGTAAGGTTTACATCTATAGATTTAAAATATGTGTTCTAGTATTTATATTCAAATAAAGTTACATATTAAAATTCATATTAATATGTCTTTAATTTATAACTATTTTGTCTATTAAATCATATTCTTAAAAGTTTTTTAGATTTAAACTTATTTCATATTTTTAATGTATTATTTTCAGATCTATTTTTTTTTATAGAGTAGACTTCATTTGAAATCTACTTAAAACTTACGGCTGGTAGACTTCAAATGAAGTCTACTAGCCTTGAATTTTAAGCAAATTTCATTAGAAGTTTACTCAAATATTATTTTAATTTTTATCTTATTTTTTAAAATTTTATTTTATTTTGCAGGTATTCTCTTCCAATATTTTCAAATCATCTTCCCAAAAATGTAAGCTTTCCATATATTCATTATAAGATATTTTGTGTTTATAATGAACTAAATTTATAGATTCATACATTATCTTTTTGCTTTGTTACAAGGATGACAAAAAACCATTTTTGAAATATTTTCCAGAACAAAGTATTTTCAAATTTTCTAAATGCACACTTTTAGATATGAAAATTTTCCATTAGTGTAGACTTCAACTAAAGTCTACTAAACAATAACTTTACGTAGACTTAATAAAAAGTCTACTAAAATATGATTTCATTTTTTATCTTATGTTTTTCTCATAACTCTATCTTATTTGGCAGGTACTTTTTCCAAGACTTTATTTGAAGCATCAAGATTATGAAAAATCAAACATACTCAAGAATACTTTTTAATATATTGCTCTGTAATAACTTTCATAATAAAATATTAATTTTTAAATAATTTTTTAATGCATAATCTATAAACATTGTATTCATTTTTAGTTGTTTTCACTTGTATGATATTATTAATTTTTTGTTAGATATCAATTTTTTCACAAGATCTAACCAACCAAACAAGTAAAACCACCATAAGCTAAAATAATAACTAACACACATGTGAGAAGAAGAAAATCTATACAAAATTTTCCCAAAAATTTTCAAGAATAACACTAATCAAAACAATTTGCAATAAGTATCAAGTGTATAATTATAACACATTAAATTGTGAAATTCATCCAAGACCATTAAAATTTTACTAACATACACTGTAAAATAATTAAATCATGAAAAAATATGATGAATAATACACAAATACACTTTTAATAGAATTTACGACGTAGACTTCAACTGCAGTCTACATTTGTAGATTTACAAAAACGTCTACACTTATTATTTAACATATAGTCAATCCAAATTTTTTTAGTGTATTGGCGCAGGCTTGATACACAAAGGCGTACAAAGTGTGTCTTAGATAACTCGATCAAGTTCCGTACTTGTCGATTATTCGTGACAGGCATAAGAGGAGTATATTCCTATTCGGAGTCATTTGTTTTAAATGATGTTTGGTAAGGAATAGGTTAGCACCATCTTCTCAATTTTGTTGTCCAGATCATAATCTTCTTGTGTCATTTCAAGAAGTTTACCATGTGTACAGCCATCATGCACAAGGAACATTCTTCAACCTTTCCGATTCTTCATCCTTTTCGAATATTTTGTCACCCAAAATGTCTTTGGCCCATACTTCACACTCGCTCTAAGTTTCCAACCACATCCTTGAACACGACACTTAGCCACATACAGAGTTTTTGTTGTCTTATATGCTGAAAATGTAAAATTATATTCCACAGTCACCGACTTCAGCTTTGAAACAAGCTCAGCCTTACTAGCAAAACTATAAACGAAGACTTAGAAATACGTCTACAATTATTAGCTAACAACATTGTCAAATCAAATGAATTATACCTTCATAATTATAAAAAAAAATTATTTTCAAAATCACTCAAACCCATTAGGATTAACTAATACACACTGTCAAACAAAAAAACTAGAAAAAATTTAATGAATAATACACAAATTCACATTTTTATAGATTTTTCTATGAAGACTTAATATTTAGTCTCTGAAGATGTTGACGTTCTTTTCAGTTTACAGACGTAGACTGTCAAATAGGTCTACTCTTTGGGTTGGTTTTTGCAATTGACCATTTTACGGGTTGCTTTCTATAGTTGAATAAAAGTTGTAATTTTGTACATGTAGACTTTCATTTCAGTCTACAATTTAAAAATGTTACTTTTTGCAATTGACCAGAATTCATCCAAGATTTGACTTTCAGAACTAGACTTCATATGCAGTCTACATGTTTGAATTTTTTTGAAAGAGGTTAGTTTTGCAATTGACCAAGTTTGACTTCAAATTAAAATGAAAGTCTACAGGTGTGTAGACTTCTTGTGAAGTCTACTCTCAAATTCGACGGGTTAGTTTTGCATTTGACCAAAATTAAAAAGTAGACTTTATACGCAGTCTACATTTTTTTTTAAGATAAGAAGACTGCATATGAAGTCTTCAATTTAATAAATTTTTGATTGCTTTTTAAACTTTTTGGTCAAACACAAAACTAACCTATTCCACGAAGTCAAAGTTTTGGTCAAATGCAAAACTGACATTTTATAGACTTCGTTGGCAGTCTACATTTTGTAGACTTCCGTTGAAGTCTATTTTGAAAAGTCAAAAGTTCGGTCAAATGAAAAACTAACCTCTTTTAGGTAGACGTCTTAGTAAGTCTACCGAAAATTTTATTTTTGTTGTCAAAGGTAAAGACGGAGACTACTGGGGAAGTCTGCGTTAGAAAAAAAATTTGTCTGGTCAATTGCAAAACTAACCCGTGCGTTGACAAATAGACTGCATCGTAAGTCTACACGGAGGCGTAGACATACAAAACAGTTTACCGTCGCGACACAGATCTGAAAAAGAACGAAAACCATGTAAATAGTTACATTTTTCATGTGTAAAGCTCGTTTCCAACCTTTTCAACCGTCCAAACTCCAAATATGAGCAAAAAGAAGCATCTTTAACGATTCACTAATGAAGAAACTCGAAAATATGAAGTTTGTGATTATGAAAATGATAGTTATGAGAGTTTTTTAGATGGAAATATAGAGGAGATGAGAGGAAATGAAGTTTTTTGGGCTATAATGAGAAAAAAAGTGGTTGAAAATTGAATTCTAGAGCTTTAGAGCTCAAAAATGGTGGTTGGAAAAATTGATGATGATGGCATTTTTGTAAATAAGAAGAAATGGTTAGGGTGTATTTGATTTTTTGTTAATTTCGAAATTAATAAAAAAATAAATAAAAATGGCAATTTTGTGAATAATTCAAAAACATAAGGATAGTATGAAAATTTTATTGATGAATAGTATGGACAAAAAAAAGAGGGTTGGTTTTGGGTTTGACTTGAAAATATGGGTTGGTTTTGAAAAACACCCCTAAAAATATAAGGTTAATTATACATATGTTCGGTTATCTTCGGATATCCATTCGGGTTTGGGTATTATCCGTTCGGGTTCGGGTATCCAATCTCTCCTTATTCAATACACGTTCGGGTATTTTGCTACTTCGGTTCGGATTTCAGTTCGGTCTTTTCGGATCGGGTTCGGGTGCCACTTCGGATATCGGGTAAAGTGTACCCCTACTAATTAGGTTGTTTGTTTTTAATAACTTACCTTTCTAATATGGATTACTTGTGCAAGTTGAAATCATTAAATATGTAAATAACTTATTCACAAAATTTGTTTTTAATAATTTACCTTTCTAATATAGATTACTTGCGCAAGTTGAAATCATTAAATATGCAAATCACTTATTCACAATATGGATTACTTGCACAAGTTGAAATAATTAAATTTTATCAATTTAATTTACCATTGGGCAAGATTTAGAATTAAGACAAATATTAAAAATTTTCCTTATTATTCAAACGGTAAAATTGCGCATGTTGATATCATATTTATTATATTGCTTACAAAATATTTTAATGTTTCTAATTAGGTTGTCTGTTTTTAATAACTTACCTTTCTAATATGGATTACTTGCGCAAGTTAAAATCATATCATATGCAAATCATTTTTTGACAATACACATTTAATATCCATTAAGTTGAAATCATTAAATATGCAAATAACTTATTGACAAAATTTGTTTTTAATAACTTACCTTTCTAATATAGATTACTTGCACAAGTTGAAATCATTAAATATGCAAATCACTTATTCACAATATGGATTACTTGCGCAAGTTGAAATCATTAAATTTTATCGATTTAGTTTACCTTTGGGCAAGATTTAGAATTAAGACAAATATTAAAAACTTTCCTTATTATTCAAACGGTAAACTTGCGCATGTTGATATCATATTTATTATATTGCTTACAAAATATTTTAATGTTTCTAATTAGGTTGTTTCTTTTTAATAACTTACCTTTCTAATATGGATTACTTGCGCAAGTTAAAATCATATCATATGCAAATCATTTTTTGACAATACACATTTAATATCTTTCTTTAAACGATTTTATTATTTATTGTGTAAAATATTAAAATCATTAATATGAGAATAAATCGACTGTATATATATAGGAGACACCCAAGGTCTTAAAATACAAACATTCTCTTTTCATTCTTTAAAGTATTATTCACAAATCTCTCCTTTCATACTATTAAGGTATTACGACAATACTGCTTATGTGCTAAGAAAATGTGTTTTGACGCAAAGGCTCCTCATCTTTAGAATCCTGAACTCAACTCTTTGTGTCTTGTCTCCAAAAAACATGTCTGGTCTATCTTTTCCAGGTGTTGAATACTAATAACGACAATATGGTCTTCCTTTTTTTATATGTAGACCAGGTCGTGAGAGTGATAGTGATCCAGAAAACCTTGATTGAATATGCTGAGAAGCTTCGCCAAGTTAAAGCACTTCTTGAAGAGGTTCTTTAGTACTTTCTCTCTCTTTGTTGAATATTGTCCGGGAAAGTATTATATAGTATCATTTATTAATACTATCTTATATCATTTTTTTTGTTGAATATAGTATCTTATAAGTAAGCTAGCATTATGCATTTTTTATTTAATTCATGAGGTCATTTTCTCACAGCAGAGAACCTTTTGGAATGGCGCAGAGAGGAAATCTCTCAGGGATATACAGGAAGGTTCAACTGAAGCCGCTGAAGTGGGATGATGAAGGCGAAGAATAAAGACATGTAGAGGCCCTTATGATTCTTAAATACAGCGGTGTTCTAACTCACGCTGGTAGAAAACAGGTGTTTACATACTCTACCATTTAATTTGTCATTGTTATATATATATATATATATGTGTTTTCCAAATATGGAAGAATTGTTTAACTTATTGACGTTTAACATCACTTGCCATATAATCTAACGAATATTACAAATAACAATTTATGGAAACTATTCTCGAAATTATTGAAAGACTAATAATGTTTTATTTATTACTTTTAATATTTATAACCTATAAAATAAAATGAAAAATTTTTTATATAAGATAATTATAATAGTTTTATCATCTGCTTGATGAACTGTGTTCGAATATAATTATATAATAACTATTTTAAATATTACAAAATCCAAAAATGTTTATTAATATTATTTTTAAATTATTTATCGTTGTTTAAAGAATAAATTTATCATAATTTTAAAATAATTTATAAAATGCTTACAAAATGCAAGGCAAAGTTGCACTTTCAAGATTTAAGTCGAGATCTGGATTAAAAATCCTAATAACTGGTAAAGAAGGGAAGCCGAAGACAAAAACATTGAATGTTGTCTACAAACAAATTTTTCTGAATATTCCGTAGTCACGGTACGTAATTTTAATCTATTTTTTTTCAAATACAAATTTTAAAATATATAAACTGTTACAATTATTTATTTTTTGTATTTGCCAGATGGGTTGTGATGAGTTAGGAGACCGATGACGGTATGTCAATTTAATATTATTTCATGTTCAATAAAATTTAGAAATTTATAAATTTATCAAATAATGTTAACCCGTCAAATTGCTTACAAAATTTATTTAATTTTTTGAACGTTTCTAATTGAATTTGCTTTCTTTATCGAGAAATGTACTTCATAATTTATATTATTTATGGATAATATTTTGATTTTTATTATATTTTCTTTTAATATGTATACATAAATGTTTGTTTATTATTTATGGAAAAATAATATTATTCACCTAAAATAAAGAATTACGAAACATATACAATACAATTCTAATTAATGATAATATTAAATCTGCCACTTCTAAAACTATACACTATTTATTCTATTTTTTGAATGAAAGTATCTTCGTAAACACACAAAATATTTTGTGACGTTGCAATTATACATACACACAATATTTGCTTCTTCATACTGACGTTACTGTGTTCCCTCTCGTGAGGTACGGACCGAGAGAGAACACAGGGTGCGGACCGATCATGTTCTTATGCCCGCACAGGGTGCGGGCGGTCACCTAGTATGAACTTAAAGTATATGTAGTATCAATATAAATATTTTAAATAAAATGAGAGATATAAACTAGAAATATAAGGTTAGTAATACATATGTTTGGTTATCTTCGGATATCCATTCGAGTTCAGATATTAGCCGTTCGGGTTTGGATATCCGATCTCTCCTAATTCAATACCCGTTCGGGTATTTTTCTACTTCGGTTCGGATTTCGGTTCGGATTTTTCAGATCAGGTTCGGATACGGATTCGAGTATCGGGTAAAATACCCACCCCTATCAAAAATTATGAATATATAACTAAAACATCTAAACAGTTATGTTTATGACATTGTTAAATGTTAAAAACATGAACGTAACGAAATGATTATGTTTTGCATTATGCAACAAAACCAATCGTTTGTTGCATAAGCTAGTTTTGCATTATGCAACAAAACCAAAGAAATGACTAAAATTAGGATGAAGATATTGAACAAGTCAATCGTTTGTTTTGTAAATAAAAATAGAATTAGCATCCTTCCTTTTTTTTTGTCGACCTTCCCTTCTTTATATGAATCAATTCCAACTTTTTTAATTTCTGGGTATGTTACGACCAAACAGATATTACGTATCGAGTTGGAAATAACAGGTGCCTCAGTGTGGTGGTCTGTTTATCTCTTCGGTTAAGTTTTATAAGTTACATTGATGGTAGAAAACTGCTGGTTCTTGACGATAGTTTCTTCATCTTTTGGAATGTTTTTCGTTATTATGAATATAAGGTTTCTCCTATTAATGGTTTTGGTGAGATTATAAACTCCTTGAGGGCCGTGGGGGCTGGTGGAGTTGGAGATTTGGATTTAGTTTTTTGTGGGTTGTATTTGTGTGTAAAGCATGGGGCTAATGAAACTTGTTTTCAGTTTTCTTCTCTAATTAATTGGTTTGGACGAGATGTGTATTATGGGTCTACAAATGTTTTTTTGTTTTGTATTTCTCAACATAAAATTCATCGGAGGTTTACACAATGGAAAAAAGGGGGATATATGTGGGTTTTGGCTATAAAAGATTATCATATCTGGAAACGATTTATTGTAATAGTTACAATTATCGTGATGAGGTTTTTAAAAATTTTATTTAAAAGAAAGGAAAAAACAATATAAGGCTTGGATATGAAAATATTGAGTTGGAATTGTAGAGGAATGGGGAGCAAATATACGATCAGTTATCTGAGGGAGATATGGCATAAACATAAACCGGCGTTTCTTTTCTTATCAGAAACGAAACAACAGTTTGGTTTTGCCCAGAATTTTCAATTTCATTTTGGTTACAAACACCTACACACAGTGGATCCTATCGGGAGGAGTGGAAGACTGGCTCTTTATTATAATCATGATTCACCGGTCTCTATTATCTATTCAAGTAATAGAATAATAGATATTGAAACCACATATAAAGGGAAAACAATTTTTATTTCTTTTGTATATGGGGATCCGGTTCAGGGTCTTCGAGACCACGTCTGGGAACGTGTTACTCGAATTGGTATAAATAGATTGGAACCATGGTTTATTATTGGGGATCTAAATGAAATAAGAGGTAATCATGAGAAGGAAAGGGGGTGTTACGACACGCGTCCACTTTTGTCGGTTTTAATAATATGATCGACAACTGTGGTCTTTTGGAATTTCCTTCTGTCGGAAACACTTTGTCATGGAGTGGGACGAGGAATAAACAGACTGTAAAGTGTAGATTATATCGGGCTTTAGGGAATGTGGAATGGCACACCCTATTCCCGTCTGCCTTTGTCGAGTATTTGGGAATGGTAGGTTCGGATCATAGGCCTATTGTGACAAATTTAGATGAGAAACACGTACGAACGAGAAGACAATTTCGGTTTGATAAGAGATGGATTGGTATGGATGGTCTTATGGACTCCATTTCGAAAGGTTGGTATACGGAGAGGCCAAGATATTGTTCGGGTGTTGTAGATAGAATTATTAACTGTAGACATGAAATTTCGGTGTGGAGGAAAAATAATCCTCCATATGGGAAGGAGAAGATTAATTCTCTCCAGAAGGCTTTGGAGGACATTCAGTGTGATAGTACCAAAACATATGAGAAGATGCTAGAGGTTTCTAGGAAATTAAAAGAAGCTTATAGGGATGAGGAATTATACTGGGAACAAAAATGTAGAACGACTTGGCATGCAAAAGGAGATAGAAATACAAAATTCTATCACGCTCTGACGAAGCAGAGACGAGTACAAAATAAAATTGTGGGTTTGCACAATAGTGATGGTAATTGGGTAACATCGGAATCTGAGGTAGAAGGCGTTGCGGTAAATTATTTTAATGATCTGTTTGCGATGACATCGCCTTCGAGCTATGAATAATTTCTAAGTGAGGTACCTACTTTGATTACAGAGAATCAAAACATGTCTTTAACTGCTTGGGCATCAGAGGAGGAAGTGAGATCAGCTTTATTCATGATGCATCCTGAAAAGGCTCCAGGGCCGGATGGAATGACGACTTTGTTTTTCCAACAATCTTGGTCGATTATTAGATCAGATATCACAAATATGGTTAACGAGTTTTTTAGGACTGGATATTTGGAGGAGAGGATGAATATGACCAATATTTGTCTCATCCCAAAGACAGTGCGACCAAGTAGAATGACGGAATTGAGGCCCATCAGTTTAAGTAATGTGGGTTATAAGATTATTTCGAAGGTGCTTTGTCAACGGCTGAAGAGGCTATTACCACAATTGGTATCAGAAACTCAATCTGCCTTTGTGTCTGGAAGATTGATTTCAGACAATATTTTAATTGCACAGGAAATGTTTCATGGATTAAGAACGAATAATTCATGTAAGGAGAAATTTTTGGCTATAAAGACAGATATGAGCAAAGCGTATGATAGGGTTGAATGGCCTTTTATTGAGGCGATGTTGCTAAAGCTGGGGTTTGCACAAAGATGGATATCCCGGATAATGTCTTGTATTACATCGGTACAATATAAAATTTTGATTAATGGTCAACCAAAAGGGCACATTGTACCAAACCGTGGACTTCGTCAGGGTGATCCGTTGTCACCTTATTTGTTTATTTTGTGCACTGAGGCACTAATAGCGAATATACGGAAAAAGGAAGAAGAAAAATTATTAACGGGGTTAAAAATTGAGCGTGGTAGTACGGTAATTATTATTATTTGCGGATGATTGTCTCTTTTTTTTGCAAAGCTAATAGGCAAGAATGTGAGATTATCCTACAAATTTTGAAAGATTATGAGAGAGCATCGGGGCAACAAATTAATTTCTTGAAGTCTTCACTACAGTTTGGACATAAGGTACCTGAGGTAGCACGTTTGGAGGTCCAGCAGGTTTTGGGCATTACTACAATTGGTGGTATGGGAACATACTTGGGGATCCCTGAAAGTCTTGGTGGATCTAAAACACATGTATTTGGTTTTCTTAATGAAAGGGTTAATAATAAGGTCAATAATTGGACGATTCGATTTATTATGAAAGGAGGAAAAGAAGTTTTAATTAAAGCAGTGGCATCCCCTATGCCAACTCATGTTATGTCTTGCTTTCGTTTACCAAAAACGGTTACGAAAAAACTTACCATTACGGTGGCTCATTTCTGGTGGAGTGGCAGTGGCAATACAAAAGGAATGCATTGGTTTGCATGGGATAAAATGTGCAAAGATAAACCAGATGGGGGTATTGGTTTTAGAGATATTCAAAATTTCAATACAACGTTATTGGCGAAACAACTATGGAGGTTAATAGATAAACCTGATTCTCTTTTCGCAAGAGTTTTTAAAGGAAGATACTATAAGAAATCTGATCCTTTGGATCCAATCAGATCATATTCTCCCTCATATGGGTGGAGAAGTATTACGTCGGCTAGATCTCTCGTTAATAAAGGGCTAATCAAAAGAGTGGGAACTGGTTCAAGCATTTCAGTCTGGAATGGCCCTTGGATCCCTGCTCCTCGCCCGAGGTCAGCAATACCAAAATGTTCGAATCAATATTTGAATCCATTACTTAAGGTGGAAGATTTAATTAATCCAGTAGATCTCTCTTGGAATTTGGATCTGCTCAAAGTATATATTCACCAGGACGATGTGGATATTATACGGAGTTTAGCCATTAGCCGTAACCCAAAACCAGATTCATATGGATGGCATTTTACGGACCACGGTCGATATACGGTTAAATCAGGATATAGAACGGATAAATTATTTCCGGATATGGGATCTCAGGATAGAGTTTTCGGACCAGATACTAAACCACTTTCGGCTCATTCTTGGAAACTTCAATGTTCACCAAAGCTGAAACATTTTGTTTGGCAGATACTTTCTGGCAGTCTTCCGGTAACTAAGAATCTTCATTCCCGAGGGATAAAATGTGATGTACAATGTCAAATATGCGGTGCAGAGGAAGAATCTATTAATCATGTTCTGTTTGAGTGTCCACTAGCACTACAAACGTGGGCTTTATCTAATATTCCATCATGCCCAGGAGTTTTCCCCACCCAGTCACTTTTTACAAATATGGATTATCTTTTCTGGCGGTTACCCAAGAAATCAGATTTGAATTATTTTCCATGGATTTTATGGTATATTTGGAAGAATAGAAATGCAAAAGTTTTTAAGAATCAGATAAAAACCCGTTTTGATATTCTTCGGATGGCGGAGATAGAAGGTGTTTTGTGGGCTGAAGCTCAGACAAAAGATTCTAAAATCGGGACTCTCTACATATTGCAGAGAATCTTTTTCCACACGGAGTTAACAAGTGTTATATAGATGGAGCATGGAAGGAAAATGATCCTTATACAGGACAGGGATGGGTCTACAAAAAAGATGGATCAACTGATACTATGATGGGTGCAATGTCTATTCGCAGGAGTCTTTCACCTTTACATGCTGAATGTGAAGCTTTGATATGAGCGATGGAGTGCATGAAGACCCTACAAGTCTCAGAGGTGGTGTTTGCAACAGAATGTTTTCAATTGGTGAAGATGGTGTCTACACCGACAGAATGGTCCGCGTTCACTACACACATGGAGGAGTTTCTGCGATGTAAGGAATTATTTCATAACTTTACTATCCAACATATACCAAGGGCGCAAAATATTCTGGCGGACAAGTTGGTACGAGGTGCTAGGACTTCGCCATCTGCTATGGTTTATGTTGACTCAATTCCCCCGAGGTGGCTCTTGGACCAGGAATCTTCTTAGTTTTATAGCCTTTTGTTGTCAAAAAAAATAATAATTAAGAATCATTAATTCAAGTTTTCAATTTCTTATTTAAAGCACATAAAACAAAACGAAGAAAACAGATTACTTTCTACAAATTCAATAAGTTTATTCTGGTTTTAGCTGTGAATTTGGTCAGATACTATAATGAAGATTATTCAGTTTATTCTCATTGCCTTCTTTCTACTCTTGACATCATTTCCGGCTTAGATTAAAGCCGGTAGACGCGGTAGACGCCCTATGCCAAATAATCCAATGCCAGCAGAATGCAAACACATTGACGATTGCGTCGCTCCCTTGATAAATGTGGCCCAACGGAACGGATCATACTGTTGTAATGCGTTCAAACGTAGAGAATCGATTCAATGTATGCGTACACTATTTGCGTCCAACGATCGTTTCATAAGGTTTGGGACTGTTGGTATTTGTAAGGCGATATGTCCAGAACTAAGCAATTGTAGCTATCGTCCAAAGACATATAGAGTCATACGCAGTGGCGGATCTAGAAAATAAATTAACATGGGGCACTATATATATTATATTTTACAAACTATTTAATTTAATTTAATTAATAAATTATATAATAATAATTTTTTTTGTGTAATGATTTGTTATATAATAAATTTAAAATAAATGACATTAACCATTAATTATTGCGTCTTATTTAATGCATTATTTAAATTAAATATTATTAACATAAGATAAGCATTTTATAATATTAAGTATTTATTTTGAGTAATGTTAAAAGAAAATTATATATTACACATATAGTTTCATTACAAACGCTTATTAAATATATATATATATATATATATATATTTTTAAATTAACTCTTATTTATTAAACAGTAGCTTACAACTGAAAATGGCCTAAGGCCCAACTACCAAACAACTCTACTCTAGCGAGAACACCTCTATCATCAACCACCTCACTTCACACAGAAAAAAAAGAAAGCCAAGTAGCTAGCACTGAGTCTTGACATGCCTGAATTACCTGCCTCCTTGCCAGTGGGTCCAATCTGAGCTTAACTGTCTGCTTTATCTCAGCTATCACAGTTCCTGAAGGCTTCTTTTCATCTGAGTGTATTCTCTTATTCCTCTCCTTCCAAAGCATATACAGAACTGCTTGGTGAACAAGTCTGATTATCTGAGTAACATTTTTATCTCTAGATGGATCTTTTAACCATCTCAGCATGTCCTCAAAACCATGTGGCGGTGACAGACGCAACCTAGAAGTGAAGTAAGACCATACTTGGGTGCAGTATGAACAGCTGAAAAACAAGTGTTGCCTACTCTCATCATGTCCCGTACACAACACGCAGCTCGCTGGCACCGTCAACCCCCAACCAATTAGCCTATCTCTTGTAACCATTCTATCCCGAGCCGCTATCCAAGTCATAAAAGCGTGTTTTGGTATTCTGCCCTTGAACCATACCACCTGGTGCCAAAACACTTCTGGCGGAGAAGGGTGCAGTGCTCTCCACGTCTCACTCGTTGAGAAACGACCCGACCCTCGTCCTGGTTCCGGAAACCAAACATATCTGTCATCCTCTTCAGAATTTATAATCTCCTGCGCATTTGGTAAACAAGCTTTCAAGAGAGTGATCACCGGGCTTCTACTCCTACTTCTATCTAACCACCACCCTTCTCTATTCAACGCATCTGCCACAACCGCATCAATGCTTAAACCAGTAACCTGAGGACCTCGCTCACCCACCAACTCAATCAGAGGACCAAGAGATGTCCAATTATCATGCCAAAAACTAGCAGAAGCGCCTGAACCCACCTCGCAGAAAACCATAGGTCTCGCCAAAGGCCGCATCTTGCAGATGGCCTTCCATATCCAACTCCCTCTTCTAGATCTAGCTGAATCCAGAATCCAGAAGTTCTCATCTCCAATTAAATATAACTGTTAGTTTAATCTAAGTATTATAATTTATAAATACTAAATAAATAAAACAAAATAAAGCGCACAATGTTTTTCTTAGAAAAAATAAATACTAAAAGAAAAGGAAAACACTCATAAAAAAATTTGCAACACAATTAAAAAAGAATATATATTTATAAAAAGTGATTAAAATAAAAAAATGTATAGAATAAAATTATTGTGTTAGTATTAGTTTTGTCTCTGGTCTTGCCCTCGAAATTTGAATTAAACTAAAATACTACGTTATTTATCAATTATTTATACTACGTTATTTATCAATTATTTATCTTTAGCCTAATTACCAAAAGAAAACAGAAAATAATATGCCAGGTGTCGAACACGTGAAGCGTGGCGCACTGCTGTGAGTCTCATAACCAAAAGAGCTGATAACATCAATTAGTTCAGAAAGTGCAAAAGTGATATATTGTTTAGTGTGTGGCACGTGCCACACCCCACTCTACCGTGGATCCGCCCCTGTCATAATTCTATTTCTCATGTATGAGTTTTCAGATATTTTGAAAATACTTAAATTTCCAATTTTTTAATTACAAATATTTTGTTTAAGAGAACTTACCTAGGATATACCTAAAATTTGTTTGTCACAAATATAGCTATTAAGGATCAAAATAATCAAAATATTTTATTAAGAGGTATGTTTTTGGGTTTATGGTTTAGAATTTAGGGTTTAGGGTTTAAGGTTTATGATTTAGAGTTTAGGGTTTAGAGTTAAGGGGTGGGGTTTTAGGGGTATAATTTCAAATTTTAAAAACTTGAAAAATATTAAATATTTCAAAATAAAAAAAATTATTTTGGTCATTTTATTTTTTGAAATCTATTTTTGTGACACAAAACTTCAAAAAAATCTATTTGAGAGAATTGCTTTTTTTTTTTTAATTTGAAATTTAATGACCACAAAGATAAGTGTGATACAAAAAGGTTTCTGACGTAAAATGTAAAATTTTGTTTATAATATATAAAATTTTAAGTCTAAGTTTATAATAAAACTAGAGGAAGCCCACACTTCGAGCGGGATTTGATATTTTGGCAACAAAAAAACCTTAAATATGTTTGTAATTGTATTGGCAAATTAATATTTTTAAAATAATTAATATTTTTAAAATTTATGGTATACAAAATTTTCTTTTATATTATTTTTTAGATATTTTTGTTATTTAAAAGGTATAAGAAATATTTTATTCACAATATCATATATTAAATTTTATAAATTTGAATTTCAGCTATTTTTATTAAGAATACTTGAAATATTATGTATGTGTTGAATCCATATGATAGAATACAGATTTTGTATATATAATCCAATAAAATAGCACAAAATAATGAAATATAAAATAAAATTAGAGACGAAAATCATTTTATAGTAAAATAAAAATAATTTGTTTGTTTTTGTTTATATAAAAATTTATATAGTCATTTTAATTTATGATTTAATGAAACTATATATTTATATAAAAAATAAAGTATTATTTTATTACTTATAAAAGTATATCATATTTTGCATATATTTAACTTATCTAACTTGAAACCGTAGAAATTTATCAGTGTACCATGTTTTTCGTTTATCGATTGAAACAGTATGTGTTAATTATTATTATTTTTTCATTAATTTTCATTGATATTTTGAATATCCACATTATCGGTTGAACTTTTTGTTACCAAACATTATTGGCGAAGTCAAGAACTTGATTGACGTTACCATCGAATTTGTTTTAAAACACTTTTAAATTGAACCGAAGTTATACTCGACTCTGAATCAAACCAAATTGGTATGGGTTAAGCTGGTTCGATTTGGGTATTGATCTCAAAGCTATTTGTAAAAATGAGACTTTGTTAAACTAAAGGAAAAATGTATTTATTTCTTTCAAATAAAAACAAAGGGAACAAACTGATTCAACAACTTCAGAATACTTCAGAGAAACTAAATCTGAACATTCATTTCAGCATATGAATGGAGCATCCGTATTACTATCCCTGTGATACAGCCTAGGTTGTTGAGCATAACATTCATTCTCAAGAAACTCTGTCACACATAAAACCAGTTATCTGTTTGTGATATTCTTAACTTTTTGTCTCAGCAAGTATGCTATGTATTTTATTGCTGAATGCTCCATAGGCTTGCCCTTGGTTCATACTCTGAAGTTTGATCAGTCTGAAAACCAAATACCCTTTTTTTCTCTCTCACGATTTGTTTCTGAAAACAACTTTCTCACGACTTCATCCTAAGCTCCAAATGTCACCAACACCATTACTCCTATTATAAACAAAACTGCAAAGAGCTAAATAACTCGAGCGATGCAATTAAACATGTGACCAGTACGAATGATCTAATAAAAGACTCAATTCACGTTGGATCAGATATGTTGAATCAAACGGTAATTGTCATTAAACAAATAACACATATATATTCTTAAGCAGACAAAAAAAAAGAAAGAAAAATACAATTTATTCATGACATTACAAATCAGTAGAACACCCAGTGATCGCACATCTTCTCCAAACGCATGTAAATGAGACCTTTGGGTATTCCCCGCTTCTATACCATTCCTTCCTTGTGTCTTGCTTTAGCATATTGATCATGCTCTGCAGAGACAGAGATATATTCATGATATCACTCAAATTACCCTAAAGAGTGTTACTCTCATCAAAAGAGGTCAAGTCATAGTACTTAGGGATCGAATCCACAAGGAGCTACGGAACCGATTAGATCTAAACAATTTATAATAAACTAGGCTAATAGATTATAAAGCAATAAAATAGCAACTAAATAAACAATGCAGTAAACAAGTTGAACAAGTCAATTGCTCAGCTTGGCAAGGGTTGTTCGATGGAAGGATGGTTGCTAGATCTAGGGTTTCTATTCTGGTGTTGGAGATTATAATTCCTATAGGTACCTATTTGTTGCATGCATGATATGTTAGAGCTCAACCGCTTAACTCAGTGATCAGCTGTCATGTTTCACTGGTTAACTCGCTAGATCTCGTGTCTCAACGGTTAGTATGTTGACAACGAAAGAGTGTCGATCGATGGTCCTATAGAGACGTCGACCGATACACCTTTGCCTACGTCGACCGATAGTCAGTTGATGACATCGATCGACGGGTTCTAGCGAGGCCTATGCGCGAGTATAATATGCCCTATTAAGATACTAAATAGGCGGTTAGCCTTCTCTAGCAGTCCTAATATGATAGATAGATGTCAGGATGGGATAACAAGGGTGCTTGGGAATGCAATACTATGATCAAGGTCTAGTTAATTACTCTAAAACAAGCAATGAATACAAATCTATCATGAATATCACAACAAGGCAGATCTATAGTTTGGGGCTAATCCCACAAACCTATCTGAACCGTGGATCTAACAGGTGGATCTACTCATAAATCATAGATTAATAGATATAAAACTGAAATAGAATAGATAAGAAAACCAATGGAGTTCCAGGAGGACTCTGATAGGAGTTCCTCCCTTCTCTCCTCTCAGAGAAACAATGGAAATGAAAGCTAAAAAAGTCTAGAAAGCGTTTCCGTCAACAATGGCTTAGAAATAACATAAATAGGATTTCTGGTCGTCTAAGGGCATTCTGGTAATTTGTGGTTATTTTTGGGCTTCACGCAGTCATAAAATATACAAGGCCCACGATCTGGGATCTCCATCGATCGACGTGCAGAGTGCTGCATCGATCGACGTGGCTTTCTCTTCTCGGCAGCTTCCTCTCGCGAGGCAGACTGACCACTCTTCAGTAAAACGGGCATAACGTCTGCTACAGGATGCTGATTGACCTGAGACCGGTGGCATTGGAAAGCTAACTCAAAGCTATATCTTTTGTAAAAAATATGGGCTCAATCTAACGGTCGGAAGGTATCCATCCATAGCTAAACATCTGACGCGTGTGTGCAACTCTGCACCTCCAAAGGCTCCAAAAGACTCCAAAATCACCATATTTCTCCTAAACGTCCCTGAACCTGTAAATACTCTAAATAGACCCCAAAACATAATAATTGTATCGTAAAACACTTCAAAACACTTATAGACCATGATTAAAAATTGGTAAAATATATGGTCTATCAACTCCCCCGGACTTACCCTTTTGCTTGTCCTCAAGCAAAACAGACGGGCAGTCTCTCTGAAAGAGGTTTCGAAAACAGCTGGGACTCACATGATTTAAAACTTAGAATCATCACTTCTACAATATTTCAATCCACATCTAAGAAGTCCTAATCACAGAAGCACATTATACAATATCCTAGCTTAGCAACCAAATTCACCTAGCCAACATCTTAGCAAATCATGTCTCACATTTCCCTCTACCAGCCTCATTTCTTAACATAAATAAATGTGTATGCTTTACCTTGGGAGTATCGATCACAAGACACATGGACTCTTACCCCAATAGGTATCTGAGTAAACAGGTAGTCTTGTTCTTGTTTCTTTTACTCTATATCTCCCTTCTCTGAATCCTTTTTATCTCAATTCCAATGAACAAAGATGCTGATGCAGTCCATCTTATTCACTTTCTTTCGAAGTTTTTTTTTTTTATAATTTTTTTTCTTTTCCTTTTCTTGACAAAGTGTAGGCAAATAGTGGGGTCATCGGTAATGTACTTACCCCTCGCTTCCAACAATGTGAGATCATTCTATTAGAGTAGAATAATGAGGTCATCGGTAATGTACCTACCCCTCTAAACCGCAAGAAATCATTTCAATCTTTTATTTTATTTTATTAGGATGCCAAAGGGAGGAGAGAAGGAAACCAAAATCACTCAGACTTTTACCTTTCAGGCCTGAAGGAGAAATCCGATCCAGTGTATACCAAGCCCCAAGACAAGCAGTTAAGTCAAATTAGGTTGGAGGTCAGCTTCGGTTCCTTCAAACAATCTCAGCAAGTGTGAACATAGTTGACAGGTTGATCCACTTTAGTAACTTTAGTACTATCTGCAATCAGTAAGTCTAGAATGGTGCTAAAGAGTGATTAGATAACAAGCATGAATCTAATAAGTTCATTATCCCCTTCTTGACTCAATAAAAACAGATTTTGAAAACATTTTATAAAACTCAATAGATAAGCAAATATCAGTAAACATCCCCCCAGACTTAAATTACACTGTTCCCAGTGTATATCTAGTCGGAGTTATGGTTAGAACATAAATAATAAGTAGACAATTTCACAAGTAAGAACGATAACCTGCGACATCAGTGTCGATCGACACAATGAATAGACAATCGATCGAGGTTGATGAAGTGCTGTCGATTGATAGTGACATGGTCTCATCGGTCGATGGCTAGAGCAATCATTCGACACAATGAAGAGACAATCGATTGTTGGATATGAAGTGCTGTCGATCGATATCGAGCTGGTGTCATCGGTCGATTTGCTGAGCAATCGTCTACTCGGATCTGTTTTTTTTTTTTTTTTTTAACTAACTAAAACACAATTTTTGTAGAACCTCCCCCAGACTTAAACAACACTATCACTAGCGCTATCCAGTCTAAGATTGGTGGGAAAATAAATCATAAGGACAATATTTAACAAGGAAAAACGGTATATCTGCTTGGATGTGAGTGTCGAGCAACACAGTTAAGTGGCGATTGATACTCTTGATGCTCTGTCGATCGATGCTACGTAGCCATCATCGATTCTCCTGCAATCTCGTCTTTCTCGGATCTTGTCCTTTTACTAACATAAACAAAACATTTAATACAATTAATAAATAAATAACAAAACCAATAATCAATAAAAAAAATATATATATATATTTTTTTTGATGAACAGTGCTTTGCTACAGTGTCGCTCGATGTTGCTGCTACAGTGTCTCTGCTACAGTACCGTCGTTACTGTTCATCTTTTTTTTTTACCTGAAATCTTTAGAAAACAAAGAATCAGTAATAAATGAAAGATAAACCATATATAAAATTACCTAACAGTGGGTTACCTCCCACTCAGCGCTTATTTTTAGTCATTAGCTTGACTTCTGGAGATCTGATTAAGTCCGCATAAGAATGAGAACTTGCTCAAAACCAAGTCTCAATGTCTACTCTTTGAAGATTTATCATTCTTGTGTGAAAGCTTCCTCCATAGACTTTTCTCCTTTGTCTTTCATTTCAGCAATAAGGAGTGCTTTAAGTTTTGCATATGGATGTGAGAAGCATTTGCTGCGCACTCTTGATTTTCTGATACTATCTGAGAAGTAAGAAGTCAATGGTAACTGAGAACCTCCTTTGGTTCGTTTCCGCTTCTTCCAATTTCTCCCCTTCTTTCCCACAGACTTGTGTAATCTCACGCTGGACTTCCTGGCATCATCTGAGAAGTGAGGAATCAATGATAACTGAGAACCTTCATTGATTCTTTTTTTTTCTTCTTCCAATTCCTCCACTTCTTTCCCCCAGACTTGTTTGAATGCATGGTGGTATCTCCATAAAAAATATTTCCACACAATTCATACTTATTCTGCTCTGATTCGCGTCTGGTGTCGATCGATGGTATCTGATCGGTATCGATCGATGATGAAGTGTTAGTGTCGATCAATTCCGATTTGCTGATGTCGCTCGATGGTGCTCCTGCTGGGCCTTCATCTACTCCATCTCTAAATCGCAGCCCTCTCTGATAAGCTTCTACATGATGTTGATCATTCAATACCTCAATGTAAGAACTCAGATACACATCTTTATCTGGTGGGATAGGAGATTCATTTTTCAAACACTGCACATGGAACCATAATCTTCACAAGATCATGTATCCTCTTAACTCTTTTGCAAATCCCAACAGCTTCTTCTGCGTATATAGGTGGTCTTAGATGTTCGGGAACATCAATGTGTGATGTCTTAGACATGTGCATTATCTCCTCAATCGTTCCTGGTTCAATTGGGTATCCAGATAGTTCATCCAAACATGAGTGTCGATCGATCTCATCAGGTTTATGTCGGTCGATGTCGTCAGTCTTTAAGGAATTTTCTAGACCTTTTCCCGAAGCGGGTTGATAATCAAGCTTCTGCCGAAGCCATTCTTCCAACTCCAGAAAGTCTTTCAGAGTGACTTTGTCGACATCTGAGGTAAGATCACAGTTTGATTCATCGATGATCTCCTGTGTCGAGTTTGCAATGTCCTGAGGACAACTCGATCTTTCAGGGATTTCAAGTGGAATCGATCGATGACAAAAGTCTGTGTCGATCATTTCTGAGGTACTGGGGTCGATCGACGATGAAGTGGGGGTGACGATCGATGTTATGGTAAGGGTGTCGATCGATGATGAGCTCGTGTCACTAATATCAGCTACTTCTACTGTGCTCAGCTTTCCAGACTCATGTTGCTCATCATCCTCCATCATATATTCCAGCATAGACCTTGTCTCAATCTCTAGATTTGCTGCAGCATCATAGAGAAATTTGTTGAGGAAGGCGTATCTGATGTCATTCCAGGTAGTGAGAGATCCTAGTGGCAACTTCCTGAACCAATATGCTGCTTCTCCAGCAAGAGAGTATGAGAATAATTTGCATAAATAGTAGTCTTCAGAGACTCCATTGCATTTGATGGTCGATGCCAGATCTACAAATGTCACCAGGTGGCTAGTAGGATCTTCATGAGGAAAACCATGGAAAGAATGCTGACCCACAAGAGAGATATATGCAGGGTGCAACTCGAGGACAGTGTTCTGAAGTGCTGAACGACGCAATGCAGACCTTTTAGCATAAGCATCCTCAGGATTGTTATAGTCTCTAATTGCCTTCGGTCATTCAGTCCTAACATAAACAGTGGTAGCATCAGGGATTGTAGAAGGTATCGATCGATGACAAATATATGTATCGATCGTTTCTGAAGTGCGGATATCGATCGATTCTGAATTACTACTGTCGATCGATGCTGAAGTCGGATCTTTTGTATCAGCTTCTTCTACTTTGCTCTGCTCTCCTGATACATGATATTCATCATCCTCAACTGTATCATGGTTGACCAGCTTTTCTCTGTTCAGTTCGTCCTTCTGCTTACTCTCATCTGCATGGTGAACCTGAATGTTTGGCTGCTTGACATGATTAGTTGGTGTTCCAATATCTCCATTCTCCTCGCTGTAGACGAACTCATGAATCTGACTCATACTAATCATCTCGTCAAGCCTTTTACTTCGAGTTGCTACAGCCTCGCTGAAAAATTTGCCTATGAAGGCTTCTTTGATGTCTTTCCAGCAGGTTAGAGATCTTGGTTGCAGCTTACTGAACCAGCTAAAAGCATCTCTAGATAAACAATAGGGGAAGATCTTGCAGATAATGTGGTCTGCAGATATTTCATCGTGCTTGTTTGCTGAGGCTAACTCCTCAAGTCTCTTGATAAGATCTTTGGGATCCTCAGGATGAAGACTGTAAAATGGATCCTCACTTCCTCAATCATACCATTGACTTGTCAGATTAAAGGTATTCGTCTCAGGCACAACAATTACATCAGGGATTACACTACCCTCTGCATTAATCAATTGTCTTGTGGGGCTGCAAGGGCGACCTTCTTCGTCTCGCCAAATACCTTTCTTGTCGATCTTAAGTATGAGCGCTTCGACCTTCTGTGTCTCTCCGTAAGTGGTGTTCGTCATTGGTGTAACAGTGCTGGGATGAATAGTATTTCGATGAACAGTATTCGGATGAACAGTGTTCGGATGAACAGTATCGCGATGAATAGTACCTGGATGAACAGTACCTCGATGAATAGTATTGTGGTGAACAATACCCGGATGAACAGTAACATGATGAACAGTACCCAGATGAATAGTGCCGTGATGAATAGTGTTTTCCGACACATGATGAATAGTGTCGTTCGACGCTTGGCTCACGCTATTGATCGATGCTGCTTGGAGGGTGTCGATCGATACATCCCTTGTAGACTTACGGATCGTGCATAAACCAGCAGGCTCCTTCCTTGAACGACCTAGAAATCCTCTCTTCATTGTTTTCTGGTACTAAGAGTTATGTACCTGAAATAGAAGAAAAAAAATTTATGAGTTTTTCAAACAGTAACAATACCTAGACTAAATCTAACTAAACAAGATCTAATGGCGATCAAAGCTCCCCGGCAACAGCGCCAAATTTGATATCACTCAAATTACCCTAAAGAGTGTTAGTCTCATCAAAAGAGGTCGAGTTATAATACTTAGGGATCGAATCCACAAGGAGCAAGGAAACCGATTAGATCTAAATAATTTATAATAAACTAGGCTAATAGATTATAAAGCAGTAAAATAGCAATTAAATAAACAAAGCAGTAAACAAGTTGAACAAGTCAATTGCCCAGCTTGGCAAGGGTTGTTCGATGGAAGGATGGTTGCTAGATCTAGGGTTTCTATTAAGGTGTTGGAGATTATAATTCCTATAGGTACCTATTTGTTGCATGCATGATATGTTAGAGCTCAACCGCTTAACTCAGTGATCAGTTGTCGCATGTTTCACTGGTTAACTCGCTAGATCTCGTGTCTCAACGGTTAGTATGTTGACAACGAAAGAGTGTCGATCGATGGTCCTATAGGGACGTCGACCGATACATCTTTGCCTACGTCGACCGATAGTCAGTTGAGGACATCGATCGACGGGTTCTAGCCAGGCCTATGCGCAAGTATGATGTGCCCTATTAAGATACTAAATTGGCGGTTAGCCCTCTCTAGAAGTCCTAATATGATAGATAGATGTCAGGATGGGATAACAAGGGTGCTTGAGTATGCAATCCTATGATCAAGTTCTAGTTAATTACTCTAAAACAAGCAATGAATACAAATCTATCATGAATATCACAACAAGGCAGATCAATAGTTTGGGGGTAATCCCACAAACCTATCTGAACCCTGGATCTAACAGGTGGATCTACTCAGAAATCATAGATGAATAGATATAAAACTGAAACAGAATATATAAGAAAACCAATGGAGTTCCAGGAGGACTCTGATAGGAGTTCCTCCCTTCTCTCCTCTCAGAGAAACAATGGAAATGAAAGCTAAAGAAGTCTAGAAAGCGTTTCCGTCAACAATGGCTTAGAAATAACATAAATAGGGTTTCTGGTCGTCCAAGGGCATTCTGGTAATTTGTGGTTACTTCTGGGCTTCACACAGTCATAAAATATACAAGGCCCACGATCTGGGATCTCTATCGATCGACGTGCAGAGTGCTGCATCGATCGACGTGGCTTCTTCTTCTCGGCAGCTTCCTCTCGCGAGGCAGATTGACCACTCTTCAGTAAAACGGGCATAACCTCTACTACAGGATGCTGATTGACCTGAGACCGGTGGCATTGGAAAGCTAACTCAAAGCTATATCTTTTGTTAAAATATGGGCTCAATCTAACGGTCGGAAGGTCTCCATCCATAGCTAAACATCTGACGCGTCTGTGCAACTCTGCACCTCCAAAGGCTCCAAAAGACTCCAAAATCACCTTATTTCTCCTAAACGTCCCTGAACCTGTAAATACTCTAAATAGACTCCAAAACGTAATAATTGTATCTTGAAACACTTCAAAACACTTATAGACCATGATTAAAAATGGGTAAAATATATGGTCTATCAATTCACCACATGGACAACAACTTTGGGATCCAAACGGAAGCTTTCTAGATTGTTTTTGAGAAAGTAAGTTGAATATGAATCACTGACACATTCACTGAAACCTTAAACATGGGAAAGTCAATCCATAGACACTCACCCGTCACTGTGTTATTAGAAATATAAGAAGAAATATGAATTACCAAGCTAATGCAGCCTTTGCGTATACTAACATATAATTTCAAAATAGCATAACAAAGCATATCTTTCAATCTATCTAACTAAACCCATCCATAATCCTCACGTAGACATCACCAGTCATTTATTACAGGTGTTTTCCAGTACAAAAAGTTAGCATACCTGATAATCAGAAAGACTCGTTCATCAAGCCGCACATTTTCAGACACATTACCACTGCAGAAAAAGACACGGTTCGGTGGATGTGAACGATTACAGAGACGGCATCAGGCTTCTAGACCGCTGATTCAATTTCTTCACCGTATTTTACTAAGGCCCATACGGATCTCGATGTAAAACCTATAATCTGAACAACATGGGTTAAATGGAAATTCGAAACAGGCTGTTATCGAACAGAGATACTGATCCACTCACAGTGAGTTTGTTGTCCAGCAAGTTGTCGAACACCGAGTTTTTCTCGAGATTCATTGTCAACTAATCGATTCTAGATTGCTTCTATGCAACTTTCCACTCGAGCTTCTTTTTTTGGTGATTTCGCAAGTCCTATTCAAGCTCTTCTGCTCCTTAACATCAGCGAGTATATTCGCTACTTGCAGAGACCGATTCATCTCCTTCCTCAGAGAATTCCGCTTCAGCTCTGTTAACTCCCTAAGCTCCTCCAACTGTACCGTGTCTAATCTTGTAGGATGCCAGCTATCTGAAGATTTGCGTACGCAGCTTCCTGGTTGACCTCTCCATTTTGGTAGCCATTTCCTGATGCGCCTATATATTTTCTGTTGAATTTGTGAGGGGAAGATAATTGAGTAGGGAATTATATAAGTTGAAAATCATAGGGGACCGCAACGGTTGTATGCTTTACGATTATTGTAGTAAATAAGATATTTGATGACATAGAGTGATGGGAGTCGGAGAAGATGAGAACCGTCTATGAAGCACGAACCAAGAAGCTGAAGCGATGAATCAGATGTGACGCGTACTGAGATGATTAGGGTTGTCCCTGATAGACCATGGATTTTACCCAGTTTTAGCCGTGGTTTATAAGTGTTTTGATATATATTTACTACGATATAAAGTCTATTTAAAGTATTTACAGGTTCAGAGACGATTTGGACGAATGTGGTGATTTTAGTGTCTTTTGGAGCCTTTTGAGTGCAGAGCTGCACAGATGCATCAGATGTTTAGCTATGGATGGAGATCTTCACACCGTTATATTGAGTCCATATTTTGACACAAGATTTAGCTTTGAGTTAGCTTTCCAATGCCACCGGTTTGAGGTCAATCAGCATCCTACAGCAGAAGTTATGCCCGTTTTACTGAAGAGTGTTCAGTCTGCCTCGTTTGTGGAAGCTGTCGAGGAGATGAAGGACCGTCGATCGATGACACAGCTCGACGGTGATTTCAGAATAAGGGTCGAGCATATTAGCCGTTTGGGTTCGGATATCCGATCTCTCCTAATTCAATACCCGTTCGGGTATTTTTCTACTTCGGTTCGGATTTCGGTTTCGGATTTTTCAGATCAGGTTCGGATACGGATTCGAGTATCGGGTAAAATGCCCACCCCTATCAAAAATTATGAATATATAACTAAAACATCTAAACAGTTATGTTTATGACATTGTTAAATGTTAAAAACATGAACGTAACGAAATGATTATGTTTTGCATTATGCAACAAAACCAATCGTTTGTTGCATAAGCTAGTTTTGCATTATGCAACAAAACCAAAGAAATGACTAAAATTAGGATGAAGATATTGAACAAGTCAATCGTTTGTTTTGTAAATAAAAATAGAATTAGCATCCTTCCCTTTTTTTTTGTCGACCTTCCCTTCTTTATATGAAGGGTCAATTTGTGAAATGACCAAGTTTGGAAAAGAAACTAAGTGCAGAGCACTGATTTTGACATAATGTACTATCTATCAATTGTGCTTCATTTCCACCGGTTTTACCCTTGATCCATACAAGTTGCCGGTGACTTCAAGATGTGGAGATGACGTTGACAAAATCCAAGTGTGGCCAATAATTAATGCAAACTGTCACCAACAAAAGGAAGATAACACAGCCACATCACATACACATAACCACAAATATTTCATTAATTTTATTTCATATCACCACAAATATTTTATTAACTCCAACTTTTAAATACTAAAGCTTAAATGGACCACTAAACCCAAACTCAAATGTAAACTATATTATATTTTATAATTTTAAATAAAATCTGAAAATATATATAATATTTTGTGATACTAAACTTTAGTATATAAAGATGAAAAATATCATACTAAACTCTAAACCCAATCCCTAATTACTAAACTCTAAATCAAGGCCACTAAATCCTAAACCAGAATCTAAGCTATAATATATATTTAAAAGAAAATCAAAATCTGAAATATATAATATTTTATAATATTTTCAAGTACTATACATACATAGTATGGAACATTGTATAAAATAGTATACAAATGTTTGTTCTATTTATATTAGTTGGGAATCATATGTAAAATAGTAGAAGAAGAAATAAAATTACTTGTTGACGAAAAAGACATTCTTAAACTAGACATGATCCTAACATTGTCAAACATTTGAATAAAACTAATTTTATATTACGAGCAATCATACAAAATGTCATAGAAGAGAAATATCAAATTTGAAGACATGACATATAAACCCTAAACCCTATACTCTACTTTGAAAAGAAAATTACTAAACCCTAAACCCTAATCACTAAACCATAAACACAAATATAAACCCTAATCACTAAACCCTAAACCCAGATATATACCCTAAACGCTAATCACTAAACCCTAATCACTAAACCCTAAACACAGATATAAACCCTAATCACTAAACCCTAAGCCCTAATCGCTAAACTCTAAACCCAAATATAAACCCTAAACCCTAATCACTAAACCCTAAACCCAAATATAAACCCTAAACCCAAATCACTAAACCCTAAACCCAAATATAAACCCTAAATCCAAATATAAACCCCAAACCCTAATCACTAAACTCTAAACCCAAATATAAACCCCAAACCCTAATCACTAAACTCTAAACCCAAATATAAACCCTAAAAACTAAACTCTACTCACCCACTTAAATACTAAAACCCTAGAAAAACCCCTAGTTACTAAATCTAAACCCAAATAACTAAAGTATAAACCCAAACAATCTATATAATATGTTGTCAATTTAATCAATGTAGACGACATAGTATGGAACCACTATAAATAGTATAGATGTACTGGTCCACTCCATTTACATTTTCCAAATGACCAAATTTAAGAACGAAATTACTAAACCCTAAACACTAATTACTAAATCTTAAACCCAAATATAAACCCAAAATCCTAAACTGTAAACCCAAATCTCAAAATCTAATGCAAACCTCAACTTTACCACCATTCCTCTAAATAATAGAATTTAGATTTCTAAACTAGAATTGGTAATAATGAAGATTCCAAATAATCAAATTTGTGTAACATTTGAAAAATGAATTTCCAGTTACAATCAATCACAGAAAATGACAATGAAAGTAACTATCAAATTTGAAAACATGGCATATTATTACATTTTAAGGAATAGTATAGCAGTTCGTCTCAAATAGTATGGTATCTTTACACAAATAGCTACCCTAAAGAATATATACTATACTATTCATTTCACCGAATATAGTATAGACGAAAAGTTCATCTTCTTCAATTCTTCATTCTTAGACATGCTGATACGCATTCATTTGGCTCACTCTTATTATTCTTTACTACCATATAGAGATCGTCTTCATCTACTCCTTTTTCTGACACAGCAACACTTTACAGATCTGCCGTCGTTACTCTTCATCAGTGGATATCTATCATGGATCTAACTTTGATGCGATAATCCCATCTCATTTATAAGATTTAAAAACGAAAACAATATGAGAACAAAAGCATGATTATAAGAATCAGTGAGTTAAGAGATGGAGGAAAAAATTAAAGAGTTGGTGTGTGTTCTCACCGTCTACGCCTTCATCGTTGCCTCTTTTTTACCATAGTTGATTGATCTTCTCTTGAGAAGAAATCAATTCAAGAAAAAATCTGGGAAGAAGAATTTCATCTACTGTAAAGTTACCAAAACAAAGTACATGTGAGAGAGAATGTGTGATTTTCAAGGGCCACACGTTACTTTTGAGTATTATTATTATTATTAACTTTTCTTTATTTTTTCTTGCATGTTTCAACCGGTTGTATCTGAGGGCAATATGGCAATATTATATATAAGAAGGAAAGTGTATAGATGATCAAGGTTTTTTGGTTAGCCATTGAATTATAATTTGTTTGATAGTTATACAACCCAATTTCCCTTATATGAATCAATTCCAACTTTTCTAATTTCCGGGTATTGTAATTAAGAACCATTAATTCAAGTTTCCAATTTCTTATTTAAAGCACATAAAACAAAACGAAGAAAACAGATTACTTTCTACAAATTCAATAAGTTTATTCTGGTTTTAGCCGTGAATTTGGTCAGATACTATAATGAAGATTATTCAGTTTATTCTCATTGCCTTCTTTCTACTCTTGACATCATTTCCGGCTCAGATTAAAGCCGGTAGACGCGGTAGACGCCCTAGGCCAAATAACCCAATGCCAGCAGAATGCAAACACATTGACGATTGCGTCGCTCCCTTGATAAATGTGGCCCAACGGAACGTATCATACTGTTGTAATGCGTTCAAAGATAGAAAATCGATTCAATGTATGCGTACACTATTTGCGTCCAACGATCGTTTCATAAGGTTTGGGACTGTTGGTATTTGTAAGTGGATATGTCCAGAACTAAGCAATTGCAATCGTCCAAAGACATATAGAGTCATACGCAGTGGCGGATCTAGAAAATAAATTATCATAGGGCACTATATATATTATATTTTACAAAATATTTAATTTAATTTAATTAATAAATTATATAATAATAATTTTTTGTGTAATGATTTGTTATATAATAAATTTAAAATATATGACATTAACCATTAATTATTGCGTCTTATTTAATGCATTATTTAAATTAAATATTATTAACATAAGATAAGCATTTTATAATATTAAGTATTTATTTTGAGTAATGTTAAAAAAAATTATATATTACACATATAGTTTCATTACAAACGCTTATTAAATATAGCTGTTAGTTTAATCTAAGTATTATAATTAATAAATACTAAATAAATAAAACAAAATAAAGGGCACAATGTTTTTCTTAGAAAAACTATATACTAAAAGAAAAGGAAAACACTCATAAAAAAATTTGCAACACAATTAAAAAAGAATATATATTTATGAAAAGTGATTAAAATAAAAAAAATGTATAGAATAAAATTATTGTGTTAGTATTAGTTTTGTCTCTGGTCTTGCCCTCGAAATTTGAATTAAACTAAAATACTACGTTATTTATCAATTATTTATCTTTAGCCTGATTACCAAAAGAAAACAGAAAATAATATGCCAGTGGTCGAACACGTGAAGCGTGGAGCACTGCTGTGAGTCTCATAACCAAAAGAGCTGATAACATCAATTAGTTCAGTATGTGCAAAAGTAATATATTGTTTAGTGTGTGACACGTGCCACACCCCACTCTACCGTGGATCTGCCCCTGTCTTAATTCTATTTCTAATGTATGAGTTTTCAGATATTTTGAAAATACTTAAATTTCCAATTTTTTAATTACAAATGTTTTGTTTAAGAAAACTTGCCTAGGATATACCTAAAATTTGTTTGTCACAAATATAGCTATTAAGGATCAAAATAATCAAAATATTTTATTAAGAGGTATGTTTTTGGGTTTATGGTTTAGAATTTAGGGTTTAGGGTTTAGGGTTTAAGGTTTATGATTTAGGGTTTAGGGTTTAGAGTTAAGGGGTGGGGTTTTAGGGGTATAATTTCAAATTTTAAAAATTTAAAAAATATTAAATATTTCAAAATAAAAAAAAATTATTTTGGTCATTTTATTTTTTGAAATCTATTTTTGTACACAAAACTTAAAAAAAAATCTATTTGACAGAATTGCATTTTTTTTTAATTTGAAATTTAATGACCATAAAGATAAGTGTGATACTAAAAGGTTTCTCACGTAAAATCTAAAATTTTGTTTATAATATATAAAATTTTAAGTCTAAGTTTATAATAAAACTAGAGGAAGTCCGCGCTTCGCGCGGGATTTGTTATTTTGGCAACAAAAAAACCTTAAATTTGTTTGTAATTGTATTGGCAAATTAATATTTTTAAAATAATTAATATTTTTAAAATTTATAGTATACAAAATTTCTTTTATATTATTTTTAGATATTTTTGTTATTTAAAAGGTATAAAAATATTTTATTCACAAAACATATATTAAATTTTATAAATTTGAATTTCAGCTATTTTTATTAAGAATACTTGAAATATTATGTATGTGTTGAATCCATATGATAGAATACAAATTTTGTATATATAATCCAATAAAATAGCACAAAATAATGAAATGTAAAATAAAATTAGAGACGAAAATCATTTTATAGTAAAATAAAAATAAATTGTTTGTTTCTGTTTATATAAAAATTTATATAGTCATTTTAATTTATGATTTAATGAAACTATATATTTATATAAAAAATTAAAATATTATTTTATTACTTATAAAAGTATATCATATTTTGCATATATTTAACTTATCTAACTTGAAACCGTAGAAATTTATCAGTGTACCATGTTTTTCTTTTATCGATTGAAACAGTATGTGTTAATTATTATTATTTTTTCAATAATTTTCATTGATATTTTGAATATCCACATTATCGTTTGAATTTTTTGTTAACAAACATTATTGGTGAAGTCAAGAACTTAATTGACGGTACCATCGAATTTGTTTTAAAACACCTTTTAAATTGAACCGAAGCTATACTCGACTCTGAATCAAAACCAAATTGGTATGGGTTAAGCTGGTTCGATTTGGGTATTGATCTCAAAGCTATTTGAGTAAATGAGACTTTGTTAAACTAAAGGAAAAATGTATTTATTTCTTTCAAATAAAAACAAAGGGAACAAACTGATTCAACAACTTCAGAATACTTCAGAGAAACTAAATCTGAACATTCATTTCAGCATATGAATGGAGCATCCGTATTACTATCCCTGTGATACAGCCTAGGTTGTTGAGCATAACATTCATTCTCAAGAAACTCTCTCACACATAAAACCAGTTATCTGTTTGTGATATTCTTAACTTTTTGTCTCAGCAAGTATGCTATGTATTTCATTGCTGAATGCTCAATAGGCTTGCCCTTGGTTCATACTCTGAAGTTTGATCAGTCTGAAAACCAAATACCCTTTTTTTCTCTCTCACGATTTGTTTCTGAAAACAACTTTCTCACGACTTCATCCTAAGCTCCAAATGTCACCAACACCATTACTCCTATTATAAACAAAACTGCAAAGAGCTAAATAACTCGAGCGATGCAATTAAACATGTGACCAGTACGAATGATCTAATAAAAGACTCAATTCACGTTGGATCAGATATGTTGAATCAAACGGTAATCGTTATTAAACAAATAACACATATATATTCTTAAGCAGACAAAAAAAAGAAAGAAAAATACAATTTATTCATGACATTACAAATCAGTAGAACACCCAGTGATCGCACATCTTCTCCAAACGCATGTAAATGAGACCTTTGGGTATTCCCCGCTTCTATACCATTCCTTCCTTGTGTCTTGCTTTAGCATATTGATCATGCTCTGCAGAGACAGAGATATATTCATGATATCACTCAAATTACCCTAAAGAGTGTTACTCTCATCAAAAGAGGTCGAGTTATAGTACTTAGGGATCGTATCCACAAGGAGCTACGAAACCGATTAGATCTAAACAATTTATAATAAACTAGGCTATAGATTATAAAGCAGTAAAATAGCAATTAAATAAACAAAGCAGTAAACAAGTTGACCAAGTCAATTGCTCAGCTTGGCAAGGGTTGTTTGATGGAAGGATGGTTGCTAGATCTAGGGTTTCTATTCTGGTGTTGGAGATTATAATTCCTATAGGTACCTATTTGTTGCATGCATGATATGTTAGAGCTCAACCGCTTAACTCAGTGAACAGCTGTCATGTTTCACTTGTTAACTCGCTAGATCTCGTGTCTCAACGGTTAGTATGTTGACAACGAAAGAGTGTCGATCGATGGTCCTATAGAGACGTCGACCGATACACCTTTGCCTACGTCGACCGATAGTCAGTTGATGACATCGATCGACGGGTTCTAGCCAGGCCTATGCGCGAGTATGATATGCCCTATTAAGATACTAAATTGGCGGTTAGCCCTCTCTAGCAGTCCTAATATGATAGATAGATGTCAGGATGGGATAACAAGGGTGCTTGGGAATGCAATACTATGATCAAGGTCTAGTTAATTACTCTAAAACAAGCAATGAATACAAATCTATCATGAATATCACAACAAGGCAGATCTATAGTTTGGGGGCTAATCCCACAAACCTATCTGAACCGTGGATCTAACAGGTGGATCTACTTAGAAATCATAGATGAATAGATATAAAACTGAAATAAAATAGATAAGAAAACCAATGGAGTTCCAGGAGGACTCTGATAGGAGTTCCAGGAGGACTCTGATAGGAGTTCCTCCCTTCTCTCCTCTCAGAGAAACAATGGAAATGAAAGCTAAAGAAGTCTAGAAAGCGTTTCCGTCAACAATGGCTTAGAAATAACATAAATAGCGTTTCTGGTCGTCCAAAGGCATTCTGGTAATTTGTGGTTACTTTTGGGCTTCACGCAGTCATAAAATATACAAGGCCCACGATCTGGGATCTCCATCGATCGACGTGCAGAGTGCTGCATCGATCGACGTGGCTTTCTCTTCTCGGCAGCTTCCTCTCGTGAGGCAGACTGACCACTCTTCAGTAAAACGGGCATAACTTCTGCTACAGGATGCTGATTGACCTGAGACCGGTGGCATTGGAAATCTAACTCAAAGCTCTATCTTGTGTCAAAATATGGGCTCAATCTAACCGTCGGAAGGTCTCCATCCATAGCTAAACATCTGACGCGTCTGTGCAACTCTGCACCTCCAAAGGCTCAAAAAAACTCCAAAATCACCATATTTCTCCTAAACGTCCCTGAACCTGAAAATACTCTAAAGAGACTCCAAAACATAATAATTGTATCGTAAAACACTTCAAAACACTTATAGACCATGATTAAAATTGGGTAAAATATATGGTCTATCAACTCCCCCAGACTTACCCTTTTGCTTGTCCTCAAGCAAAACAGACGGGCAGTCTCTCTGAAAGAGGTTTTGAAAACAGCAGGGACTCACATGATTTAAAACTTAGAATCATCACTTCTACAATATTGCAATTCACATCTAAGAAGTCCTAATCACAGAAGCACATTATACAATATCCTAGCTTAGCAACCAAATTCACCTAGCCAACATCTTAGCAAATCATGTCTGACATTTCCTTTACCAACCTCATTTCTTAACATAAATAAATGTGTATGCTTTACCTTGGGAGTATCGATCACAAGACACATGGACTCTTATCCGAACAGGTATCTGAGTAAACAGGTAGTCTTGTTCTGGTTTCTTTTACTCTATATCTCCCTTCTCTGAATCCTTTTTATCTTAATTCCAATGAACAAAGATGCTAATGCAGTCCATCTTATTCACCTTCTTTTTGAATTTTTTTTTTTTAATTTTTTTTCTTTTTCTTTTCTTGACAAAGTGTAGGCAAATAGTGGGGTCATCGGTAATGTACCTATCCCTCGCTTCCAACAATGTGTGATCATTCTATTAGAGTAGAATAATGAGGTCATCGGTAATGTACCTACCCCTCTAAACCGCAAGAAATCATCTCAATCTTTTATTTTATTTTATTATGACGCCAAAGGGAGGAGAGAAGGAAACCAAAATCACTCAGCCTTTTACCTTTCAGACCTGAAGGAGGAATCCGATCCAGTGTATACCAAGCCCCAAGACAAGCAGCTAAGTCAAATTAGGTTGGAGGTCAGCTTCGGTTCCTTCAAACAATCTCAGCAAGTGTGAACATAGTTGACAGGTTGATCCACTTTAGTATCTTTAGTACTATCTGCAATCAGTAAGTCTAGAATGGTGCTAAAGAGTGGTTAGATAACAAGCATGAATCTAATAAGTTCATTATCCCCTTATTGACTCAATAAAAACAGATTTTGAAAACATTTTATAAAACTCAATAGATAAGCAAATATCAGTAAACATCCCCCCAGACTTAAATTACACTGTCCCCAGTGTATATCTAGTCGGAGTTATGGTTAGAACATTGTTGGGGTCAAAATCGGTCACGACGGAATCAATGTATGAAAGTCCGTAAAAATCAGCATAAACGTTTTTACGAAATGTAATCTTCGTAAAGATATCTTTACGAAGAGCCTTGCAGTAAAAATCTCGTCCAAATCTCAATCGAACCACTAAATACCGATTGTCCGAAGGCAACAGACACGTATCCAAATCGGCCGCGGACAAGCTCGACTATGGAAATCAGACTGCGGACAAGCCAAGCTCGATCAATACGCGGCGACCAAGCATGCACACAGCTCGGTCGATACATAGAGACCGAGCTCGAGCCAAGCTCGGTCGCTACGTAGCGACCGAGCCTGAGCCAAGCTCGGTCGCTACATAGCGACCGAGCGTCCGTCTCGCTCGGTTGCTACGTAGCGACCGGGCTCGAGCCAAAGTTCGGTCGCTGCATAGCGACCGAGCTCTTCCGAACATAGGTATGACACCAGTCCATGCATTCTTGTCAAACCTTCAAATGCTATCTCCCGAAGACCGTAGCGAGCTCAGTCTACGTTTTCTGCTATTCTAAATCATCGATCAAACTTCGCGGATTAGAAACCGCAGAAAGTTCTTTCTTTGTCGAAAAAAATCGTAGTAAACACTTCGAGTCGGAAGACGGCCCAAAGGGACCTAAAACACGACTCGAGGCCCATCCTGCGATTTCTTAACCAAAAGCCCGTAAACCACAGCCCGGTTTACGCTTGGTCCAAAAGGAAGGATAGATGTCAAGTTTCCGCGGATAAATACGGAAGTTTTGAAGATAATTGTGAAAATCGGGAAAAATGGAATATCTCCATTTTTATGCTATGACGGCTTAAGGGCAGAAGAGTAAAAGCGTAAACCGACCTTAGAGCTAGTATATAAGGAGTCCTAGGCGAGGAGCATGGGGGAAAGCTTTTTAGATTCGGAATTCTCTGCACTTAGAAACTTTAGGTTTTATTCTCGACAAGTTCGGTTTCTATGTCTGGCAATCAATTACTAGACGAACTCGCCCAGGCAGTTCGATCTCTTGTCCAGCTCTATCAATTGAACTACGTTCGGCTTGATCCTCGAAAGGGGTACGTAGGCAGCCTTTAACAAGGTTCAGTCCGAAATCAATCAAAAACCTTTTTTGTATCTATTTCGTCTTTTGTTATCGAGCTGCGACTCAACTAGGTTTAAGCTATTAGGCCGCTAGAACTAAGTAACTCGCTGACAGCCTTTGCGGTCAAAGCTTTTATGATCTCTTGTAGTGATCGCAACGCTCTTACGCGGACTCGAAATAAGATCCACTGTTTTCTCTAAACTCGTTTGTTATCTTTTCATGATTTCCGCATATATTCGGTCACTTGTCGTTGGCTCTCGCAGAGATCCGGGACCTCTGGGAAATTAGGGTTTTCCTAGTTTCCTTATTTAAACGGAAATCGACAGTGCGAATTTCGGTTCCCACAGTTTGGCGCTAGAAGAAGGGGGGTTACGGATTACTCTAACTCATAGCCGCAAAACGCTTGATCAAAACAATGTCTGGAGATACGAAAAACAAAATCGCAGTTCGCAACAACGCTGGTAGGACAACCCCAGCCGCCACTGCGCCTATGGCCAACGCTTACGCAAACGCCATAGTGCCTAAAAGAAAATCGAAAAAACCTAGCCGCGACCTTCCGCCACAGGAAGAGCACTAAACCAAGCTCGCGATTTCTCTTTCTAAACGTAAAGGGAAACGATAAATCTTATCAAACCCCGTAAGTTTGGCTCATTACCGAACAAAAGAAATCTCGATGCGTAAGGGTTTTACCAAAACACGTTTTCCGTTGACATTTCGGAAGGATAAAACTTGTTCTCCCCAAAACCGCTGAAAAACCCCTAGGTTAATCGCGGAAAAAGGAAACACAACAAAACGATTACCTAGCTCGGTCGCTACGTAGCGACTGAGCACGCACACGTTGCTCGGTCGCTACGTAGCAACCGAGCACGCACACGCTGCTCGATGGCTACGTAGCGACCAAGCACGCACACTGCTCGGTCACTACGTAGCGACCGAGCACGCACACTGCACGGTCGCTACGTAGCGACCGAGCACGCACACTGCTCGGTCGCTACATAGCGACCGAGCACGCACACTGCTCGGTCGCTACATAGCGACCGAGCACGCACCGCTCGGTCGCTACGTAGCGACCGAGCACCCACTGCTTGTTCGCTACGCAGCGACCGAGCACGCACATCGCTCGGTCGCTACGTAGCGACCGAGCAGGCACACTGCTCGGTCGCTACGTAGCGACCGAGCTCAAGCCAACTCTCCACTCGCTACGTAGCGACTGGTAAGGCCTCAGAAAGGTCCTCCTTTGGGTTCTCTTGTGAATCCTCATCGCCACGCTTTTCGTTTAGTCTCAATCGGAGTTTCCGTTGAGATTTTACGACGAAAACAAGTAGGACTCTTCTTGGCTTGCTTACACTCGCTACGTAGCGACCTGTCAGACCGTCAGTCGCTACGTAGCGACCTGTAAGGCCTCCTAGAGGTTCTCCTTTGGGTCATCGAAACGCTTTTCGTTTCGTCTCAATCGGAGTTTCCGTTGAGATTTTACGACGAAAACAAGTGGGACTCGTCTCGGCTCCCTTTCACTCGCTATAGCGACCGAGATGACATCCTCACTCGCTATAGCGACCTGTCAGGCCTCAAAGGGTTCCTGTTATGCGTTCTTCTTTGAATCCTCATCGAAACGCTTTTCGTTTCGTCTCAATCGGAGTTTCCGTTGAGATTTTACGACGAAAACAAGTGGGACTCGTCTCGGCTTCCTTCCACTCGCTATAGCGACCGAGATGACATCTTCACTCGCTATAGCAACCTGTCAGGCCTCAAAGGGGTCCTCCTTTGCGTTCTCCTTTGAATTATCATCGAAACGCTTTTCGTTTCGTCTCAATCGGAGTTTCCGTTGAGATTTTACGACAAAAACAAGTAAAACTCATCTTAAACTCCTTGGCTTGTTTCTGCTCACCCTACCTCCATCTTTGCGTTCACTTTCGAATCTCGATCGAAACGTCTCTTGTTTCGCCTCGATTGAAGTTACCATTGAGACTTTATGATATAAAAAAAAAACCGCAAAGACCTATTTTCTCGCATGAATTCAGATTAATCGTATAAAACGGCAACGGTTAACTTAACACCTTAGCCGCCTTAATTATACGATTACGTTGAACCTTTTTACAAAAATGGACGTCTTATCTAAGGAGAAGATAACAGTCAAGTTCGGAAGATAAATGTCAAGTTTCAAAGGATAAACACCAATATCGGAAATGGCGAACATACACGAGAATAGGAAACGGAAATGAGCACGCAAAACTGAGAAGGGACAAAACTGCATCTTCGAGAGAACTAAAGTATTTCCAACTTGAAATTTTTGAAATCAGACTTGGAATTTTCGTAGGAAATTACTTTGAGGCTGCCATAGAACTTTAGGGAACGTAAAGCCTAGGCGGATAGTCTAGCGAACTAAGTTTTAAGCGATTTTTCCTGTCTCGATATATTGTTCCATAATTGTTCATCCAGATCTTGCAAACCGATCTAAACTCTTCGAAAGTCGAGAAACGATCACCACGCATATCAAGCTCGCTTCCTAAAGAGAGAAAAAGTTAGAGACATGAACATCGTCTTAAAACCGATTCGTTTCTGGCAATTTTCTCGGAACCGACATATCCCAAGTCGTCAACGTGGAAACAACCAAATCACAGTCCAAGCGTCGTCTATAAATCTTCCCGAATTATCGATCATTCCAAACATCAGAAGAGGAAACGTACACAACCCTTCAAAGTATCGGTTCAACCGTTTTCTTTCGTAAAAAAAAGGGGGATTAGGTACGTATACTATACTCGTATACTCCCAAACTTTAAAAAACTTCTGCAAATCGTCAAGAATAGGCAAACGACAATCTTCGTATTCGTCTAAACGCTAGGAACATATCCAGACGATCATGAACATAATCTCAAAAACTATACATCATTTCTTGTCGCAATCATGCGTACAAAAAACTTGTACCAATATCAAACTGAAACTCGACGATTAGCCAAAGTATTGAAGCCTTTTCCGGCTTCAGAAAGCCAGTTTCGTTTTAAAAATTTCTACGAGAAATCTTCAATCACCAAAGCATTTCTTTCAGTTTCCGTTGTACCAAGTAAGTCACGGAAAAGCATCGAAAACATTTGCGACGAAGAAAACTCGAGAATATATGTAGCATCGTGCACATTAAAAGGAGCACTTTCCTCCCGATGGTTAGCTAGATCCACTTCTGGTTGACCAATTCGTTCAAGAAACGAATGTGTCATGAGAATCCTCTCGAAAAACCTATGAAAAACGTTCCGCGACTAGATCGTATTGAAATAAACTTCAGTAATACTCCATGGGTAACTCCAAGCAACTTTTACCTAAGATCAAAATCACAGCGGGAACGTTTCTCGTAGAACCCGCAGAAACAATGCTACTTTGACATATGTATACATATCACTGATTTACGACCTTCGTAAAATCGGTTATATGATATGATAAATTATCGTATAGCCCACAGTCGGAAATCATATGATAAATTCTTCGTAACGAAACTAAGTCCTAACAACCAAACGGTTAACGAAAAATCTAAACTTTTCGAAAATTGACCAAGTTCAATACGCTCCACAATTCACTTTAAGCCCGCAACGTTTTAACCATAATACGCGGCATGTAAGGAAAAATTCGTAACAAAGCATCTAGAGCTATACGAAACATCCTAAAAAATGCACGAAATACATCTCGGAAGGCCAACACTTCACAAAGCACTATGAAGGAAAACGCTTGTTCCCATGGACAAATTTACACGACACCTCAGTCATAATTCCTCGATCGCAAATAAAACTATTAGCATCCAAACATGAACAACAATTTTGGCTGCGAACATTCGTAGTCAAACTAGAATGTTTTTCAAACGCATGGCTAAGACTAAACCCTTGCAACATCGCGAAATATCTTCAAGCCCGCGAACATTTCAAGCACGAAACGTGGCATACGAGAGAATAACAAATCTTCAGCATCGCGAGACGTCGCAGACGCCTGAAGATTAGTTCTTCGACGAAATTTCCTTCCTCGATAAAAACACCTTCATGGAAGACCAACCAGTCATACGCACTAACATCTTCTCAAAAAAAATTCTTCGCGAAGACTCGAAATGTTATTTTTTACCATTAAGTTTGTTGCTGATCACAACAAACTCTCAACGTCCTAAACAGACATAGCCATCTCACGAAGATGACTCTCTTACATCCGACACAAAGATAATAGCGCTATAAAAGAAATCCGAAATTTTGGTCCAGCACTTCCGGTCTCCGGAGAGATGCTCGATTCGTATCAAACAAGTCGTATAAGCCGAGAACCTATCGCGGACTTTAAATCGATACGAATCAGGAAGAAATCGCAACAGGAAAAACGATAGCCGGCCAGTCACCGCACAATCCTTAAACCGAAAGTAAACCTAGGTCTTGCCCTAAACCCAGCGCACTGGTCTATAACATCTCTAGGCATAGTATCAAACACCCTGATACGAGATCCCAAAATTTGTCTCTTTGCCAATATTCGAACGTCTTCAGAAAATCCCGCAAGTTTACACACTGCGGAAAACTCTCGAAACAGATTATGGATATGGCAATTCACACAGAGTTAGATTACGAGACGACAACTCGTAGTCTTCCCTCTACACCCATACAAAATGCCATCGGCAGCAACACGCCTTATAACTGCTACATAAAAACTAGACCATAAAGGTCCTACTGGAAAACTAGTCATAAGAACCTTAACTCCAAGACGAACTACGAAAGGCTTGATCCCTTCAACAAGGGTACGTAGGCAGCCGTCATAAGGGGCAGCCCCAATCTTATTACGTTTTCTACTTTTAAGAGAGCGAGAAGATCACTTACCACAGACCTTTTCAACCATTAATTCCGCCTAACTCACCTAACTTGCCTAACTTGCCAAGCCACTCGCTAGAACCTCACGCTAGAAACTCCTGGTTCTAACGAGCTGGGGGGCTAACTGTTGGGGTCAAAATCGGTCACGACGGAATCAATGTCTGAAAGTCCGTAAAAATCAGCATAAACGTTTTTAAGAAAAGTAATCTTCGTAAAGATATCTTTACGAAGAGCCTTGCAGTAAAAATCTCGTCCAAATCTCAATCGAACCACTAAATACCGATTGTACGAAGGCAACAGACATGTATCCAATTCGGCCGCGGACAAGCTCGAGTATGGAAATCAGACCGCGGACAAGCCAAGCTCGATCGATACGCGGCGACCAAGCATGCACACAGCTCGGTCGCTACATAGCGACCGAGCTCGAGCCAAGCTCGGCGTCCGTCTCTAGCGACCAAGCCTGAGCCAAGCTCGGTCGCTACGTAGCGACCGAGCGTCCGTCTCGCTCGGTCGCTACGTAGCGACCAGGCTCGAGCCAAAGTTCGGTCGCTGCGTAGCGACCGAGCTCTTCCAAACATCGGTATGACACCAGTCCATGCATTCTCGTCAAACCTTCAAATGCTATCTCCCGAAGACCGTAGCGAGCTCAGTCTATGTTTTCCGCTATTCTAAATCATCGATCAAACATCGCGGATTAGAAACCGCGGAAAGTTCTTTCTTTGTCGAAAGAAATCGTAGTAAACTCTTCGAGTCGGAAGACGGCCCAAAGGGACCTAAAACACGACTCGAGGCCCATCCTGCGATTTCTTAACCAAAAGCCCGTAAACCACAGCCCGGTTTACGCTTGGTCCACAAGGAAGGATAAATGTCAAGTTTCCGCGGATAAATACGGAAGTTTTGAAGATAATTGTGAAAATCGGGAAAAATGGAATATCTCCATTTTTACGCTATGACAGCTTAAGGGCAGAAGAGTAAAAGCGTAAACCGACCTTGGAGCTAGTATATAAGGAGTCCTAGGCGAGGAGCATGGGGGACAGCTTTTTAGATTCAGAATTCTCTGCACTTAGAAACTTTAGGCTTTATTCTCGACAAGTTCGGTTTCTATGTATGGCAATCAATTACTAGACGAACTCGCCCAGGCAGTTCGATCTCTTGTCCAGCTCTATCAATTGAACTACGTTCGGCTTGATCCTCAAAAGGGGTACGTAGGCAGCCTTTAACAAGGTTCAGTCCGAAATCAATCAAAAACCTTTTCTGTATCTATTTTGTCTTTTGTTATCGAGCTGCGACTCAAGTAGGTTTAAGCTATTAGGCTGCTAGAACTAAGTAACTCGCTGACAGCCTTTGCGGCCAAAGATTTTATGATCTCTTGTAATGATCGCAACGCTCTTACGCGGACTCGAAATAAGATCCACTGTTTTCTCTAAACTCGTTTGTTATCTTTTCATGATTTCCGCATATATTCGGTCACTTGTCGTTGGCTCTCGCAGAGATCCGGGACCTCTGGGAAATTAGGGTTTTCCTAGTTTCCTTATTTAAACGGAAATCGACATTGCGAATTTCGTTTCCCACAAACATAAATAATAAGTAGACAATTTAACAAGTAAGAACGATAACCTGCGACATCAGTGTCGATCGACACAATGAATAGACAATCGATTGATGCTGATGAAGTGCTGTCGATTGATAGTGACATGGTCTCATCGGTCGATGGCTAGAGCAATCATTCGACACAATGAAGATACAATCGATTGTCGGATATGAAGCGCTGTCGATCGATATCGAGCTTGTGTCATCGGTCGATGTGCTGAGCAATCGTCTACTCGGATCTGTTTTTTAGTAGAACCTCCCCCAGACTTAAACAACACTATCACTAGCGCTATCCAGTCTAAGATTGGTGGGAAAATAAATCATAAGGACAATAATTAACAAGGAAAAACGGTATATCTGCTTGGATGTGAGTGTCGAGCAACACAGTTAAGTGGCGATTTATACTCTTGCTGCTCTGTCGATCGATGCTACGTAGCCATCATCGATTCTCCTGCAATCTCGTCTTTCTCGGATCTTGTCCTTTTACTAACATAAACAAAACATTTAATACAATTAATAAATAAATAACAAAACCAATAATCAATAAAAAAAATAATAATATATATTTTTTTTCGATGAACAGTGCTTTGCTACAGTGTCGCTCGATGTTGCTGCTACAGTGTCTCTGCTACAGTACCGTCGTTACTGTTCATCTTTTTTTTTACCTGAAATCTTTAGAAAACAAAAAATCAGTAATAAATTAAAGATAAACCATATTTAAAATTACCTAACAGTGGGTTGCCTCCCACTCAGCGCTTGTTTTTAGTCATTAGCTTGACTTCTGGAGATCTGATTAAGTCCGCATAAGAATGAGAACTTGCTCCAAACCAAGTCTCAATGTTTACTCTTTGAAGCTTTATCATTCTTGTGTGAAAGCCTCCTCCATAGACTTTTCTCCTTTGTTTTTCATCTCAGCAATAAGGAGTGCTTTAAGTTTTCAATATGGATGTCAGAAGCATTTGTTGCGCACTCTTGATTTTCTGATACTATCTGAGAAGTAAGAAGTCAATGGTAACTGAGAATCTCCTTTGGTTCGTTTCCGCTTCTTCCAATTTCTCCCCTTTTTCCCCACAGACTTGTGTAATCTCACGCTGGACTTCCTGGCATCATCTGAGAAGTGAGGAATCAATGATAACTGAGAACCTTCATTGATTCTTTTTTTCTTCTTCCAATTCCTCCACTTCTTTCCCCCAGACTTGTCTGAATGCGTGGTGGTATCTCCATAAAAAATATTTCCACACAATTCATACTTATTCTGCTCTGATTCGCGTCTGGTGTCGATCGATGGTATCTGATCGGTATCGATCGATGATGAAGTGTTAGTGTCGATCAATTCCGATTTGCTGATGTCGCTCGATGGTGCTCCTGCTGGGCCTTCATCTACTTCATCTCTAAATCGCAGCCCTCTCTAATAAGCTTCTACATGATGTTGATCATTCAATACCTCAATGTAAGAACTCAGATACACATCTTTATCTGGTGGGATAGGAGATTCAACTTCAAACACTGCACATGGAACCATAATCTTCACAGAATCATGTATCCTCTTCACTCTTTTGCAAATCCCAACAGCTTCTTCTGCGCATATAGGTGGTCTTAGATGTTCGGGAACATCAATGTGTGATGTCTTAGACATGTGCATTATCTCCTCAATCGTTCTTGGTTCAATTGGGTATCCAGATAGTTCATCCAAACATGAGTGTCGATCGATCTCATCAGGTTTATGTCGGTCGATGTCGTCACTTTAAGGAATTTTCCAGACCTTTTCCCGAAGCGGGCTGATCATCAAGCTTATGCCGAAGCCATTCTTCCAACTCCAGAAAGTCTTTCAGAGTGACTTTGTCGACATCTGAGGTAAGATCACAACTTGATTCATCGATGATCTCTTGTGTCGAGTTTGCAATGTTCCGAGGACAACTCGATCTTTCAGGGATTTCAAGTGGAATCGATCGATGACAAAAGTCTGTGTCGATCATTTCTGAGGTACTGGGGTCGATCGACGATGAGGTGGGGGTGACGATCGATGTTATGGTAAGGGTGTCGATCGATGATGAGCTCGTGTCACTAATATCAGCTACTTCTACTATGCTCAGCTTTCCAGACTCATGTTGCTCATCATCCTCCATCATATATTCCAGCATAGACCTTGTCTCAATCTCTAGATTTGCTGCAGCATCATAGAGAAATTTGTTGAGGAAGGCGTATCTGATGTCATTCCAGGTAGTGAGAGATCCTAGTGGCAACTTCCTGAACCAATATGCTGCTTCTCCAGCAAGAGAGTATGAGAATAATTTGCATAAATAGTAGTCTTCAGAGACTCCATTGCATTTGATGGTCGATGCCAGATCTACAAATGTCTCCAGGTGGCTAGTGGGATCTTCATGAGGAAAACCATGGAAAGAATGCTGACCCACAAGAGAGATATATGCAGGGTGCAACTCAAGGACAGTGTTCTGAAGTGCCGAACGACGCAAAGCAGACCTTTTAGCATAAGCATCCTCAGGATTGTTATAGTCTCTAATTGCCTTCGGTCATTCAGTCCTAACATACACAGTGGTAGCATCAGGGATTGTAGAAGGTATCGATCGATGACAAATATATGTATCGATCGTTTCTGAAGTGCGGATATCGATCGATTCTGAATTACTACTGTCAATCGATGCTGAAGTCGGATCTTTTGTATCAGCTTCTTCTACTTTGCTCTGCTCTCCTGATACATGATATTCATCATCCTCAACTGTATCATGGTTGACTAGCTTTTCTCTGTTCAGTTCGTCCTTCTGCTTACTCTCATCTGCATGGTGAACCTGAATGTTTGGCTGCTTGACATGAGTTGTTGGTGTTCCAATATCTCCATTCTCCTCACTGTAGACGAAGTCAAGAATCTGACTCATACTAATCATTATTCCTTTCTCCCGATCTTTAATCATCTCGTCAAGCCTTTTACTTCGAGTTGCTACAGCCTCGCTGAAAAATTTGCCTATGAAGGCTTCTTTGATGTCTTCCCAGCAGGTTAGAGATCTTGGTTGCAGCTTACTGAACCAGCTAAAAGCATCTCTAGATAAACAATAGGGGAAGATCTTGCAGATAATGTGGTCTGCAGAAATTTCATCGTGCTTGTTTGCTGAGGCTAACTCCTCAAGTCTCTTGATAAGATCTTTGGGATCCTCATGAGGAAGACCGTAAAATGGATCCTCACTTCCTCAATCATACCATTGATTTGTCAGATTAAAGGTATTCGTCTCAGGCACAGCAATTACATCAGAGATTACACTACCCTCTGCATTAATCAATTGTCTTGTGGGGCTGCAAGGGCGACCTTCTTCGTCTCGCCAAATACCTTTCTTGTCGATCTTATGTATGAGCGCTTCGACCTTCTGTGTCTCTCCGTAAGTGGTCTTCGTCATTGGAGTAACAGTGCCGCGATGAACAGTGTCGATCGACGGGATATGAATAGTGTCGACCGATATGGGATGAACAGTATCGATCGACGGGACATGAATAGTATCGACTGACACGGGATGAACATTGTCGATCGACGGGACATAAATAGTGTCGTGATGAATAGTATCGCGATGAATAGTACTAGGATGAATATTATTATGATGAACAGTATCTGGATGAACAGTACATCGATGAATCGTATTGTGGTGAACAGTACCCGGATGAACAGTACATGATGAACAGTCCCAGATGAATAGTACCGCGATGAATAGTGTTTTCCGACACATGATGAATAGTGTCGTTCGACGCTTGGCTCACGCTATTGATCGATGCTGCTTGGAGGGTGTCGATCGATACATCCCTTGTAGACTTACGGATCGTGCATAAACCAGCAGACTCCTTCCTTGAAGGACCTAGAAATCCTCTCTTCATTGTTTTCTGGTACTAAGAGTTATGTACCTGAAATAGAAGAAATTTTTTTTTTGAGTTTTTCGAACAGTAACAAAACCTAGACTAAATCTAACTAAACAAGATCTAATGGCGATCAAAGCTCTCCGGCAACAGCGCCAAATTTGATATAACTCAAATTACCCTAAAGAGTGTTACTCTCATCAAAAGAGGTCGAGTTATAATACTTAGGGATCGAATCCACAAGGAGCTAGGAAACCGATTAGATCTAAATAATTTATAATAAACTAGGCTAATAGATTATAAAGCAGTAAAATAGCAATTAAATAAACAAAGCAGTAAACAAGTTGAACAAGTCAATTGCATCGATCGACGTGGCTTTCTCTTCTCGGCAGCTTCCTCTCGCAAGGCAGATTGACCACTCTTCAGTAAAAGGGGCATAACTTCTGCTACAGAATGCTTATTGACCTTAGACCGGTGGCATTGGAAAGCTAACTCAAATCTCTATCTTGTGTCAAAATATGGGCTCAATCTAACGGTCGGAAGGTTTCCATCCATAGCTAAAACTCTGACGCGTCTGTGCAACTCTGCACCTCCAAAGGCTCCAAAAGACTCGAAAATCACCATATTTCTCCTAAACGTCCCTGAAGCTGTAAATACTTTAAATAGACTCCAAAACATAATAATTGTATCTTAAAACACTTCAAAACACTTATAGACCATGATTAAAAATGGGTAAAATATATGGTCTATCAATTCACCACATGGTCAACAACTTTGGGATCCAGACGGAAGCTTTCTAGATTGTTTTTGAGAAAGTAAGTTGAATATGAATCACTGACACATTCACTGAAACCTTAAACATGGGAAAGTCAATCCATAGACACTCACCCGTCACTGTGTTATTGGAAATATAAGAAGAAATATGAATTACCAAGCTAATGCAGCCTTTGCGTATCCTAACATATAATTTCAAAATAGCATAACAAAGCATATCTTTCAATCTATCTAAATAAACCCATCCATAATCCTCACGTTGACATCACCAGTCATTTATTACAGGTGTTTTCCAGTACAAAAAGTTAGCATACCTGATAATCAGAAAGACTCGTTCATCAAGCCGCACATTTTCAGACACATTACCACTGCAGAAAAAGACACGGTTCGGTGGATGTGAACAATTACAGAGACGGCATCAGGCTTCTAGACCGCTGATTCAATTTCTTCACCGTATTTTACTAAGGCCCATACGGATCTCGATGTAAAACCTATAATCTGAACAACATGGGTTAAATGGAAATTCGAAATAGGATGTTATCGAACAGAGATACTGATCCACTCACAGTGAGTTTGTTGTCCAGCAAGTTGTCGAACGCTGAGTTTTTCTCGAGATTCATTGTCAACTAATCGATTCTAGATTGCTTCTATGCAACTTTCCACTCGAGCTTCTTTTTTTGGTGATTTCGCAAGTCCTATTCAAGCTCTTATGCTCCTTAACATCAGCGAGTATATTCGCTACTTGCAGAGACCGATTCATCTCCTTCCTCAGAGAATTCCACTTCAGCTCCGTTAACTCCCTAAGCTCCTCCAACTGTACCGTGTATAATCTTGTAGGATGCCGGCTATCTGAAGATTTGCGTACGCAGCTTCCTGGTTGACCTCTCCATTTTGGTAGCCATTTCCTGATGCGCCTATATATTTTCTGTTGAATTTGTGAGGGGAAGATAATTGAGTAGGGAATTATATAAGTTGAAAATCATAGGGGACCGCAACGGTTGTATGCTTTACGATTATTGTAGTAAATAAGATCTTTGATGACATAGAGTGATGGGAGTCGGAGAAGATGAGAACCGTCTATGAAGCACGAACCAAGAAGCTGAAGCGATGAATCAGATGTGACGCGTACTGAGATGATTAGGGTTGTCCCTGATAGACCATGGATTTTACCCACTTTTAGCCATGGTTTATAAGTCTTTTGATATATATTTACTACGATATAAAGTCTATTAAAAGTATTTACAGGTTCAGAGACGATTTGGACGAATGTGGTGATTTTAGTGTCTTTTGGAGCCTTTTGAGTGCAGAGCTGCACAGATGCATCAGATGTTTAGCTATGGATGGAGATATTCACACCGTTATATTGAACCCATCTTTTGACACAAGATATAGCTTTGAGTTAGCTTTCCAATGCCACCGGTTTGAGGTCAACCAGCATTCTATAGCAGAAGTTATGCATGTTTTACTGAAGAGTGTTCAGTCTGCCTCGTTAGTGGAAGCTGTCGAGGAGATGAAGGACCGTCGATCGATGACACAACCTTAGCGTCGATCGACGGTGATTCCAGAATAAGGGTCGAGCATATTAGCCGTTTGGGTTCGGATATCCGATCTCTCCTAATTCAATACCCGTTCGGGTATTTTTCTACTTCGGTTCGGATTTCGGTTCGGATTTTTCAGATCAGGTTCGGATACGGATTCGAGTATCGGGTAAAAAGCCCACACCTATCAAAAATTATGAATATATAACTAAAACATCTAAACAGTTATGTTTATGACATTGTTAAATGTTAAAAACATGAACGTAACGAAATGATTATGTTTTGCATTATGCAACAAAACCAATCGTTTGTTGCATAAGCTAGTTTTGCATTATGCAACAAAACCAAAGAAATGACTAAAATTAGGATGAAGATATTGAACAAGTCAATCGTTTGTTTTGTAAATAAAAATAGAATAGGGAGAATTTGCGAGATATCTAAGTTTGGTAGTTTAATTAAGTGCAGGTCAATGATTTTGACATAATTAGGGAAGTAACAAATGTGTTTCCTTTCATCCGGTTATAACCCTCTGTCTTACAAGCAGCAGGTGAAGGGAAAAAATTAAGTCCACGTCGTCCATGTGAAATATGTGTATTTATCGGTGACAAATGATAAAGAGTGATGTTGACACCAACTTATGTGGCCCACAATTTATGTGACATTTGCATAACTTACGAAAGAAAAATGAACCACGTCACTTTAATTTTTTACCACATTAATAAACAGAAATAAAAGAAGATTAATGCATGAAGAATTTAATGCTTACCAGATTGCGTGTATACTATTCTATCTTGGTTACGCATGTACTATTATATCTCACTCAAACCTCTATTGAAAACTATACAAGACACACCACTGATAAATAAAGAAAGGATAATTAGTTATTTGAGTTTAAGATTTATATAGTATGGTTTACTATACTCAAATCTTTACTTAGTAAATCTAAACCCTAGGCAGGAATCTATAAACCCAAATACAATCTATAAATTGTTTTCCAATATTAAACACTTGAAAACACATTTACTTGAAATAAATAGATTAAGCTAAACCCTAATCAAGAAAATATAAACCCAAATAAAATATATATAATATGGTTTACTATACCCAAGCTTTTACTTAGTAAATCTAAACCCTAAACTCTAATCACTAAACCCTAATTCAAATATAAACCCTAAACCCAAATATAAACGCAAAATCCAAATAGAATGGAACAAAATAAATAACATAGTACATATTGGTGAAACTATAAAATATCTATGATTGCATGAAAGAAGTTAATGCTCACCCCAACCATACCCCCTCACCTTCTAAATACTAAACCTTACATTCTAGTCACTAAACCCTAATCCAAATATACCCTAAACCTAAATAAATAGATTAAGCTAAACCCTAATCAAGGAAGTATAAACCCAAATAGAATGTATATAATATGGTTTACTATACACAAACCTTTACTTAGTAAATCTAAACTCTAGGGTGGAACCTATAAACCCAAATACAATCTATACATTGTTTTTCAATATTTAACACTTGAAATCACATTTACTTGGTTAGTATATTGCATATCTTATATTCCATATAGTCTAAGTAGTATAGTACGAATGTTCCAAATAATCAAAATTTTCCAACACTCGAAAAATGAATTTCATATTACAATCAATCACACAAATTGACAAAGAAGAGACCTATCAAAATTAAAAACATGACATATTATTACTTTTTTAAGGAGTAGTATAGAAATATGTCTCAAATAGTATGGTAACCGTACATAAGTAGCTGTACTTAAAAATATATACTATACTATTCATTTCACCAAATATAGTATAGACGACGAATTCATCTTCTTCAATTCTTCTTTTTTTAGACAGGCTGATACACATTCATTTCGTTCACCACCATATAGAGATCATCTTCATCTCTTCTCTTTTTCCCGACACGATGATGCTTTAACTGATTCGCCGTCGTTGTTCTTCACCTCTAGATCTGTAAAACAAAATCAGAAACGAAAACAGAGTATGTAAACAAAATCATGATTGTGAGAATCAATTGATTTAAGGAAAAAAAAGAGAAAAAAAAAAGAAATTTTTTTTGTGTGTGCTTACCGTCTATGCTTTCATCGCTGTCTGTTCTTGTCTGTTCTTCACCACTAGATCTTTAAAACAAAAAAACAGAAAAGAAAACAGAGTATGAAAACAAAAGTATGATTGTGAGAATCAATTGATTTTTAAAAAAAGAAAAAAAATGAAAGAGTTGTTGTGTGTGCTCACCGTCTATGACTTCATTGTTGTCTCTTCTTTAGAACAATTGATTGTTCTTTTGGTGAAGTATTGAAAGAGAAGAATTATGTGACAGTAGAAAATGTATGATTTTTTTGATAATCTGAAGAAGAAAGAGAAACACTGGAAAGAGGTGGTGGAGTAGAGACGTGGAGGTGGTTGTGATGGATTAGAAGATGTGGCTAAAAGTTTTTTATATTTTTTTTAATTATTTTTGTTAGTAGGTTTCACCGGTTGATTGCAAGGGTAATATGGCAATAATCTATAATGTGTACAGTGTATATTGAAAAAACAGGGTTTTTAGTTAGTGGATGAATTATAATTTGTTTGATTGATGTTGGATGCAATTCTCCAAAATAGAATTAGCATCCTTCCCTTTTTTTTTTGTCGACCTTCCCTTCTTTATATGAATCAATTCCAACTTTTCTAATTTCCGGGTATTGTAGTTAAGAACCATTAATTCAAGTTTCCAATTTCTTATTTAAAGCACATAAAACAAAACGAAGAAAACAGATTACTTTCTACAAATTCAATAAATTTATTCTGGTTTTAGCTGTGAATTTGGTCAGATACTATAATGAAGATTATTCAGTTTATTCTCATTGCCTTCTTTCTACTCTTGACATCATTTCCGGCTCAGATTAAAGCCGGTAGACGCGGTAGACGCCCTAGGCCAAATAACACAATGCCAGCAGAATGCAAACACATTTACGATTGCGTCGCTCCCTTGATAAATGTGGCCAACCGGAACGGATCATACTGTTGTAATGCGTTCAAAGAGAGAAAATCGATTCAATGTATGCGTACACTATTTGCGTCCAACGATCGTTTCATAAGGTTTGGGACTGTTGCTATTTGTAAGGCGATATGTCCAGAATTAAGCAATTGTAGCTATCGTCCAAAGACATATAGAGTCATACGCAGTGGCGGATCTAGAAAATAAATTAACATGGGGCACTATATATATTATATTTTACAAAATATTTAATTTAATTTAATTAATAAATTATATAATAATAATTTTTTTTGTGTAATGATTTGTTATATAATAAATTTAAAATAAATAACATTAACCATTAATTATTGCGTCTTATTTAATGCATTATTTAAATTAAATATTATTAACATAAGATAAGCATTTTATAATATTAAGTATTTATTTTGAGTAATGTTAAAAGAAAATTATATATTACACATATAGTTTCATTACAAACGCTTATTAAATATAGCTGTTAGTTTAATCTAAGTATTATAATTAATAAATACTAAATAAATAAATAAAAATAAAGCGCACAATGTTTTTCTTAGAAAAACTATATACTAAAAGAAAAGGAAAATACTCATAAAACAATTTGCAACACAATTAAAAAAGAATATATATTTATGAAAAGGGATTAAAATAAAAAATGTATAGAATAAAATTATTGTGTTAGTATTAGTTTTGTCTCTGGCCTTGCCCTTGAAATTTGAATTAAACTAAAATACTACGTTATTTATCAATTATTTATCTTTAGCCTAATTACCAAAAGAAAACAGAAATTAATATGCCAGGGGTCGAACACGTGAAGCGTGGAGAAATGCTGTGAGTCTCATAACCAAAAGAGCTGATTACATCAATTAGTTCAGTAAGTGCAAAAGTGATATATTGTTTAGTGTGTGGCACGTACCACACCCCACTCTACCATGGATCCGCCCCTGTCATAATTCCATTTCTCATGTATGAGTTTTCAGATATTTTGAAAATATTTAAATTTCCAATTTTTTAATTACAAATGTTTTGTTTAAGAGAAATTACCTAGGATATACCTAAAATTTTTTTGTCACAAATATAGCTATTAAGGATCAAAATAATGAAAATATTTTATTAAGAGGTATGTTTTTGGGTTTATGGTTTAGAATTTAGGGTTTAGGGTTTAAGATTTATGATGTAGGGTTTAGGGTTTAGAGTTAAGGGGTGGGGTTTTAGGGATATAATTTCAAAAACTTAAAAAATATTAAATATTTCAAAATAAAAAAATTTATTTTGGTCATTTTATTTTTTGAAATCTATTTTTGTGACACAAAACTTAAAAAAAATCTATTTGAGAGAATTGTTTTTTTTTAATTTGAAATTTAATGACCATAAAGATAAGTGTGATACTAAAAGGTTTCTCACGTAAAATGTAAAATTTTGTTTATAATATATAAAATTTTAAGTATAAGTTTATAATAAAACTAGAGGAAGTCCGCGCTTCACGCGGGATTTGTTATTTTGACAACAAAAAACCTTAAATTTGTTTGTAATTGTATTGGAAAATTAATATTTTTAAAATAATTAATATTTTAATATTTTATAGTATACAAAATTTTCTTTTATATTATTTTTTTAGATATTTTTGTTATTTAAAAGGTATAAAAAATATTTTATTCACAATATCATATATTAAATTTTATAAATTTGAATTTCAGCTATTTTTATTAAGAATACTTGAAATATTATGTATGTGTTGAATCCATATGATAGAATACAAATTTTGTATATATAATCCAATAAAATAGCACAAAATAATGAAATGTAAAATAAAATTAGAGACGAAAATCATTTTATAGTAAAATAAAAATAAATTGTCTGTTTCTGTTTATATAAAAATTTATATAGTCATCTTAATTTATGATTTAATGAAACTATATATTTATATAAAAAATGAAAATATTATTTTATTACTTATAAAAGTATATCATATTTTGCATATATTTAACTTATCTAACTTGAAACCGTAGAAATTTATCAGTGTACCATGTTTTTCGTTTATCGATTGAAACAGTATGTGTTAGTTATTATTATTTTTCATTAATTTTCATTGATATTTTGAATATCCACATTATCGGTTGAATTTTTTGTTACCAAACATTATTGGCGAAGTCAAGAACTTGATTGACGGTACCATCGAATTTGTTTTAAAACACCTTTTAAATTGAACCGAAGTTATACTCGACTCTGAATCAAAACCAAATTGGTATGGGTTAAGCTGGTTTGATTTGGGTATTGATCTCAAAGCTATTTGTGTAAATGAGACTTTGTTAAACTAAAGGAAAAATGTATTTATTTCTTTCAAATAAAAACAAAGGGAACAAACTGATTCAACAACTTCAGAATACTTCAGAGAAACTAAATCTGAACATTCATTTCAGCATATGAATGGAGCATCCGTATTACTATCCCTGTGATACAGCCTAGGTTGTTGAGCATAACATTCATTCTCAAGAAACTCTGTCACACATAAAACCAGTTATCTGTTTGTGATATTCTTAACTTTTTGTCTCAGCAAGTATGCTATGTATTTCATTGCTGAATGCTCCATAGGCTTGCCCTTGGTTCATACTCTGAAGTTTGATCAGTCTGAAAACCAAATACCCTTTTTTTCTCTCTCACGATTTGTTTCTGAAAACAACTTTCTCACGACTTCATCCTAAGCTCCAAATGTCACCAACACCGTTACTCCTATTATAAACAAAACTGCAAAGAGCTAAATAACTCGAGCGATGCAATTAAACATGTGACCAGTACGAATGATCTAATAAAAGACTCAATTCACATTGGATCAGATATGTTGAATCAAACGGTAATCGTCATTAAACAAATCACACATATATATTCTTAAGCAGACAAAAAAAAGAAAGAAAAATACAATTTATTCATGACATTACAAATCAGTAGAACACCCAGTGATCGCACATCTTCTCCAAACGCATGTAAATGATACCTTTGGGTATTCCCCGCTTCTATACCATCCTTCCTTGTGTCTTGCTTTAGCATATTGATCATGCTCTGCAGAGACAGAGATATGTTCACCACATGGACAACAACTTTGAGATCCAGACGGAAGCTTTCTAGATTGTTTTTGAGAAAGTAAGTTGAATATGAATCACTGACACATTCACTGAAGCCTTAAACATGGGAAAGTCAATCCATAGACACTCACCCGTCACTGCTTTATTAGAAATATAAGAAGAAATATGAATTACCAAGCTAACTTTGCGTATCCTAACATATAATTTCAAAATAGCATAACAAAGCATATCTTTCAATCTATCTAACTAAACCCATCCATAATCCTCACTTAGACATCACCAGTCATTTATTACAGGTGTTTTCCAGTACAAAAAGTTAGCATACCTGATAATCAGAAAGACTCGTTCATCAAGCCGCACATTTTAAGACACATTACCACTGCAGAAAAAGACACGGTTCGGTGGATGTGAACGATTACAGAGACGGCATCAGGCTTCTAGACCGCTGATTCAATTTCTTCACCGTATTTTACTAAGGCCCATACGGATCTCGATGTAAAACCTATAATCTGAACAACATGGGTTAAATGGAAATTCGAAACAGGATGTTATCGAACAGAGATACTGATCCACTCACAGTGAGTTTGTTGTCCAGCAAGTTGTCGAACGCCGAGTTTTTCTCGAGATTCATTGTCAACTAATCGATTCTAGATTGCTTCTATGCAACTTTCCACTCGAGCTTCTTTTTTTGGTGATTTCGCAAGTCCTATTCAAGCTCTTCTGCTCCTTAACATCAGCGAGTATATTCGCCACTTGCAGAGACCGATTTATCTCCTTCCTCAGAGAATTCCGCTTCAGCTCCGTTAACTTCCTAAGCTCCTCCAACTGTACCGTGTCTAATGTTGTAGGATGCCGGCTATCTGAAGATTTGCGTACGCAGCTTCCTGGTTGACCTCTCCATTTTGGTAGCCATTTCCTGATGCGCCTATATATTTTCTGTTGAATTTGTGAGGGGAAGATAATTTAGTAGGGAATTATATAAGGTGAAAATCATAGGGGAGCGCAACGGTTGTATGGTTTACGATTATTGTAGTAAATAAGATCTTTGATGACATAGAGTGATGGGAGTCGGAGAAGATGAGAACCGTCTATGAAGCACGAACCAAGAAGCTGAAGCGATGAATCAGATTTGACGCGTACTGAGATGATTAGGGTTGTCCCTGATAGACCAGGATTTTACCCACTTTTAGCCATGGTTTATAAGTGTTTTGATATATATTTACTACGATAGAAACTCTATTTAAAGTATTTACAGGTTCAGAGACGATATGGAAGAATGTGGTGATTGTAGTGTCTTTTGGAGCCTTTTGAGTGCAGAGCTGCACAGATGCATCAGATGTTTAGCTATGTATGGAGATCTTCACACCGTTAGATTGAGCCCATCTTTTGACACAAGATATAGCTTTGGGTTAACTTTCCAATGCCACCGGTTTGAGGTCAATCAGCATCCTATAGCAGAAGTTATGCCCGTTTTACTGAAGAGTGTTCAGTCTGCCTCGTGAGTGGAAGCTGTCGAGGAGATGAAGGACCGTCGATCGATGACACAGCCTTAGCGTCGATCGACGGTGATTTCAGAATAAGGGTCGAGCATATTTTAGGACCGACTGAAGTCCAGAAACAACCACAAATTACCACAATACTTTTGGACGACGAGAGATCCTATTTATGTTATTTCTAAGCCATTTTTGACAGCGACACTTTCTTTTATTCTTGTTCTAGGTTAGGAGAGAAAGGAGGTCCTCCTGGAACTCTTTTGGTTTTTATATTTTATTATATTGTAATTTCATCAATTCATCTATGATTTCTATGACAAACATCATGCATGAGTAGATCCACTACTAGGTTTAGGAATTTCTAGGGTCTTGAATGAATTTCTGAATTATATGATTGTTAGGATATCTAAAGACCTCTACATCCGGATAGGTTGTAATAATAGGATCTAGAGCAGTTGGAAAACCACGAGAGTGTAACTAATTGCTTGAACCTAGAATTATAGGACAACTAAGAGGCACGAGAGTGAAATCAATTAACGGAACCCGAATCCTGCTGATTAGATTCCTAGGCGCATACTAGCGTTGGTCTAAGAATCTAGTTGAACACAATCGATCAGATCGATAACGCTTTCCTAAGACAGCGTCGATCGACGCTCATACCATAGCATCGACCAACGTTCATACTGAAGCATCGATCGACGCTCAAATCATAGCATCGATCGACGCTCGATCCGTGTTGACATGCGAGTGCTGAAACACTGAACTTAGTCAATAGATTAGATATCAAGTTCTAGAATCAATCCTTAGCATCTATAGATTAGAGTTCTAATAACCTGAATGAAACCTCAAGTCTAGTAACCATCCTTCCATCAAGCCTCAATCAATCAGCCGAGCAACTGTCTTGCTCAACTACTTGCTATATTTACTGCTTTAATATCTATTAGCCTAGCTTAATCTTATAACTATTAGATCTTTTTTGCGCCCTAGCTCTTTGTGGATTCAATCCCTAAGTATTACAACTGAACCTCTTATTTGAGAGATTAAATCCTTAGGGTAATTTGAGTGATATCAGTCCCTGTCGGGCTGGCCAGCTGGATACCTTGACGTAAACATAAGGCCCAAACACACAAACAAAGCCCACATGTATTGCATGCTTACGTAAATGAAATAGTGTGGTTTGTGTAGGGGACAAGTGTCGCGCTCAGAATCCCCTATTTGATGAGGTGGAAGCCTAAAAAGAGAGACAAAGTCTTCTTTATAATAACTAGATTCTTTAATCGCGCTACGCGCGGTTTATATTTTGTATTGTTTTTTGCATTTATTATTTTTAAAAATTCATTAACTTTATGTAATTTTATTTATTGAACTCAATTGTTTTGTCCTACAATTTCACGTGTTACTTGTAATTTTAAAATTTAAAACTTTGCATATTTATCTATTCCTTTAAAATAGTGGTATGTTATTTGGATCATTGTGATTTGACAATTTTTTTATTATTTGAACATATTATTCCATATACTACGTGGGCATTTAAAGGCGAATGATATGGTCTAATTTGGTAAAACTTATCATTTTTGCATGTATATTTTTGCATTCTAGATTATATTTAGTGTCAATTTAGAATATATTCTTGTCTGACACATTTAAACCAAATATTTTTTGCTATGTTCTGCATATATTTTGTAGTACAGAGTTTTTTATTTTTGAAAAAGGCTTAAATTTTTATTTTTAGTTTCTCAAATGTATCATGGATTATGTGCTGTAAAATACGTTTCCATCATACGAAACAAAAAAAGAATAACATGATTAACACAATAAAGATGAGAATGTAGTGTATGGTTATTTTGTTTCGTTTTGTAAACTAAATATTACATCTAAAATTTAGCAGGATTCCAAATTATAAGAAGTGATACATTTGGCTAAGATTCAGTGAAAGAGTTATAAAGAGAGAAACAACGGAAGTTGAAACGTCATCGTCTCTCATCTTACAAGGATCAAAGAAGGGAATTAAGTTTTTTAAAAAAGAGGTTCTTAAATGTAGGATAACGACAATTTCAGAGACTTCAATAAGAACAATGAAGATGAAGTATTTTATTGGATTCAATAAATAGTGACATGGCAAAAAATCATGTCAATAAATAGTGACATGGCAAAAAAATCATATTTCATTGGCTGATTTAATTTGCTGAGGTAGATAGGCTCAATGGAGCTTATATTCCTCTTTTAATACAGTAAGATAGATGCCATTAATTCGAGTTTCCAATTTTTTTTACAGGACATAAAACAAAATCAAGAAAACAGATTATTCCTACATATTCAATAAGTTCATCTTGTGTTTGAATTGGAATGTTGACCAGCTACTATAATGAAGATTATTATATTTATTCTCATTGCCTTCTTCATGCTCTTGACATCATTTCCGGCTCAGATTAAAGCTGTTAGACCTGTTAAACCAAGGCTTCCAGTGCCAGCAGAATGCAAACACATTGAAGCATGCGTCAATACCTTGATACAAATGTCGTCGAAGGGAAGGGAGAACACTGTTGTAATGCGTTCAAACGTGAAGAATCGAGTCAATGTATGTGTACACTCTTTGCGTCCAAGAATCGCCATATAAAGTATCATGATTGTACGATGTGCTAGCCTCAGAAATTTTAGCCATCGTTCAAAGATATAGATATTTATAACTATGTTTCTTATGTATGTGTTTTCAAATATCTTGAAAATACTTAAATTTTCTATTTTTTTAATTACAAATGTTTTGTTTGAATTTTAAATTTAATGAGCATAAAGATAAGTGTGAAACTACCAAACAATATGCTCGCCAATTCATTTAAGATTCGCCTAATTTCTTCGGTAAGCCTTGTTGGTTTTAGAATTGATGGTGCCTAAGGTTCTGGAGCTTCTCAACCAAATTTCTTGTCGGTCAACATTCTAACCTCTTCTTATGGATGCATCAACGTCGTTTTATTTGATTATCAATTTGTTCTCGCGAACAATTGCTTTAAAGACTAAGGTGATTTATTCATACTGCTTAGCATGACTTTCCCCTCAACGGCTTTATCTTTTGATTTCTCACAATTCTCTCTAACTATGTTCTACCGTCGAAAACGTTTTTGGGATCTTCTGTTTCATTTATAAACTTTATGCTCACTGAAATTTTTATAATATAAGTAGTTGCACAAAAATGTATACAGACCCCATTGCCTCATGTCAACGAACAAGGATCGGTTGATTTTGAATCCTATCAAAGATATGAGAATCAGACCAGGATTAATCTCATGCAACTGAACTCGAGGATCAATACGGCCACAAGATCAGTATCTGACATGATCGCATAATAGAAGAGACGCCTCGAACTTTATTTACAAATCGGATAGCTAAAGCTCGTCTCTGAGACTTGTAGAAATTAAATTCACACAATTCTCAGAGAGATTGATCCTAAAGCTCATGTACAAGCCTTTTGGGCTCGCGATCTCACCTCAACGTCGAATAAAGAAATCAATACATAGATAGGTTCGAGGAGGTTATCTCAAATCGTGAATCTGAACGTCAACACAACTTTAACAACACTTAGAACTGGCATTTGGTTTTCATTAAGATTTAAGGAACAACTAAAATTTCAACAAACAATATTATTGGAGGATGTGATACATCATGCTTTGGCGTACTACTTACTAGATGAGAAGACCACTATTTTATCTGCAAAATACAGTCGAGACCCATCGGCCCCTACCTTTAGCAAACGAAATCCCAAACCAAATGGCTCGTTGTCCAGCGAGCAGAACTACGTAATCGATGGGTCCCCAAAACAAAGAATATAAACTATAATCTTGAAATTTTTTTGCAAGTTTCATAAGAAGAAGGGTCACTCCACCGAAGAATGACGAACCTGGAGCCGGCTCCAAGAAAAGTCGAGGAGCACAAAAAGGGTAATCCTGATAGGTCCCATAATTTACCAATTATTGGCCATGTTATAAGCCATATTTAGAGTCTATTATATATGTTTGGAGTCTGTTTTAGAGTCTTTTCAGGCTTAGTACATTTGGGAAATTTGGAGATTTCAGAGCTTTTTGAGATGCATAACTGCCCTGATGGATCAAAAGTTTAGCAATGGATGAAGAAATTCCCACGGTTTGATTGAACTCATATTTTGTCAAAAAATAGATCTTTGAGTTAACTTTCCAATGCCATCGGGTTGAGGTCAATCAAAATTCTAGTTCAAAATTTATCCTTGTTTTACTAAAGAGTGGTCCGACTGACGCACAAGCAGAAGCTATCGAGGATTCAAGGTTGTGGGTAGCAACGAACGACGCCCATTAGGCCAAACAATGTCGTTCTACCATCCAGAAGTGCAATGGGTTTTAATGAAGTTTCAAGAATTTCAGTTCCGCCCCAAAGCTTTCCCTAGTTATAAAGAAGTCCCTGACGGGTTTTTAACTTATGTTATCTATTGTAAAGCAATTATTGACTGCTAAGCTTTCTTTTAGATTTACAGAGAAGATCAATTCTCCTTCAGAGATTAGTTTGAACTCTTTTGGCTTTATTATTGGTTATTTATTCAATATATTCATAATGTGTCTTATCAGGTTGATTATGTCTGAGTAGACTTCATGTTAATTTTGGGTAGGCATGGGCGTTCGGGTTCGGTTTGGGTATTTGAGTTTTCAGGGTTTGAATTTACACTCCTAGGTCCCATTATAATATTTTATTAGTGTGGGTTGGGTTTAGATAGTAACACTTCGGGTTTGGTTCAAAATTGTATTGCGTCCTAAAACCCATAAACTAACCATATACCATTCGGATTCAGGATATATCGATTATGTTTGAATATATCCGAAGTAAAAAAAATTAAAGCAATACATGAAAACACCTAAATTGAATAAAAAATAATCCAACATATATAAAATGAATAAAATAACAATAAAATGTTAAATCAAGCACAAAAACGAACATGACTTGTAAACAATATGCATTACTTATAGATAGAGTAGACTTGTTATGTCAATGATCAAAGTATAAAGTACATATTTATAACTAATTGTGTACTTAAATTATTTATTTAAATTTTAGTATTTATTTTTATATATCATATTAACATAAATATTGAATTTAATATTTGAAATACTTATATATATTTCAAATATTTCTATTGGCTATTAATTTAAGATATTTTGAATTACACGTTCGGGTTTAGTTAATAACATTTTGAGTCCAAATATTCTTTGTATCACCCTACAAGACTTGTTTGGGTATTTTTATATTTCGCGTTAGATAATGGGTCGGATTTTTTGGTTCAGGTTCGGTTCGGATTTCGTGTTTCGAATTTTATGCCAAACCTAGACTTAGGGATTTCATGAGCTTAATGCCAAATTTCTAATCATAGGATTGCTAGGGTTATTCATTGAATTCTGCATGAGGATTAATTGTCATACTAAGATCTAAAGTAGTTCGAATAGCACGAAAGTTTAATTGATAACTCAAACCTAGAGTCATAGAATCATCATGAGACATGAGAGTGTAATCGGTACTTAATTTTATATTTTAACTGGATATTTTTTATTCCTCTAACTATTATCCTGATTTTTTTTTTTATGATTTATATTAAGCTTTACAATTTGGTGTATAAGGTTTATCCTTAGGATACATGGTTAAGGTTCATCCTTTGGAGTAGGGTTTACCTTTGGGTTTAGGGTTTAGTGTTTATCCTCTGGATTTAGTGTTTATCATATGATTTTGGGTTTATGATTTATCCTTTGGGTTTTTGGTTAAGGGTTTAACCTTTGGGTTTAGGGTCTATTTCTGATACAAGGTTAAGGTTCATCTTTTGGAGTAGATTTTATCGTTGGTGTTAGGGTTTAGTGTTTATCCTTTGGATTTAGTGTTTTTCCTTAGGGTTTAGGATTTAAGGGTTAGAGTTTATCTTATGAGTTTGGGTTCACGATTTATTCTGGGTTCAGTGTTTCATGTTTATTTTTTGGGTTTAGACTTGTGGGTATATTATTTGGGATAAGAATTTACCCTTTGGATCTAATGCTTAGGATTTTCATTGGGTTTTAGGTTTTTTACGTATGGAGGTAATAATTGAGTTTAACATTTATTCAGATAATTAATCAAGTACTGACGTAAATAACCAATAACAATTAGAAATAACAGAATAATTGATATTACTATATCAGAATCCGTAGGCTGGATTTTGACATATTCTATTTTTATCGTTATTTGAGTTCGCAGAATATGAAATATATAAGCAATCATATTTTTATTATAGTTAATCAAATACAAATACATAAACAAAGTCAGGAAATATTACAAAATAATATTGACACCTATTTTAATAATATGGCTACACTTTTGAATATTAGATCCTTATTCGATTTAGCCAGCTACTTTTACTTTCTAATAAATTAAGTTCCAAAACAAATTTTTGTAGCCTTGTATTTTTACAGCAGATTGGTAAAAGATAATATGTGTAACACTTGAAATAACTGATTATGAAATGTCCTAACCTTGAACAATAAATAGTAATTTGGATTCAATTGTGATTTTGTTGATCGCCCACTTTTCTTCTTTAAAATTTAGAAACATTTGAGACTTAGAGTTAATTAAAGGAAAAAGATTAAGAAACTTGTGAAATAAGTCGAGAGCCGTGAAGACAACGAGAAAAAATAATTATTTTTAATAGTTTTTGTGTTTGGACCTAAATCCAAAGTTATATCTATACTATAAACACCAATTGTATGTTGCTTATAAAATCTTAACTAAATCATAATAGGTTGTCATAATCTAAGTCTACCCGAGACCTATCTTATCTATCTAAAGTGATTTAGCTCACCTAAAAAGATTAATTAGCTAAATCATTTTATATCTACTTTTTTCACTATTCAATTCACCTTTCCTATCTTATCTATCTAAAGTGATTTAGCTCACCTAAAAAGATTAATTAGCTAAATCATTTTATGGATTTTGAAATTAAAATCTAACATCCTAATTCTATATTTTTTTAGCATCTCAAATATCTAGATATCTGAAATGTTATATATTATCAATTTTTGTATCTATATGCTAAATGCAATAGTGTTCAAATGAACACCATCTGAATATTAGCACCAGATGCAATGCAGGGTCTGAATACAAAAACGAACATGACAGTCTTCCCTTTTCAATACGAATTGTGATGATAGATCATCATAATCCTATTGGACTTTACAAATCCTTGACCGAATTGTATACAGAAAAAAAATCTTCATCAGACAATAAATGTTCCTCTTCTTGGGCTTGTAGTTGCATGTTGCAGTTAGTATTATCCCATACTTTTCTCTAAGTATCTAACCCAAATATTGGTCCATAAAAGTTGAAGATGGAAGACCAATTATTACCAAAATATCTCATTCGCATTAATTAGTAAAGTAATTACATGGGAGTATATATACAAGTATACATGAGGCCTAAACCATACAAACCAAAGATATTTACACTGGCTTATAGTATACCAATATACAATGTGTAAACCGACTAAACCAATACGGTTAATAGTCCCCCTCAAGATGAGACGAAAATGTTAATGAGATCTTGCTAATCAAATGACGGAACATAGCTGAATACAGAGGTTTAGTCAAGCTGTCAGCAACCTGGTGATCAGTACGGACATGAAAGAGCTTGAATAAACCTGCAACCAGCTTCTCGCGAACACAGTGACAATCCATCTCTACTTGGTACGTTCATGATACACACTGTTGTGAGCAATGTGAATCGCAGCCATGTTATCGCAGAACATAAGAGTAGGTTTCGTCAATGGAATATGGAGCTCTTTGAGGAAATTCGAGAGCCAGAAGAGCTCATCAACATCAGCAGCCATGCTCCTATATTCAGCTTCAGCCGTTCATTTGGAGACTGTATCTTGCTTCTTGGAACGCCAATTAATGAGTGAAGAGCCTAAGAAGATACAGTACCCAGATGTAGAACACCTCGAGTCAAGACACAAACCCCAATCAGAATCTGCAAAGACATGTAACTGAAGCTCAGACGATGAAGAATAGAACAAGCCCTGGCCAACAGTACCCTTGATATAATGAAGAACTTTGAGAAGAGCTTGATGATGTTCACGGCAAGGAGCAGAGCTGAATTGGCTAAGCTTATTTACAACATATGTGATGTCAGGGCGAGTAATCTGAAGATACATGAGCTTACCAATCAAACGACGATAGGCTTTAGGATCAACCAAGAGACCACCAGTTTCAATAGAAAGTTTGAGATGAGGATCAAGAGGAACTGATGAAGGCTTGCATCCAAGTAGACCAGTTTCATCCAAGAGATCGAGAGCATATTTTCGCTGGGAAACAGAGATACCTTCAGAACTTCTAGCAATCTCAAGGCCAAGAAATATTTGAGAGGACCGAGATCACGAAGCTTGAAGTGAGAATGAAGTTGAAGCTTCAAGGCATCCACTGCAGAGTCATTGTTGCTCGCGATGATTATATCATCAACGTACACTAGAATGCAGAGAAAAGTACCTTCAGTATGCTTAAGGAAACACGTATGATCCGAATGAAGATGAGTGAAGCCCAGGCTGAGAAGCGTCGATTGAAACTTGAGGAACCACTGGCGAGATGCTTGTTTTAAGCCATAACGAGACTTCTCAAGTTTACAAACCGCATTAGGAGGAAGGTCCCCCTGTTTAGATGAGTACCCTAGAGGAAGCTTCATATAGATCTCTTCATCAAGATCACCATTGAGGAACGCGTTTGATATGTCAAGTTGCGTAAGAGACCAACCGAATATAGCAACAAGACTGAGCAATAGTTTCACAGAGTTGAGTTTAGCAACATGTGAGAATGTCTCAGTGTAATCTATCCCTTCTTGCTGAGTGTATCCCTTGGCAACAAGACGAGCTTTGTAGCGTTCAACCGTGTCGTCGGCATTATATTTGATCTTGAATACCCATTTACATCAAATAGCTCTCTTGTTAGGAGGTAAAGAACAAACGATCTAAGTACGAGTACCTTCCAAAGCATCAATTTCAGTCGCAGCCGCCTCACGCCACACCCAATGTTTCTGTGCCTCAGTATAGGTTTGGGGTTCAAGTTCTTTATCAATGGAAACAAGAAAAGCAACATATGATGGAGAGAGCTTGTCATAAGAAAGAAATTCAGAAATTTGATGAGTGGTTGAGGAAATTACTGAATGACAGTAATAATCCTGAAGATAAGCAGGCTTTTTGACCTTCCTATGCGATGTATGAATAGAAGATTCAGGGACCTCAGTAGAGTTGGCAGAAAGCACAATCTCTACAGAAGATGGTTCTACAGAAGTAGACTCATCAGGAGTTGATGATTGCATAGGAGGTGGCATAACAGGATCTGAAAAGAAATCAGTTTCAGAAGAAGAGAGATCATGTTTTGCAAATGGAAAGAGCTCTTCGTGGAACATGACATGACGAGAGATAAAAAAAAGTGTTTAATGTCAAGGAGCTTGTAACCTTTGACACCAGTGGGATAACCCAAGAAGGCACAAGCACAAGCTCGAGGGGAAAATTTATGTATTTTCTTGATAGAAGTAGAAGCATAGCAAAGGCACCCAAAAATTTTAAGTTGATCAAAATCAGGGGATTTCTTTGTGAAAATAGCAAAAGGGCTTTTATCTTCTAAAACAGGAGAAGGAATGCGATTTATAAGATGAACTGCAGTGAGGATGCAGTCATCCCAATAAGCAAGAGGAATGTGGGATTGAAAGAGGAGGGAACGAGCCACATTTAGAATGTGCTGATGTTTTCTATCAACCATAGAGTTTTGCTGGGGTGTTTCAGGACATGAATGAAAGGAAAGAATGCCTTTGGACTGATAGAAGGAAGTGAATTTCAGTTCTTGAGCATTGTCAGATCTAACCCCCTTAACTTTGGTATTAAACTGGCGCTCTACCATTTCTATAAAGTTGGGAAAGATAGTGAGGACATCTGACTTAGGTTTAAGAAGATACACCCAGGTGGCCCTAGAACAATCATTTACGATAGTTAAAAAATATCTGAAACCATCATGAGTGGGTGTAGAAAAGGCACCCCAGGTATCATTATGTAAAAGATCAAAGGGATTTTCACTTTTATTCTGATGAGATACAAAAGGAAGATGTTCTTGTTTAGAAAGATGACAAACATGACAGTGAGAATCATTATTTTCGTTTTGATTTGATAAAGACAAAGAAGAGTTCATACTCTGAAGTTTTGAAAAAGATAAATGACCGAGTCTCTTATGCCAAATGGAGCTAGAAATACTGGATAGAATGATGGGAGGGTTGATACCTGGTGAAGATGAAAGAGACTCAATATCAAGGAAATAGAGCTTAGAGACTTCTCTACCTATCCCAATCGTTAATCCCAGTGTAAGATCCTTGATATATGGTGTTTTTGGCATCTTGTATATATGTTTTCTAATTGGTTTTCAAGTCTTTATCGAGTATTCCTAGTCCTTTTTGAGTCATTACAGGTCGGAGTTGCATTGGATGAGAGATAGACCAGTTGGAGGAAAATAGAAGAAAAATAGTGCAATTTGGTGATTTCACGCAGAACAGTGTGGCGACTGTTTCTGATCGAGCGGAGCACCCAAGTGCATGTTCCTGCGGCAGAGATTTTTAAGGAAACTACAAGTCAATACGGGATTTGCCCTAATTATCCCATCTTTCTCTCCTAGCCGCATGTGGCTTTGATATATCATATTTTTTCCCTTTCTTTTTACATTCTATGCTGTTTTTGAGACAAGGAACCAGACTTGAGCTTTTAGAGATTTGTGATTTGATACTTTGTAAAGGGAGAAGGCTCCATCTCTCTCACTATAGAGAAGAACCCCCTGAACCCTTATTCTATTTTATCTACACATGTTTTATTCAGTCTCTGTCTCTGTATTTTCTATGTTCATGGCTGAGTAGTCAACTTGCTTAGTCTAGGGTGTTAGGGTGTTAGATCCATGAGTTAAACATAGATAAGTGAAACCATTGATTGTCTTCATTCATAACTGTTCTTAATGCTTGCATTAAACTGGCCGCTTAATGTTAGATACTAGGTTTAACATGTTCATTAACTGTATAATAGGTTGCTAGATCTGTTAAGGAATGAGCATTGCATCCCTAATCAGCGAAAGTAGATATTAGGGTGTTTTGTGAACATATCGGACTTGATCTCTATTGCTTACTGTCGCGTCTTGATCCAAACGAGAGTTTAGGTATCAAGATCGATCAGCATAGGGAGCTGTACCACGACAGTGGACTGTTCTACTTGAGTGATCCGAGTTCTAGACTTGCTCTTAATTAAACTTGAATAATTGTTTGGCTCACACTTGCTTAACACCCGATCAAACCACCCTAGGCTAGCATTTTTAATCATCTGAAATCTTTAATAACTCTTATTACTTGCTTGTTACGAAACCTTAATCTCAAAAACCCATCATTGTTTTAGCTTAGTATTGATCCCATAAATAAAAAGTGTAATTGTTGGTCTCTGTGGATTCGATCGTAAAGTGCTACATCAACATACTATTTGATTGTGGTAGTGCGAACACGTAATATCAATCCTGCAGACCACAAGAATCAGCATCAAACCAAACTCTACAACCCATACTCTTAGTGAGACAACTAACACTAAGGAGATTGAATTTAAATTGAGGAATGTACAGGACGTCATCAAGAACTAAGTGTCTACCCAGTTTAATTGTTCCTATTCCAACAATGCTCACAAGACTCCATTAGGAAGTGTAACAGTGGTATTAGGAAGAAAGCAAAAGTTAGAAAAGGAAGATTTGTCATGAGAGACATGGTTAGTAGCACCTGAGTCAATGACCCAAGCGTTGAGAGATAAAGACGCATCATTAATGGAACAGACATAACGCCTATCAATTCCGGTAAAAGAACAAAGGATAGAAGGGAAAAAGGTACCGGAAATTGGGCAAACGGCTGTGGATGAAGAAGGTTTGGAAGATACTGAGACAGAGTGAACTTCAGGTGTGGGTGTGACGCTGGGAGGCTGAAGTTTGCTGCTGAGGAAAGCCACAAGTTGTTGAATCTGATCAGGTGATAGAGAATCCCCAGTGAGTTCTGCAGCGCTTTCAGTAGAATCAGTAGCAGTCACAGCTGCAAGAACTGGAGTAGAGTTCTGATCACCCTTGAACTTCGATTTGAAACTTGCGGGATAACCGTGTTTCTTGTAACAACGGTCAGCAATATGACCAACGCGACCACAAAGCGTACAAACAGGTCTATCACAACGCTGGTAAGCAGAAGAAGAGCCACCAGTAGCAGAGAAAGAGACTGATTTAGAGCCATTGTCCTGAGGATGTGAGACCTGAAAGGCAGCAGAGTTGAAGTCGCTAGAAGCAAATTTCTGACTGCCTTCCTGATCTAGGAGATTGAACACCTCAGACATGGTAGGTAAAGTCTTCTTCATCAAGATACGGCTACGAATGTGCTCATAGTTAGCAGAGTTGTCAGTTTTGTCATTTCTTCTTCTTCATCAAGATACGGCTACGAATGTGCTCATAGTTAGCAGAGTTGTCAGTTTTGTCATTTCTTCTTCTTCATCAAGATACGGCTACGAATGTGCTCATAGTTAGCAGAGTTGTCAGTTTTGTCATTTCTTCTTCATCTAAATGGATTTATGTTTGTTTATTTATTTTTATTTCCATCAAGATGAGTTTAGTAAAAAAATTCATAAAATACCCTTGTTTTGATTGAATCAAAATACCATTGTTTTGATTCAATCAAAATACTCTTGTTTTGATTCAATCAAAATACCATTGTTTTATTAAATCATATTTTTTCACAATTAATTTTTCTTAATTATCTAAAATATATAAAAATAGTTTTCGAGGGAAATATAATTTTTCAGTTTTAGCAGAAATTAATTTTGCGAAATTAACAAAAAAAAACGTGTTTTGCGTGTTTGACGGGAAAACGTGTTCTTGCATTTTTTGCGGGAAAGCACGTTTTTTCTGTTTTTGACGGGAAAATGCGTTTTCCATTTTTGGTGAAAAAAACACATTTTTCGTTTTTGGCGGAAAACGCGTTTTTTGCTTCTTTTTTTTTTTGCGAAAAACGAGTTTTTGAGTTTTGTTATTTCCTGTTTTTTGCATTTTTGCGTTTTTAGCGAAAAAATGTGTTTTTATGTTTTTGGCCAGAAAACGCGTTTTTGTGGTTTTGGTGAAAAAATGTTTTTTTGGCGGTAATGTGTTTTTCGGCGGGGAAACGTATTTTCCGTTTTTTGCGGTAAAATATGTTTTTTTGTTTTTGGCGGTAAACATGTTGTTGTGTTTTTTTGCGAAAAAACATGTTTTTTTGCGGAAAAACATGTTTTATCGGAAAAACACATTTTATCGGTAAAACGGGTGTTTGCGTTTTTTTGCAGGAAAACGCATGTTTGCGTTTTTTGGTGGTAAAATGTGTTTTTGCGTTGTTGACGGAAACACGCATTTTTTTTGCGGTAAGCAGATGTTTGCATTTATGGCTGGAAAATACGTTTTTGCGCGAAAATGTATTTTTGTGATTTTGGCGGGAAAGTTTGTTTTTGTGGTTTTTGTGGAAAATTTACATTTTTGCGGAAAATGGGTTTTTGTTGTTTTGGCAAAAAAAATACGTTTTTACGATTTTGATGGGAAAATATGGTTTTGTCATTTTTTTGTGAGTAACAAAATGATATTAAGTATAGATTCGTAATTTGTAAATTATATCAGGGGCATAATATATATTAGGGAAAATCGCATAAAAAACCTTGAAAGTGTCACTTACTAGCACTTTAAACCTTGAAACTTTTTCACTAACACTTTTAACCTTCAAAGTGACATTTTTATCATAAAAAACCTCCAAAGAAGAAAAATGACCGGCTGAATAGGTTCAAAACAGTTTTGTTTTTCAAAAAATAATTATTTAATTAATAAATAAACAAAATATTTTATAAAAATCGAAAAATTTAACAAAAAAACTTATAAATTTAAAAAAAAAGTGAGAAAAATAAATAAAGATTTAGAAAACTAAATAAAAAATAACTAAAAATTCAAAAATAAATAAGATCAAATTAAAATACAGAAAAAATAATAATAAATTTCAAAAAATTGAAAATTCAAAAAAAATAATTTTCATTTTCAAATATAATGTTGGAAATTGTCATTGGAGATATGCCAAAAACCGTCATTGGAGATATGTCGAAAATGACGGTTTTTGGCATATCTCCAATGATAATTTCTGACATTATATTTGAAACTGAGTGTTGATCAAAAAAAAATTTTGAAAATGAATTTATTTTTTGAATTTTCACTTTTTTTTTTAAATTATGATTTTTTATATTTTTCTCCATTTTAATTTGATCTTATTTATTTTTTGATTTTTTGTTATTTTTATTTCATTTTTTAAATCTTTATTTATTTTTCTCATTTTTTTAATTTATGAGTTTTTTGTTAAATGTTTCGATTTTTATTAATTGTTTTTGTTTATTTTATTAAT